>NC_138228.1:38289300-38764300 GCF_964197995.2 Scardinius erythrophthalmus
TGACTTAGCTGTGTCTTGAATAACAGATAGTGAGTCAGATCTTGAAGTGATTGGCATAGTTGACTGAGAGATGGCAGCAGTTGACTTAGCTGTGTCTTGAATAACAGATAGTGAGTCAGATCTTGAAGTGATTGGCATAGTTGACTGAGAGATGGCAGCAGTTGACTTAGCTGTGTCTTGAATAACAGATAGTAATTCAGATCTTGAAGTGATTGGCATAGTGGACTGAGAGATGGCAGCAGTTGACTTAGCTGTGTCTTGAATAACAGATAGTGAGTCAGATCTTGAAGTGATTGGCATAGTTGACTGAGAGATGGCAGCAGTTGACTTAGCTGTGTCTTGAAAAACAGATAGTGAGTCAGATCTTGAAGTGATAGGGACTGACCTGGATTTCTGAGAAGTGGTGAGGGTTGGTTTGACTGGCTCTGAGGTTGATGTGGTGAACTGGACTGCCCTATTCCGTCTGGATCTCAGTCTTCTCGTAGAAGCCAAAGGAGGATCATAAATGTGACGAGACAGGCGGGGAAAGTTGAAGGCAGATGCAGGTGGGCTTGGCGGCATTCCCCACTTACTGCGATTACCAAGGTAACTAACGAAACCCCAGAAATCCAGAACACGGAGAGAATCCATCTCCCATGCAGGCAAGGGGTCATCCAGGCAGGAGTTAAAGATATCCTTGAGAGCTGCATCATTATAATCTAGCCCCCTAGACCAGGTCCAAAACATCTGGGCAAAGCCCCCAACTCCTAAGCCATCCTGGCGAAGAGCGGTGAGACTACAATGACGGGCCAATCTCTCTTGCATGTTGGCGGGTGGCAGGACCTTGATGCTCATCCTGCTGAGTCCTGTAGTGGCCAGTTCGTTCTGTTATGGATCTGTGAAGGAGAACTCAAATGCAGGATGACAATTAACAGCTTTATTGATAAACAGATAACACGACGAGGTAGGAGAAGGTAGCAATCCAAACAATAGGTAGAGATGAGACAATGCCAACAGCAGAGCAGCAGATGTAATGAGGTATCCGTAGGCCGGAGTGAAGAAATGGCAGATCAGAGTGAGACCAGAGGTAACCAGCCAAAGCCAGACAGGAACTTCTTACAGCTTGACTCCTTACAGCTTGACACTCAGGTATCTCAGGCTCAGAACAAGGCTGCTCGCTGGACAGGATTAAGACAGGACTGGAACAGAGAACAAGACGGACAAAGCCAATGGCAGTAACCAGAGCACTGACAAACTTCTACAACAAAACACTAAAGACTTGAGAGAAACCAGACTTGAGCAAAACGATACTGAGACAACATAGTACTCTGTGGTACAACAATTAACGAACTGGCAAATACAAGAGGGAAAGAGCAAACATATAAAGGGAGCTAAGAACATGAGGAACAGGTGAGCACACTCAGACAAACAAGGACTTAACGAGACGACAGGTGCTAACACTCAAACAAGGACTCAACTAAACAAGGGGGCGTGGTAACGGGAAACAAGGAGGAAAGGACAGAGGAGCACATGGCAAACACAAACAAAGACACAGCCATGTGTTAAAGCACAACACAAACATAGAGACATAAAACAAAGACAACACAGACAAAGCTGACAGGGCAGAACCCTGACAATCTCATTTTCCTGTGTATTTATACTCCTTGTTTCATTCAGTTCATTGTTGGTTCTCATATTTCATGATGTGAGTAGTTAGTGTGATATTTCTCCGTGTATATGCCTGTGTATTCTCTGTGTGTTTGTTAAAGTTATTGTTATTCTGAGTCATGATTCTACTACCCTTACAAAAAAGAAGTACACTTCAAGTTCATTTTATTAGTATACTTTAGTGTTCAAGTATATTTTTAAGTATATTTTATGTAGTAAGTATACTAATATCAATGTACTAGTAGTAAACTTGAAAGTGAAGTATTTCAATACTACTTGGGACTAAATTGGCCCACTTTTTATTATATAAAGTATTAGGCATGTGCCGGTATCAACTTTTCATGCTGCGATTAATTGATTGAGCTTTTACCACGGTATACGTTATTATCACGATATTTTAATTGCTCAAGAGAAATGGATGGATTGGTGGGGGGGGGGGGGGGATGTAGAAAAAAAACTACTTGCTTTACAATAGTGATTGTCAAAACATTTGGTAACTAAATAGAATTTTACACAATTTTCACGCTTTCAATTCTTGGGATTTGATTTCAATCTTGATTCAGTATTGACTTTTTGGATAAATATTAGGTAGGCTACAGTAGATAGACGTTAATTTTTCTCAAGAAAAAATATATCTCACATAATGCTGTAAACATACAGAGAGCCCTGTCAGCTGGTATTATTAAAGGTTAAAAATTAACTAATTAAATTAAATATAATTTGGTTTTCATTATAATAACAATTATGACACAAGTAAAAATATAATACATGTAATATAGTGCACATATTTAGCAAAATACTCCTCTCTATAGCTATTTTTTTCTAGTCAACTAACGTGTTGGTCATTAAATGGCTTTCCTAAGGTAAATGTAACCTTCTGTGACATAATTGTTCACCTGCAGTTTTATTGACCTCTTTCCGTGGTTGAAAAACACTGAATGATCGATATTATGTATGAGGCATATATACCTTTCGGTAAGTTGTAGCCTACTGTATCTTTAAATAAAAAGTAACAGATGATCGGTGTACTTGAACTGAGGCGCTACAGTGATCTGTCAAGTCACATTTACAAGCACCAAAACAGTATTTATTGTCTGAATTTCGTAAAAAAATGGACAGAACATGAGAGCTGAGAATTGTTTTCATACCATAATAACCTGCTCTGTCTAGTCTGTCGGTCTCCGTGTCCTCTTTGCTCCGCGATTTTTCTCTGCGTGAGAAACTGCATGTGGCGCGAGAGCATTTGAAAAGTGTAAATAGCGTACCGCACGATATACGTCACCTTTTCTCATTAATATTCATTAAGCTAGCGACGGTTGCTAGGGGGGTCAAACTCGCGCGTGTCACTCATGCTAGACGCATGTAAACAGTTTACGGACGAGATGTCTACTGAGCTAAACCTGCTAACTCTGTCCGAGAATGATGTCCCCGGTGCCAAATTCACTGGTATAGAAGTAGAAGAACATACAAATATTCAATTGAAGAGATGGCTTGAGTGTAGAGGGCTGAAAAAGACGGGAAAAAGAGCCGACCTGATCCAGAGGTAGATTATTGTTATCGACAGAATTTCTCCCCCAAAAAACATCGCCTTACGCCACTGACAGTGACATTTTGCAGTTTCAACAAGCTATCTTTTACCACCCTATGTCCTGTCTGTCATATATACTATATGTCCTCTGGTTGTCTTACGTATGACAGTTGTTGGGGGTAATTTATATTATTATTATTAATGTATTTATTTTTTGTTTAGCGATCGCTAATGCTACTTGGTCACAACCAACAACACTTAATTTTTAATTAATATCAAATCTAAATTCTCTCAATTATTTTACCCTCCCCCCTAAGGCTGTTTCCTTACTACAGAAAAAGTAGTTCACATTTATCCCTCTGGGTTTTTGGCTTCGGGAAACGAATAAAGAATACATCCTTGTGGACGGTCAGTGTCTGGAGTCGTTTCTGCAAGTTCCATAGCAGCAGTGTTTACTCGGCATGTTCTTATTTGAGGGATAACCGGCAGAAAACAAGCAGTACTAGCATGAATCATAAGCGAGCGCGCTTCTATGTTGACCCCCTTCCGGTTTACGTTGCTGACGTCACGCGGCCTTGCGGCCTAAAAATAGCACTCGTGCGGCACGCTATTGCGTGAGTCTCACGCTGAATGCGTATTGACAGCCCTGCTTTTAGAAGGGGGATAAATCGTCGGCAGCGTTCCTCCTTCCGCCGTGCGTCTTCTCCTTGTGAGGGTTGTTTATATTAGACTAGAGTGCGCACTGCGCCGCATGCACACAGTGCTAATACATGTGGGGATTGTTTACATCAGAGTGCGCACGTGTTTCGCGCAGCATATGCAGTGTTTGTTTAAGCGGTTGATGGAAAATAAGCTAATACGCGTTCTATAAATATAAATTCTGATCTATTATTTTTCACGGTATTTTGAAGTGCCCACGATAACAATATCGTGCATATTCATTACCGCGATTTATCGCATTACCGAATACCAGCACATGCCTATAAAGTATACGTTTAAGTGTACTATTAGCATTGGTGGGGGTAACTCATTACAAGTAACTTGAGTTACGTAATCTGATTACTTTTTGAGGTAACTAGTAAAGTAATCCACTACTTTTAAAATTTACAACAAAATATCTGAGTTACTTTTTCAAATAAGTAACGCAGGTTACTTTGTTTTCCCATTTATTGACTGACAGCTCTCTAGTCCCCATGTTGAGACATTTCTAGACTAAATGTGATATAGTATATAGTAGGCGAAAACAGTACGTGAAGGAAGCAGTACGTTCGAAACATCAGTATTCATAAAAGAGTAGGCGAGAAGTTCCCGGATGGCTTACTGCTTCCGGACAGATTTTCGAGTGCTCAATCGATGGATACTTTTCTATCCCAGGAGGCCACGCGAGAGGATACGTCATTATCAAACATCGCAGAGATCGGCGACGCGGGTGCTTTCAAATGTGAGTAAACACGGTTCCTTGTGTTAAAATTGCATGTGTTGAACTACTGTAGAGTAAACTGTTGAATTGTTGAAGGTGTAAAGACGTTACACAGTATAGTATAGTTGTGATTTTGCTGTAAAAAAAAAACGTTTTATTATGTATAGCTAACAGCGGAGCTCCAGTAAGGACACGTAAGTTACTTCTCTAAAGTGGATTTACATAAACCATATACATCTTAAAGACGCTTATTTTAAATGTCTATTTACATCTGACAGGAAAATCTTCAGTAAGTATTGCAGAAGAGCACATCGCAACATGAAATAGACATTTAAAATAAGCGTCTTTAAGATGTATATGGTTTATGTAAATTCACTTTAGAGAAGTAACTTACGTGTCCTTACGTGGACACGTAAGTTACTTCTCTAAAGTGGATTTACATAAACCATATACATCTTAAAGACGCTTATTTTAAATGTCCATTTACATCTGACAGGAAAATCTTCAGTAAGTATTGCAGAAGAACACATCGCAACATGAAATAGACATCTGAGTGATGAATGTGTGCTATTATGTAGAACAAATCTAGAAAGTAATAAACATAAGTTATCTATTTTATTTGTCCATTAATGTTGATAAATTGAGGAACATTTATGTTGGATAAAAAGTTAAAACAACCTCAACATGTAAATGTAGTGTTGAGCTCATAAATCACTGAGGTTTTGTGAATCCTGTCTGGATGTTACAGGGTCAGATGAACAGATGTGTGTTTATCCGGTGGAGAGTGGCTCATGAAGGCTTTGAGTGAGTATACTACAGAAATTAATAACAACAACTATTTAAATCTTACGTTGTAGTTTATTTTAATTATTGTAATTTCAAACAGAGCTATTATGGCACTTGATTATGGATTCTTGATTTCTGTGCATTTGCTGCAGATCTTTTGTGGTGGAGCAGGACCTACAAGGGAAGATGATGGCAGCATTTGTGAAAAGAAGCGTTTTTGTCTTCTAAATAATACTGAAATCAAATGACATTGTGTGGTTAAAATTACTGCTTTTGTGTTATGTTTGTGCATTTTTGTAGGATCTGAAATGTCAGCAGGCTGGTGTGAGCACTGAGGATGAAGAGCCCAGAGCTGAATCCTGGAGATGGTGCCATGGATGAGACCCTCCATCACTCCGCCTGCCCTTACAAGACCCTCCATCACTCCATCTGCTCTTCACTCCACCTGCTCTTATGAGACCCTCCACCTGTCCTTACAATACCCTCCATCTGTCCTTACAAGACCCTCCATCACTCCATCTGCCCTTCACTCCACCTGCTCTTATGAGACCCTCCACCTGTCCTTACAAGACCCTCCATCACTCCACCTGTCCTTATGAGACCCTCCATCACTCCACTTGACCTTATTGCCTCAGATTGTGAAGCACAACACATCACGCAACAACCTCAGGCACGAAGGCACGGCTCACATCTGGTGGTCAGCTGATTCATCAGAATAAAGCCACAGAATGGGCACCGCTGTGTTGAGATGGCAGAAGGATGTGGGGTTCAGCGCCTGTAGCCTACATACATGATTGGAGTTTGAATAAAGCTTTGTTTCATGTGTTGACTTGTATATGCATTTGTTTATTGTGTGATGGTGACTTTCATTCATTATTTTATTAATTTATTAATATTTCTCATTGTTGTCAGTAAATAAAATATAATTATTTAATTAATGCTTTATTTAATTGTTTAAATGAAAATGTAGATCACTGATTCTTGAGAGTCGGGACAAAACACGTTTTAAAAAACTTTTTTAAAAAATACACACTATATCAATTAGAGTTATATGTTTCTGCAGAGAAAGGTCTTAGCTATTTAACCATGTAAAGGAACAGGTTCTAAATAAAAACACATTTTTAACAAATAAACATGTTTCCCTTCAGAAATGGATTTGTGTCAACTCCGTCAGACACACTAAAAAGTATACAATTTAAATTGTTCAAATCCAACAAGAATCTAAAGTTCTAAAGTATATTGTAATAGTGTTTAGTTACTCTGATATGTAAAAAAAATCCAATATATAAACTTAAGTTGTGATTTCACACTATTCTGAAAACTCAGATTTCTAAATATTTGCATTTTCAAACTTTGATTTTAATTTCAATATTGTAAAAACAAATTCCTTAAATAGATAAAACATAAGAGGATGCAGATCATATGGTCCTTTATTACAAAAACAACATAAACTGAAGGAAGAATATTTTTTTCCCCAAAAAAATTAACAAAAACATTCAGACATCCAACGCTGTTGACGAAGATCTGACGGTGTTGACGGAAAAACTGACGGTGTTGACGGAAAAACTGATGGTGTTGACAAAAAATGTTTGAATGTTTTACCTCAGATTTGTGAAATGTTCACCTGTTTGTCATGATATGTTCTGACAATAAAGAGTAGTTTAAAACCACAACTAACGCTCTGTTTTCTACAACTTTCACCTAGGAGCAAAAATCTGCCTTTAAACTTGAAATAAAGATTTGACATTTATCGTGATAATTATCGATATCGACTGATATAAAAAAATGTATAATGATAATTTTTTTTGGCCATATCGCTCAGCCCTACACTGGCTTCTCATATCTCTATCTCTGTCTCTACATATACAAATAAATATATTAAAGTGCTGGCAAAGTTACACGTTACACAATAATAAGCAGACCACTGCCTGCCCATTATCTACAAGTCAGATGCGTATGGTTAAATAATGTAATGCATGCTATGCATGAGCATTTATGTGTAAATAAAACCCTGAAATAACAGTTTAACCCTTCACTATATTCACAAATAATATTATATTCGCACATTAAGAGGTTATTGGTGGATTTGTCAACTCCGTCAGCTTGCAGGTCAACTCCGTCAGACATAGAACCTGACGGAGTTGACGTCTGACGGAGTTGACGTAAGGGCATGTATTTTCCTGCCAAAATCTGTATTGTACACTGCAGCTAGGTAGTTTTTCCTCAGTTGCTAGCTGTCCCAATAACCTCACTAAAATGCTTAAATTCAGTCCACTATGGTTTAAAAAAAAGTATCTTAACAGAAAGATGGTATTGACATGGTGCAGCTGTGACCATAGGAATATTGACATTGTTTGTCTAAAATATAAAAAAATGTCAAATGTACCAGAGCATGTGTGGTAGTGCTGCATTCACCACAGGCAGGGAGATGAAAAGGGGTCCCCAGGGATATAGCTGACCATGCTATTTCCTGATTTAAAGAGCTCTATGAAAAAATCTGACGGAGTTGACAGAAACAGAGGACACAACTTTAATAGGCAGATTTTTATGGAAAATATTGTTTGATGTTCACATAATGCATTGTTTTTTATATTTATACCCCTTATTTTTTATTTGATATATATGTTTTCACAATTGTAGAGCTTTTTTAAAGTTTTTTGGGATGGTTAATATTATGACCTCTTGCTGAGGACAAGTGCAATAACATGGACCTTCTAACCACAGACCATACATTTAAACAAATTTTCCCCAAAAAGATAAAAAAGTTTATTCTAAAAAACAGATAGGTATTTACAATTCCTTTAGATTTAACTTTGTAAGTATGTCAATCATGATGAATTTCTTAATTTTTAGCTATAAATTACACTTTTCTATGTGGGACATGTTTTGTCCCGACTCTCAAGAATCAGTGAGATATGTTCACTATATACACATCTAGAGTGTATTCATGCATAGCTATGTCATATGACATACATTACATTTTGTTTTATTGAATTATATCATTTTCAGTAAAAAGTAATATAATTAAGTATTGGTCAGCATTTCTCCTTGTTGTTATTATTCTATGTTTTGGGGTGGGATAGCAATGCAATTCACTCTGGGGTAATATTCATTTTTAATAGTAATGATACTTAAAGGAGCTGTATGTAAGAAATCTATTTCAATTAATCATAAAATGGCCCTGATGTGTCACTAGACATTAAGAAATCATGTTCATTTCAAATACTTATATCACTGACAACAGTAGTATGGCTAGGATATTGTCATTTAAAAAGTGGACTTGCAGCCCTCAACTGATGTTGATGTTGTCATTTTGTGTTTTGGCCTGAGCGCCTCCCTCCACCGATCTACCAATCACGAAGTCAGTAGTGTTTCGGGATCCGGGTTGCCAGCTCTGCTCTAACCTAACCTACCCTAACTCTAGTCGGATAAAAATGTCTAACGTTACTAAATCAAAAAGACCTCGTTATAATTCAGAAATTCGTTGTGACAAAGTCCGAAATAAAACCAGAATTTGTATAGGAGATGCTTTTGAAAGATGGAGGCGGCTGAAAACGGAGAAGAATTTGAACACAGACGCCAACGTTGCTAATTTTCTCCTAGGTAAGATTCATCTATGCTTGGCTAACTTGTACTGGATGTCAATGGACATTTCATATATTCATGACAGTCGAACAAAGTTATGCGTGTTCAAGCAACGTAACGTTAGCTCACATGGACGTATGCATTTGCAATGCATTATAGGAGCCCGTTTCTCTGTCATTATGCTGAGACGCTGATGAAAACATTAGCACGACCATTATGGCAATTTGAAACGTAATTGAGACAAGCCTAACTTTACCTCAGAAAAAAATATTCGTCATTCGTTCTTCACGTATATCGTGGACTAAGTTACACATGCTGCAAGTTGACCTGTATGACCATTGCTAATGTAATTTAGTTACTCTAACAATATTTTCTGATGGGACTGAAAACAACCCTGTGATAGCCATTGGTGATATTGAATTTGTCCCGTGTTATAATTTCTGTGGCAAATGTTTATTCTGTTTTTAGCCTATAATATGACAAAAACTTTAGCACTTGTAAATCAAGGTTTTTTTTTTTCGTATTGAAAAATAAGGAAGTATTATTTTGTTGTTTAAGTCTATATGTTTTTTTGTTTTCTTTTACTATTATCCTTTTTTTTCTCAGATTTTTTTGAATTGTAATTGTATTTATATGTTCAAAATAAAGAAATCAAATCAAATTAAATATCAAATCAAAAACGCTTATCTCTTCAGCTATTATGGCCCCAGCACCTCAACAATTAGTAATTTTTTAAAATAAGTAATTACTCATCAAAATATCTCTCATAAAGCATAAACACAATTAACAGAAAAAAAAAACTTACTGTGTACGTCTCGTCATCACTTGCCATTGGAAGCTCATTGAAGCAGCCTACGTTTCTGCTGAATCCTGCAGCTTATCTGGCAACCTCGAGTCAGGGGGGAGGGGATACACGGCTCTACAGTATTTTTAAAGTGATTGCAGTACCAGTTTTGTCCACAATCCTACATACGGTACCTTTAAATTTTTCGAGTATAAAATCAACAGTTTTCTCCAAAGGCGAATCTTCGCACAGCTGTCCTTTGTGCAGACATTACAAATGCTGAGGAAAACCATTCTAGGTAGGGCTGTCGAGTTACTGATGTTATAAGGTATATATATATATATATATATATATATATATATATATATATATATATATATATATATATATATATATATATATATATCAATCATGGGTTTGCATCTATGGTTTGCATACATAATATGAGATTTTTTAGTCAGGAAAAAATAACCTACAAGGTTGAATATCTTAATATATATTTTCTTAAATAATTCATATAATACATTTAAAAAATGCATTTTTTGTTATTTATAGGCCTAGGCCAGAGGGATGAAACGAGAGTTAAATTCAACAAGAAAAAAGGAAAACAAAGCAGTTAGTTGCTTTTGCTTGTGGATGAAAATGTTTGGATATAAAATAAATAAATTAACAACATATTCAAGAGATGACAATTTTGGGATTTCGTAATGAAAATAAATAATATCGTTAAGGATAAACCGATGGGTCACATTAGTAGGGTTAAATATAAGAACTTAAATCAAACCTAAATGTATTCACAAAATAAATGGGCAGCAGTTTGTTCAAAAAGACCACAAAATGAGCAAGTTTAATCAATATCAAGATATTTACAGATAGATGAATTAAACATGTTCTTCAAATCTTTTAATTTGTTGCGCGTGTGATAACGCGTCGTAGGTCACATGATAACGTCAACATGGCAGATGTCCGGTTCGCATTCATACTCAGCGAGATCTGGCTATAACCCACTCTTTTAGCGCTCGTTAATTAAGTACCTACTCATTGAATATGCGGTTTTGGACGCAGCCATGGAGAATAAAGAGGGAGAGCAAACAAAGCAGGCAGGCAGGCAGGCAGGGAGGGAGGGAGGAAGGGAGGGAGGAAGGGAGGGAGGAAGGTAGGAAGGGAGGGAGGAAGGAAGGGAGGGAGGAAGGTAGGGAGGAAGGTAGGTAGGGAGGTAGGTATGGAGGAAGGTAGGGAGGGAGGAAGGTAGGGAGGGAGGGAGGAAGGTAGGGAGGGAGGAAGGTAGGGAGGGAGGAAGGTAGGGAGGGAGGAAGGTAGGGAGGGAGGGAGGGAGGGAGGGCAGGGCAGGTGGGGCAAATTAATCAGTAATCAGGTAAAAGATGGGAGGGGCTAGACAATGGACAGGAGAGCACATGGCACAAGGAAACACACGATAAGCCTTGTGCTCACACCAAACATGACACAAACACAAGCACTTGGCCAGTAAAACAAATCACCAGCCATGTGCTCACACAAAACAAGACATGAACATGCAGCTGATGAAAACACTCATAAGCCACGTGTTCACACAAAACATGAAAGCACACAGCTAGTGGAAAACACAAGCTGTGTGGTACACAGCACAAGACAAAACATGACATGAAAGCATGTGGCTAATGTAAACATGAACCGCATGCTAAGCAAAACACAACACGTGGACAGAAGAGCGTACGGCCCGAGCGAACTCGAAACCGCATACGCTCACACGACAAGACAGACCTGTGCGCTCACAACAGAGGACAAACACGCGGAGCATGAATGTCAGAATCCCGACACAGAACCGAAACCAAACTAGACAGATGTGCCGGGATCCATACACCACGCCCCGCACATGTAACAAGGCATACAGACAAGGATAACACACCTACGTTTCCTTCCATTAATAATAATTATGTCTAGTGCGGTACGTGGCTGTGATGTATATAAACCTACCAACGTCCGTTGCCATGATGTTTGGAATGACTTATCGCAAGACAAAATATGACGTTTTAAGTTAATGGAAACGCCGTCATTTCGCAATCGTTTTTTCGATATTTAGAAAAAAATCACAAAAGTTTTGCGCAAATCTGTAATGGAAACGCGCCTAATGATGCTTTGGGAACACCTCCGTGTGATTGCGTCTGAAGCACGTGTCAACTAGTCCAATGGCGAGATGGAAACTCACAGGCGGTTGATGTCACAACCAAGAAAACATAAAAGCACAGACGGAATGACCGGCGTTAGCTTCAATTAGCTGAAGCAAGTCGATCACAGGGGTGAAGGAAGTATGGCAAGGTGACGCAGTGTCTTGTTCCCTTCTCAGGGAACTATGGTTACAGTCGTACACTCGCACTGCGTCAATGACTCTTTGGCAACAATAATGCCCAAACCCCATCCTTACAAGTGCCTGTTGTGTAAATACTGAGAGCACACTCACGATAGGCTATAAGCACCTGTGAACCAGAAGCAGCACTATGGAAGTAAAATAATGACAAATGTTTTTTAAACAAAAAAATTCAACATGGTTGTATATTTAAGCTATTAACATTTCAATTCAAAACATTTCACACACGTTTTCATTATTAAAAATTCAATAATCCATATTCACCTTTCAGATTTCACTTCCAAAATGTTCATTCTGTTTAAAAATACAACCTATAATATTCGACCGGCAATTTTCGGTCCATTTTATTTCGCTTTACAAATTCGCCTCCACAAATTCAATGGTTCAAATTCGACAGAAAATTCAACATTTGACATCCAGGAACGGCAGGAATATCAGTAGATTGCTGATTGAAGATCTCCATAGCTATTAGTCGGCCTCACCAGCAGGGGGCGCAAGCGGCTGTTGACGAAGAAAACTATAGAGCAACGGGTGAGAGACTCATTCATTATGTTTCATGTCTCATTCATCACATATAGGGATTGTCAAAGTTTTTTTTTTTTTTTTTTTTTGTCATCTACTGAATTTTTCGTCAACGATACCAGGGACACCGAAACACCGGGGAACATGAAATTTGGTGGGCATGTAGCCCCACTAGACTTTTACGGAAAAATTTCGTTTGGTCCCCGGGGGCCACTCCCCCCCCCGCGCTGGGCCCCCCCAAACCCAAAAAATGCAGTTTTTCCTAAATAACTACCTGAACCGTGGCACCGAGGATGAAGACATTTTTATGGTATGTTGCTCTTAAGGGCCCACATCAACCTAGCCCATAATCACTCATTTGTGATTTGCGCCCCTCCCATAAAAAATGAAAATGCAATATTATTCTGCTTTAATCGCCCCTATCTTCAGTTGAGATGTTCAGAACTGCACCATATTTCATGTGTATGATTAACTTGACATCCTCTGGGGGTATGCTAAGTTTCGTAGAATTTCATCCATGGGGGGGGGGGGGGGGTATAAAATAAATTAATTTATGTGCACATTTAGTGACTGTACACTCATCAGCCTGTAGATGGTGATGTTGAGCGAAGGGTTGCTGGTTTAGGATGATACTGTCACACACACACATGCAGGAATACAAACAAACGCAAGCATGCACACACACTGACATCCACACGCACAGACACACACCCATACACACACATACAAATCCACATGCACAGACACACACACACAAACACACATGCGCACACACATGTACGCACGCATACATACACGCACAGACACACACACACACACACACACATACATACACAAACACACACACACACAGACAGACATGCATATACTACTACTTTTTTTAGGTATCAGCCATATATCCGATTTACCAATACCCAATGTGTTATGCTTGGGCAGTATACTAATGAGGTGGGTGGGACATGTTTCATGCCATGTTAGATCACATCCTGAGAGTCTACGCTTTCAGAAAATATATAGTTTATATAGTTGAATCAGTTTTCTCTTCATGGTACAGACCAAAATGTATTATGTGTACACTTTCTTCACCAAAATCCATAAAATCCCATTAATTTCTTCACCTAAATCCATAAAATCCCATTAATTTCAATGGGACATTTACTTAAGTGTTCTACTAGGTACAGTGGGAATGAGTTTAATTTTGTTAACATTGTTTTTTTAAAACTCTGGGACCAGGGCTACAAGATAAAACCACTTTTTTTGGGAAAAAATGTTTTTATTTCAGTAAAACACAACAAACCCATGCCAAAGTCAGATAACTGACTTTTACCATCAACAGGCACCTCAACCGTTTGGTAGAGGTTTGTAGAAATTGTCTGTGAATTATTAAACAAACTGCCGATGTAGCATGAAAAAGACTTGCTTGAACACAATAAGTGTGTTTTTGAAACTCATTTTTGTAATACATTATAGGGAAAACCACTGTTATGGATGTGACGTTTTCACATTATGGATGTTAAGTGTCTAAACTAATGACTTTTGATATAAAACTTAAATAGTAATGGCAAATAATTACAAAACTCTAAATTATCCATTATCCACAGGAATACTCCAGACAGTCTTTTAAAATATACAACTTATATACATAAACACGCAATACAGCCAAATTGCTCCATGTCATTTATTTTTGTGGAAAGCCAGTGCAGGCCTGAGCGGCGGTCATATTTTGTACCGCCATGCGGTACATTTAGTTTGTTAAATTACAGAAATGGAGCAAGCAGTTAAGCTATTTGTGATTATTATCAGGGCGATGAATTGTGATGATTATCATATGGAAAAGCTGATAAAGACACAAAAGCTGTGTTTACATTGAAGTCTTCACTGTTACTTTTGTACATGTAAGTTTTGCACAGCTTTCTCTGTCGTGACCAAGATTATGTTATTCCCCGATGCTGATGACGTACAGATCAAACGTTAAATCTGAGGTAGTAGACATATATTTCTCTCGGTTGTTTAGTTTTCTTAATTTTACATTGCAGCACTGTGCTGCAGAACTGGGGATTCCCTCAATATGTCACTCTCCAGGATTCCCCTGCGGTCTCAGGACACTCAAAGTAACTCAATGGACAAAATACAGTGATATAAAAGACCAAACTCCCACCTTATTGGGGATGTACAGTAGGCTATATTAATAGACTACAGGCAAGCAGATGGACCAGATGGACCAGAATATGAACGTAACGCACAAAGTTTCACGCTAAGCGATTCCCAGTGAAGTACTGGCATACTGAAAGTTCGCCTGACACTGGATATTCGCACATTTATGGACCGTCTCTAAAGTTACATAAGACATTGGTACACACGTTTCTAACTTCAATAGCATTTGAAGAGGATTACTTACAGTCACAAACCAACTGAAGTGTTCATGTAGGTGTCATGATGTACACTTTTTAGATAGTTTAATTAATTTATGAAGCCACTGCATACTTTATCGTTACATATTACTTACAGCATAAGCAGAGCAGAGATCATTTTATCCGTAAGAAACTTTTAATTATAATTTAATTCATCTAAAGACAGAGACACTTTTTTTTCAGTAAACCACTGTTTAATAAAAATAAAATAAAAACAACTGTATGTTTATTTCCCACCCCCCTACGTACAAAACCGTCCGTTTTGTGTACACCCTAGTAACCAGTTCTAAGCAATGACAAAAGTTTGAGCAAAGCATGCAAACTGTTTTGTTGTTGGCTGCACAGACGAGTCGAGCACAGAACACTATTTAGATGAGACAGGAGAGCAGTGGATTAATTTTATTTTCAATGGAAATCCCCCAGAAACAGATGAATCAATGAATCAATCAACTCAACAACAACTACATCCACTAACCATTCAGAAACGTCCAGGTGCAGTCTAAAAGTTGTGTTGTAGAAAAAAAAAACTAAAAACAAAAAAACTAAAACTAAAACTTTCTTAGACATTGTGTGGTTTTAAGCATTCGTTTCTCTTCTGGAATTTATGTATGTTTGTGCACCTGGCGTAAGCAAGACTCACACAGTAAGACAAATGGTTAAGAACCTTTAGCTCTTTAGGTATGGAAGATAATTTAGTCTGGGAGGGCAGCGAGGTCATTTAGCCATGCTGGGTGAGTGGAAAACGACACTCGGTTACTAACGTAACCTCGGTTCTCTCTAGAGAGGGAACGAGTGTTGCATAAGTTTAGCTTACGCTACGGGAAAACTCCTTTTCTCGAGAATACTGAAGCAAAAATTATCCTTTTAATTTTTAGAATGTAAAACGCATTTGCTGCAGAAGGCAGACATAGGCGAGACAGCTTGCGCGCCTATTGGCTGCTCTGCGGCAACTGCTGCAACCTATCAGTGCGTCTTGGCATGACTCCAGCGCCAATGGGAAGCCTTCCCACGCTGTCGTCATAGCCCGCCAGAACAGGGTGTGGCTTCGCCTATAAAACCCCACTGCACAGGTTGCACAAGTGATTTCAGTCGGCTAGAAGCGAAAACCAAAGTGCAGCACAAGCACGGCAGGCTACGCAACACTCGTTCCCTCTCTAGAGAGAACCGAGGTTACGTTAGTAACCGAGTGTCGTTCTCTTACGAGAGTACTCTCGTGTTGCGTAAGTTTAGCTTACGCTACGGGAACCCTATGTAAAACGCTGTGCATGCTGAAAATCAAACACTTATGTCCCAAGGGCAGTGCCCGGGGCTCATGTAAAGTGAAGCAATCACAGCGGCATAACAGGGCGGGACGACTCGGTGTTATGAGATAGGTGCATTAGCGTGTATACATACAGATAAGGCAGTATGACCACCCTTAACTGCATAGGTCACAGGACTTGCAGTATATCAACAGTCTAGTCAAACCGCGTTGAGTAGACAACGTCAATATAGCATTATCAGACTGAGAGCAGTCTGGCCTGTAATGCGGGTACTTCTAGGTTATAAAACCTAACAAATGTAGACAGCGAGGCCCAGCCTGCTGCCATACAAATGTCATGGATAGAAACCCCACTTGACCATGCCCACGACGAGGCCTTGCCTCTAGTCGAGTGGGCCCTCAACCCCAAAGGGCAGTTTAGACCCTTGGATGCATAAGCTGACGCGATAGCGTCCACTATCCATCTGGACAGGGTCTGTTTCGAGATGGCTAGCCCTTTAATGCGGCCACCGAACGAAACGAAAAGCTGCTCCGATTGCCTGAAAGCGACAGAGCGCTCTACATAAATCCTTAATGCCCTCACCGGGCAGAGAAGGTTAACCCCTGCCTCACTATCAGACATAGGGAGGGCCGAGAGGGAGATAACTTGCGCTCTGAAAGGAGTCGTAAGCACTTTAGGGACGTAACCGTGTCTTGGTTTGAGGATGACCTTAGAGTCATTAGGCCCAAATTCCAAGCACGTAGCGCTTACTGAAAGCACGTGCAGGTCGCCCACCCATTTTACTGAGGCTAGCACCAACAGAAAAGCGGTTTTAAACTATAGGTATTTTAGCCCTACCGTGTGCAGAGGTTCAAACGGTTCGCCCTTCATGGCCTCGAGGACCGTAGAAAGGTCCCAAACCGGAACAGAAGGTGGCCAAGGAGGATTCATCCTCCTAGCACCCCTTAGGAAACGAATTATGAGGTTGTTCTTTCCTGACGACTGGCCGCTTGCAAGGTTTGTGAACGCTGCTATAGCCGCCACATACACTTTGAGCGTGGAAGGGGTTCTCCCGCTGTCCAACAGCTCTTGTAGGAAAGAAAGAACCACCGTTACCTCTGCTTTTAGCGGGTTCAAATCATGAGCTGAGCACCATTTAGCAAACACTGACCATTTAGAGTTGTAAACGGAGCTCTTGCCTCTGTGATCGTGTTCAGCACTCCCTCTGGGAGGTGCAGTGGTGGTAGTTGATCGCTCACACATGCAGAGCCCACAGCTCGGGGTATGGGTGCCACACCGTTCCCTGGGCCTGAGACAACAGGTCTTTCCTCAGCGGAATCGGCCATGGAGCCGCGCTCTCTAGTTCTACCAGTTCTGGGAACCAGACTTGATTTTTCCATAGCGGAGCAATGAGAAGTATCGAGCATTTGCTCTCCCTGAGTCGTTTGATTACCTGTGGTAACAGAGCGACCGGGGGAAAAGCATACAGCGGGCGTCTGGGCCAGGTTTGGGCCAGCGCGTCCATCTCTTTCGAGAAGAACATTGGGCAGTGAGCGTTGGCTTGCGACGCGAACAGGTCTACCTCTGCTCTGCCGAAAACGTCCCAGATATTTTGCACCGCGAGGGGGTGCAGGGACCACTCTCCTGGGGAGAGCTTTGCCCTGGATAACATATCTGGGCCCACATTCAGGACACCCGACACGTGCGCCGCTCTCAGCGAGCGCAGATTGTGCTGGCTCCATAAGAGGAGGCACTTTGCTATTAAAAAAAGGCTCCGGGATTTGAGGCCGCCCTGGCGATTTATGTAGGACACCACTGACGTAGTGTCTGTTTTGACTAGAACATGGTGGTTCCTCAGTGCAGGGAGGAAGAATTGAAGGGCATTCTCGACCGCTTTCATCTCCAGACAGTTTATGTGGAGACGCTTTTCTGCGTCTGACCACAGGCCCATAAAAGTTCTCCCTTCGTATAGGGCGCCCCAACCCGTGTTGGATGTGTCTGTCGAGACCACTTTGATTCGTGAAGCGATGCCCAAGTTCACGCCTGACTGGTACCAGCTGGGTCTCGTCCACGGTTTCAGGGCGGAAACGCATCTCTGATTCACGGTGAGACGGAGCATACCTGAGGTCCATGCTCGCGCTGGTACTCGCCGTCTCAACCATAGTTGAAAAGGGCGCATATTCATCAAACCCAACTGTAGAACTGACTAGTTAGTTCTAGTTAGGCGGGATAGTTCTATCCCCAGAAAGGAAATTTTCTGGCTGGGGAGTAGATTGCTTTTGGCCCAATTGACTCTGAGACCCAACTGCTCGAGATGGGTCAGCAGTAGTGTTCTGTGTAAAACCAATTCTTCTTCTGACTGTGCTATAATTAGCCAGTCGTCCAGATAGTTCAGGACTCTCACGCCCCTTCGTCTGAGGGGCGCGAGGGCAGTGTCCATGCACTTCGTAAATGTACGAGGTGCCAAAGACAGGCCGAAGGGAAAAACGGTGTACTGATAAGCCCGGCCCTCGAAGGCGAACCTCAAGAAGGGCCTGTGACGGGCTGCTATTTGGATCTGAAAATAAGCGTCTTTCAGATCCACTGATATAAACCAGTCCCCGGGTCGAATTCGAGCGAGAATTTGTCTGGTTGTAATCATTTTGAACGAGCGCTTCACCAGCGCTTTGTTCAGGTGTCTGAGATCTAGTATAGGACGGAGCCCGCCATCCTTCTTTGGTACTAAGAAGTAACGGCTGTAAAACCCCGACTCGCTTCCTGCCGAGGGGACTGCTTCCACAGCCCCTTTTCTCAGTAAATTCGCTATTTCGGTGTGAAGTAGGTGTGCTACTTCCTGATTCACCGAGGTTTCGACCCGGGCTATGAAGCGCGGTGGTCTGCGAGCGAACTGAAGCGAGTATCCCCGTTTCACTATATTTAGCACCCATTTCGAAGCCCCTGGAATGCTTTCCCACGCTTTTACGTGAATGGCCAGGGGTTGAATGAAATCTGGGTTGTGGTTGCTCGTATTCGGGGACCCGGAGACCCAGCCATGATGACGTACTTCGTTCATCACGTTCATTTCGAGTGGGGCATACAGTGTTACGCACAGTATTTCTGTAACTGGCGGCCCAGCCATGAGCGCAGGCAGCTGCTTTGATACAGATACAGCTCTGTGGGCTCGCGCCGCTTGACGCTGCGAGCTGTTCACAAAGTGTGTGCGCTGAGAGGCAGACACGTGACCTGCACTCACCACACTGGCAGCGCGCGCGCTCACACATTGAGGCTCTATGTGTGTGCGTGGCGCAGATACAGTCATATTCACAAGCGGGGGTGAGCGCTGTACAGCGGGCACATTCCCTGCACTTAAAACATGAACGGCGTGAGCCGGTTTGACTGATATGGACCCTGTGGTGGTGTGGGACACTGCATTGGTAGTGCTTGTGTGTAAGAGTGAACACTGGGGAGTGGGCACAATTCTTACACTTAGCGATCGGGCGGCTAGAGCCAGCTTTATTGTTTTCGACCTTGAATGAGTGTGACACACAGTGAGGGTAGTGTTTTCGTATAGGGGTGGGCACTGGGCAGTGGGCACCTGTCCTACATTTAAGACACCTTCGGCCTGAGCCGGAATATGACCCAAAATAATGCTCTTTTTGAGAGATATGTGGGTCGCCGTGAAAACGGCGTTTGTGTGCAGGCGAGCGAGTTGTGGAACTGACTCGTTGGCTGCTGGATACACCCTTCGAATCACCTCTGCTGAGGGAACTGAGAGAGCGGTTCGTGCTTACTTCGATGGCTGCCCGGCCACAGCGGGGCTTGACCATCGGCGTTTTCCTAGAATGGCTAGGAAGACTTGGGAGGCTCAAAGCTCGGCACGAGCTTGTGCCTGGGTCCCCAGGCGGGAGGCGGTCTGCGGCGCCTGGCGGAGCGCGAACGCTGACGTGCATCCCGGCCCTGGCGTTGCGAGGTGGGCGGTGGGGGCGCTGTTTTACGAGCGAGCGACTGCTTCCTAGCGCGGCCCGCTGCAGAACTAGAGCGCCGCGGCAGAAAATGTCTCATGGCCTGGGACGTTTGCTGCACCTCTGTATACCGCTCCGTGAAGCCCTTCACCGAGGGACCGAACAAACCCGCTGGTGACACGGGGGCGTCGAGGAAAGTGGCGCGGTCAGACTCGGACATGTCGGACAGCGTCAGCCACAAGTGACGCTCAGTGACGGTGAGGGCGGCCATGTTGCGGCCGATAGCTTGGTAGCTCTGAGAGCTAAGTCTGTTGCGCTTCTCAAGTCCGTCACGCGCTCTGCAGATGGGCCAGCCTCGTCCAGTGACCGGAGAAGGTTGGCCTGGTGGATCTGTAAAACGGCCATAGTATGCAGAGCGGAGGCAGCTTGACCGGCGGCGGCGTAGGCGCAACCGATCAGCGATGAAGTCGTCCGGCAGGCTTTAGTGGGTAGGCTCGGCTTGGACCGCCATCCCGCAGAGGGCGGGCACAAGTGAGTCGCTACCGCTTCCTCAACGGGAGGAACACAAAGATATCCCCTGTCTTTCGCGCCGTCAACCGCGGAGAGCGTCGAAAAGACAGAGGATTTTAGCCTGGCTGAGAACGGAGCTCCCCAGGACTTGGAGAGCTCATCATGCAGTTCGGGGAGGAAGGGAGCGGGCCTCGAAACAGGTGCAGAGCGGCGTCCAGGCAGAAAGCAGCCGTCCAACCTGTTAGGCGCGGGCTCCTTGGGCGTTGACCACTCGAGGCCGAGGTCTTCTACGGCCTTAGTAACAAGGCGGAGAAACTCGGCGTCGACAGAAGCCCTCACGCTGGATTCCTGCGTCGATGGGGCGGGGTCCGGGATGGACCAGCCCTCACTCTTGGACGCCAGTATGGAACAGCTGTCTTCCTCCTCGATGTCCCGCTCCATTTCGTCGGGCGCCGCGACAGCGGGGCACTGGCCGTCGAGAAAAGAGACGGGGGACTCAGAGAAAGAAGCTCGTGGGGACCCCGCCGGCGAGTGCTCTTTCACGGAGACTTCTGGTGGCCTTTGTGAGCGGCGCTTTTTACGGCGCGGCCCAGCAGAAGGCGTAGAGGTAGCGGTTTTGGTGGCGAACAAAGCCTGTCGAGCCCGCAGGGTCCCAGAGGCAAAGATTCGCACTCACGGCAGCCGCCCTCGGCGAGCGCGTGATCCGCGTGTGGCCCTTTCCCAGGCAGGAAGCGCACAGCTCGTGGCGGTCCCCGTTGCTGAGAATGGCTCGGCACGAGCCGCAGGACATGATGGGCATTGAAAAATGCCTTTGCTCTTTTAGGAAGAGAAACGTGCGTGTCGCAGCAGCGAACACACACGGAGAGATTTGAAAAAGGATATGAGCGCCGGGAGCGCAGCAGGTACGGCGAGCGAAGGTGGCGAATATCCAGCCGGGTCCTTGACTCGAGCTCGTCCCGCAGATATGCTGAACGACGGCGTTGCTTCTCTCTCTGAATTATTATATATTGTATATTGTATATTATATATATATTATTATATATTATTATATATATATATATATATATATTATGATTATTATATTTTCATGTCAATCTGTGTTCATTTTGACCACGAACCATGCACTGTCACTTTAATTCAGCATGTGCAGCACAGCAAAAATAGACTCGGTGCGGAAACGATCGCTGCACTGCTGTATACACACCGCACTTGGAACGGATCACCGGACTGCATCCGCGTGCAGTGTGAAAGCTCTTGACCTCTCCACTTTTGCGACACGACTGTCGCGTGGTGTCGCAACGCCTCCCCACATTTGTACGTTGATGGGCGTTAGCGCTACGGGTGTGGTTTTGAGCGGGAAATTTTGCGTATTAGAACAGAGGACCTGCGAGAGACTTCCCCCCATCTCCATATGCTCTACTTCTATTGGATATTCGCGTCGAGTTCAATGGAATTCATTTGCATAAAGATGGGCATCATTTTTCCAAATGAAGCACTGCCTTCCCGGAATGCTTTGCGGGCGCCTCAAAGTCGATCAGTCTGATCGAAGATCTCCTACTCTCTTTAGTGAATATATGGCTAGAAAAAAACACTGTTTTTAAGGTAAGAAACTTAGGTAGCTTCGAAGGTAGCCACAGATGGTTCTGGTTTGGGCTGCAAGCCTCAACCTCAAAGTGCCATGAAGGAAACGTGTTATCAGAGGGTTTCTCCCACAGATAATCCACCCAAAGGGACGTGGTAGGCCACTATGGCCGACACGCACACCTTCACACCATTTTCTAACCAGACGCGATGCAATTAGATTCCAGCGACAAATAATTTGTCTGTCCACACTAGACGCGACGCACTGCGAGATGCTCAAAATCAATCTAAACCCACAGCTGATCAGAACAGCGTGTGGGCGGAGTCTCACGGCAAGTGCACAGCACCAGAGAGTAGTTTTGACGCACTCGCAAGAAAATGAGTAGGCTACATATTCAAATTCACAAATATTACACCATTTAAACATTATTAAAAATACATAGGCTACTGAGTTACTAAAACAATCTTTGTCAAAGAATACACTTGTTTGTTCACAGTCTGAACGTTCTTCTTTTATTTATTTATAATTTATTATTATAAATTTATTTCTTTTATAAAAATGTTATATAAAGAGATCAATAGTTCTATCTCACTATCATTTGGAACATCCCAAAGAGGAATAAGACAAGGATGTCCCATTTCCCCTTTCCTATTTATCTTAGCGTTAGAAATGCTTGCTATTTTGATAGATAAAAACAGCAACTTTGACAAGTTGAGTGTATTTGGAAGACAAATTGGTATTAGTCAATTAGCCGATGATACAGTGATCTTTTTAAAGGACCAATATCAAATTGATAAAGCCATCCAATTTATTAATCTGTTCTCCAAAGCATCAGGCCTACACTTAAACTTAAATAAATGTGAGTTATTTGCAATTCATGGCAGCGAACTAGACTCTTTAAATAACATACCGATAAAAACATCTGTAAAATACTTGGGGAAAACTATTACTAGAGATAGCAATCTAAGCGTCCAAGAAAATTTTATAAAAATCTTTCAAAAGCTAAAATTATTCTCAATAACTGGATACAAAGAGATATCTCAATTTTTGGAAGAGTTTTGTTAACCAAAATGGAACTGCTCTCTAGGTTTGTTTACCCAGCCTCCTTGCTTGCTATCCCACCTCACTTACTAAAAGAATGTAACATTGCAATATTTAACTTTATTTGGAAAAATAAGGATCACTATATTAACAAAAATGATTTAGTTCACAGTTACAAAGAAGGAGGATTAAATGTTATTGACTTAGAAATAATGAATAATGTTTTAAAAACTCAGTGGTTAAAATCTTTTCTTTGTAATACAAACGGCTCATGGTTTACTGTTTCTTCTTCAATATTTCAGAAGGTTGGCTTGGAATTTTTGATTAGATGTGATTTTGAGTTGCACAAATTACCTCTTAAATTGTCTGCATTCCATCAACATGTTCTCCTTTATTGGAAGTTAGCTTTTTCCCACAATTTTAGTCCACACAAAACAAATCTTTATTTTATGAAAATTGGATTCAATATAATATTTTTCCCTGTTGGACATGATGGACAACTATGGTAATGTTTTCAATTACAATGATTTTTGTTTGAAACATGAATTTGTATGTCATCTTAAAGAGTTTTACAAAATTGTAAATGCCATACCCAAAAACATGGTGTTACTAGTAGAGGGGATTCTTTCACACTGTGACATTCTCTCTCCCATCTTCATCTCTGGGTGAATTATCTATTAGAGATCATAAATGCAACAACAAATATATTAGAAGTGTTTTTATTGATATTCATCCAAATATAATTAAACGTTACTATATTTTCAAAGATTTTAACACAGAGGAGGTGAAGGAATTGAGAATGAATTATCTTACCTTTCCAAGTCTCCCTAAAGTGAAAGAAGTTATTTTAAAATTATAAATGACATATTCCCATCTAAAGAATTCCTGAAATCTAAATATGATATCGGAGAAAACTCTTGTCAATTTTGTGATACGAATATTGAAACCACTGAACATTTTTGTAATCACTCACAATTGTTTTGGTCTCAATTGTACAGTAAACTGTCAGGTATATGTATTGTATGTATGTATGTATGTATTTACATGTGTAAATCCCCTTGAATACAAACAAATTAAGTTTGGTGTACTTAAGAAAGATTGTCCACAGTACTACTTGGTTAATAATCTTGTTGAATTTGCTAAATACGTCATTCATAAATGCAGATTTTTTAATATAAAAAATATATTTGTATATTTGATTTGAGACTTCGTCGCTGTTACTTATTGTATTTTGAAATTATGTCTGCCTTTTGAAAATTGTAAGTTAATATTGTTTGTTCAATACCTATTTTGTCTGTAAATTTAAAAAAAAAAAAAAAAAGAATCTGATTAGATAGGCTACCTTTTATGTTGCGTCGTGTGTAGTTAGGACAAGATAACCCTGCAGAAAAACGGAAAATCTTGCAGGAACTCTTGTACTGAACCAGAAAAAAAAAACTAGCAAAAATTATGTTTAGTACTATATGAGCTTGTCTAAAAATGTGCTTCATAATACAAAAGACATTTTACAAACAAATAGTATATGGTATATATATATATATATATATATATATATATATATATATATATATATATATATATATATATATAAAACATTTTTCAGAAAATATAAAATCAAATATAAATAACAATCCTGACCTGCAAGCATCACACAAAATGAATTTTTAAAACTGTTGTAGAAAACTACATATGATCTCTGAAATAATGCAAATGTCACATTTATTTTGTTGTTTTAATTCATAAACTGTAGATAACTTACGGTTATATATTTGCTTTGTTCAGTGCTGATATCTTTGTCTTGGCATGTTACTCTCTGTCTCTGCCAAATTTTTCCTTTAGGCATTGCACCTTATCAAATACAATGAGCAGCCCACAGCAAGAAAGTTCAAAGTTTATTTGTGACATCATCTACAGTATATGGCAGATATTTGTTTTTAAAGTGCACACTTTTACTTGGTTCGCTAGTGATATCAATTCTACAGAGAAGAATTTCTACTTCTTTTCAACACTATGACCAGATCTGTGCACACTTGCTTATTATTAAAGCAACATAACTATTGATTTGATTCAGTGGTGCCCATTTAACTGCCTGCTATCAGTATCTGGACTGTGAACTTGAGATAGAGCAATGAGGGAAAGAGAGTTTACATGAGGTAATGAGAGATCACGCAGGGGAGTGCATAAACTGTTGAATTTTGTGAAGAAAGACAGAATGCCACATGCACAGGCAAATGTCTCAATAAAAAGTTGGTATGATTAGATCATACACATCTTCTCATACAGTTTTCAGTTTCATACACAGCTCTTTTTTCACATCATTACAGACAGACATGGTAGTGTAATGGTTGGAGATTACATTTTCTCAGGAAATGTATAAAAGGGTTTTAGAAACAAATGCATAGACTGTGGGAAAATTCAATATTATTCCATTAAACATATTGCAACATACAATTTGAATCTGCAACAGCATATGACGCACATAAAGTTAAAAATATGGAGAGAGTGAATATCAGAACAACTGCAAACAATGTTATTTCAATGTTTGTCAAGTAATATGAGTACAAAGGTAGTTTGTAGGACTCTACAGAGGTGAACAACAACTTTTTCTCATTACACACTCAATCCAGAAGAGGATCATAACTGGAGTACAGGGTTATGAAATATATTATAAAATGCTTGGCTAAAGAGTCTTTAACTGTAGAGGATAAAGTAACAATACATCCTTCTAAATACAGGTACAGGTTTTTGGTCCAATAAGTAATACCCGTCTTATCTGAATTTAATAAAACAAAATTAAAAATTTAATTATCTTTAACGCACTCTGTCAACTTGGATAATTTAGAGATTGCATATGGTCGTGATAAAATATATAACTGAGTATCATCGGCATAACAGTGGAAACTAATTCCATGTTTTCTTATAATATTCCCGAGTGGCAGCATATATATTGAAAACAGCAGAGGGCCTAACACAGATCCTTGTGCCTGAATACCAGTGTAATAATTTTAAAGTCGATCTAAGAGTATTTTATGATCTATAGTGTTTAATGCAGCACTAAGATCAAGAAAAACTAGTATAAAGATACAGCCTTGGTCAGAAGCTACATAGCAAGTTTCTGTGGTATGATTTAATTATGATGAATTAAAGTGACAGTGCATGGTTCGTGGTCAAAATGAACACAGATTGACATGAAAATGTAGTACCATGGCTACCTCGCTACCATGGCTACCACCCCTGCTGCTACAGGAGCTGCCCACATGCGCGCACCCGTTTGACTCGAGGAGGCGAAGAGGCACGGAAGCTAGGAAGAATCACAATTATGGCAGAGAAAGAGCAGTCAAAATTCCCAGTACCTGCATATACAGTCAGCGAAGGCAAACAAGGCAAAAAAAGGAAGACAGTATTCGAAAAGGCTATGACCAAAAAGTCTTTGGATAAAGCAAGAAGTCAGACGAGAGTCAATATCGGCGTGGCTTTCCAGCGGTGGCGACAACTGAGGGACCTCAAGGGTCATAATGATAAAGTTAGGTATTTTATTACATGTGATTCTGACATGATGTCAATACATGCACTGCACTCCTCTCCGCTCGGCGCTGGCAAACGCGTTCTCCAGCTGAGCGGTCGTCATCACGCGTTCATATGTTTTGGGGGCGTGGCTTTGGAAGGAGCCCAGAAGGGAGGGGGGGTGGGAGTGAATGGAATAAGTAGCTGTGTTTATTGCAGCCCTGAGAGGACTACAGACACTCAATTTTTATACTCTCTTTTTCAGAGTACTTACATTTTAATTATGTATTGGTATATAAAGACAGTTTAAACAAATTTGGGAAAAATTCCCAAGTATTCCCTACCCTGCCTTTAAATTCCTCATTTGATACATTGCTTCTAATTCTTGCTTCAAAACAAAATATAGAAAAAAAAAAAAAAAAAAAAGCAATCACATTTGATCAAGCAACACAGTTAATACAAAAAGAGAAGAAAAAAAATTCACATTAAATTCCCTTCACAGGGATTTAACCTCTCAGTTTTCAAAACGAGTTCGGTCTCACAGTATCTCAAGTTATATTCAACCTTGTGAATATGGCTGAAATCGTTAAACGGGTTACTCAGTCTCTCCTCTTGACTGAATCCTTGCGAATAAACAGTGAAAAGACTAAGTGCTGTTAGTTCAATTTCCTACCATCCAAATCGGCAACGATAATCAGTTCACACAATCACGACTCGCTGTTATCCGTGCGGCTCGCCAGTCCCGACTCCCTCCGCGAACACGAGAGTTAGAACGAAAACCAGGAATCCAGGAACTCCAATCCGGAAAGCATCAATTCACAGCCAGCACTCAGGATGATGAAATAATCAGGAAAGATAACAACAACAAAAAGAAGGAAAACAGGGAAAAGAAAAAACCTGACCTTGAATACAAGATCACGAAAAAATCCTAGTTAGTTTTCTCCATAGCATACACATTACATAATTTACCATTGTTTGTAACAGTATCAAAATGGCAATCATGTTTTACATACAACATGCTAGCACTCGTTCACCAAATGTGGTCGTAAAGAAAAATACATTAATAAAATAACTCAAGCAGATTTCTTATTTATATTTCACGAGCACATATGAGCATTTCATGAACATTTCAGATTAATTATCGCAGGAGATACGTCTGTGATAATTAATGCGATATGGCTCAGCTTGTCAGTGAACTATGGCTCTGTGTAGTAAATGCCGCTCCATCTGAAAGCAGGTGATGGCGATTTACCCCTAATCAAGGAACCAGCTTTACTGACGAGATGTGCATAACAATGTCATGAGATATATTGCCCAGCCCTAAGGTTAAGTAAAATATATCGGCTAATATAGTGCATATATTTAGCAAAAGAGTTAATTTCTTTGGTGAACTATAACAAGCTGTGGACACCGAATGACTTGCCTGAGGTTGTAATATTGGTGCGTTCAAGTCATCTCTTAAAGATCGTATTTACGCGTTGAACGCACATGAACGCCACCACAAAGACATAAATACGAGTGGGAAGCTCTGGGTTTTCTTTAAGCCCCGATCTTTACGAGTTGGGAGCATATCAGTGAGAAACATGGCAGAATACCACAATACTTACACTGTGTGTGTAGGAATTTCTCCCATCTAGTGGTGAAATTGTATTTTGCATTCAAACGAATAGTGCTCTCTAGCGCCTCGCTTTTTCAAATGCGTGTTGCAACTACGGTAGCCGTTATGTACCAAGAAGCTATGAGAACATGTCTTCCAATAGCACTTCATTGAGTTTAACTAAACTTGTTCTACTGTTATGCTGCCTATATAATGAATTACACAACCAAGCAATGAAAAAAAGCTTGTAATTTAGACCTCTTACATTGACTTACATGTCGAGAAGAAAGCAGGCAACTTCAGCGTCCCTTTCAAAGTCTTTCTCCTTCATTAGCTCTTTCCACCTGGGAAAAGCTATCCCAAGATTTACCATCGTTTTTTAAATCTTTTTTGAGCCGGTCACGTTTCCTCTTAGATAATTTTTTTTTGCTTTTTTGTCGACGAAGATTCCTTCTCCTGTGGCTCGGCATAAGTATGATCCTGCATTATGAAGTACCGTGCAGCCTTTCAAATTTCCCGGGGCAGTGACAAGCACCTCTATAATTGATCTCCTTGTCCGTTTCAGCTGGTTTCAGTCACGTGACGCTGGCTCTGAACGAAAACACTGTGGAGACGCGTTGAGGTAGGCTAGTGCTTTTTGTCCCTCTCTGCTATTACAGTTTTTCAAAATGGCGGAACGACATGGAAACCTCCTTGGACTTACCCATCCAAATGTAAATAAAAATAAGAAATTTAAGTCAGATCATTGGCAGAGGTAATTTTGCACCAATTACGACAAATTTATGAATAAAGGCATTGATTTTTGCTAATAAAATACTAAAAAAACTACACAGTGTACCTTTAAAATTATTTAGCAGTTATATTGTCAGGCTTTTCTATATACAGCGAAGGAAGCTAATTCCCTGCACAGAAAATGATGGCATTATAATATGACAATGTAATATGTAACGATAAAGTTTGCAGTGGCTTCATAAATTAATTAAAAACATAAAAAAGTGATGCACATTTCTTTGTTCTTAATTTTTTTGAACTAGAGTTTAAGAACCTTGCTGTATTTCTGTCAAGTCAAGTTAAGTCATCTTCATTTATATAGCACTTTTAATAATGTAGATTGTTCCAAAGCAGCTTTACATTGATAATAGGAAATTAAAGTAACAGAGATTGTTTTGGCTTTATAGCAGCTCTAGAATAAAGTTATTGTCTAAAGTTAGTTGGATTGATTCACTTCTGTCGCAACGATCATTAGTTATTAACTTAGGGGCCGCTAACATGACACCGTTTTAACAGAAAACTCTTAAAGGGATAGTTCACTTTGAAATAAATTTTTGATATGTTTTACCTCAAGGCCATCCAAGATGTAGGTGTCTTTGTTTCCGCAGTAGTTTCAATTTTGATATTTTTAGGTCAAACCGTTCTTGTCTGTCAGTCATATAATGCAGGTCGATGGTCACTGTTTCAAAACACAAGCACAGAGTCCAAATTAAAACAATTCCCCATCGTCCAAATGAAACAATTCCCCATCATAAGTGCACATTGATGGCCTAAGACACGAAACGAGCGGTTTGTGTGAGAAAACGAACAGTATTTATATCGTTGTTATCTCTTGAAAACAACACACGTCCAAATGATCGAGATGGTCCTCAATGCAGTACAAAAGATCCAGGGGGAGGAGTCGGATCCAGATCCAACTCCTCCCACCTTACATACCTAAACCTACCCAACTCCACCCCCTGATCCCTAGACCCACCCCTAAACCTACCAATCTCCACCCCTTATATGAGATCCGACTCCTCCCCCCGGATCTTTTGTACTGCATTGAGGTGCTACTGGAATGATCTGACGGCGCGGGCGGGTATAGATATATTCATAGATGTCGCCTTGGCTACTGCAGTTCATTGGAACGAAACCGTAGCCAAGCGACATCTAGTGTATACATCTATACCCGCGCGCGTGCGGGTATAGATGTATACTCTAGATGTCGCCTTCGCTACTGCAGTTCATTGGAACGAAACCGTAGCCAAGGCGACATCTATGAATATATCTATACCCGCCCGCGCCGTCAGATCATTTGGACGTGTGTTGTTTTCAAGAGATAACAACGATATAAATACTGTTCGTTTTCTCACACAAACCGCTCGTTTCGTGTCTTAGGCCATCAATGTGTACTTATGATGGGGATTGTTTCATTTGGACGATGGGGAATTGTTTTAATTTGGACTCTGTGCTTGTGTTTTGAAACAGTGACCATCAACCTGCATTATATGACTGACAGACAAGAACGGTTTGACCTAAAAATATCAAAATTGAAACTACTGCGGAAACAAAGACACCTACATCTTGGATGGCCTTGAGGTAAGCTAAAACATATCAAAAATTAATTTCAAAGTGAACTATCCCTTTAAGTTCTTTCTGCGCAAACTTCAAAAATGCGAACCAGTGAGAACGCCGATGGCATGCACATGCACATTACGAGTTCAGTCTATAGGTATGTGCGTTTGAATATATGTGCGCAAGCGTGTAGTCCTTCCCTAGAAATCAACCCTCAACATACTACTTGTCTGGCCTTAAAATTTATAATACAGAATTTGTATCGCTTCCGGAATCATCCAGACAACGCTTTAGAAAGGTAAAGGGAGGGGAGGGAGGCCTTCACAGGGGAGATACTAGTAGACATTTCAAGACTGCGCTGTCGTCGCGTCCAGGCGCAGGTCCTTCGTCAGATCTGGATACAGCCTGGATCCGGCGGATTGCGGTAAACCTCGGGATAAACAGAGAGACTAATATTAGCGTAGATGCCATTCTTCTTATGATGTAACGAGTACATCAGGATTTATGGGAAGTGTTCCCGGTTCCGGCTGACCTAATCTATGCAGCCTAACATTGAATGATAGAAGTCTATAATGTGTTATGTGTATGCTAGGCCAAAGAGATGCGTTTTTAGTCTAGCTTTGAACTGGACCCATTGAGACACATTTGGCAGAAGTTTCCACGCTGCTAAACAGTCTACAAAGGGAATCCGTCAGATGGGGGCAGAGTTAGAAGATTGATTTCCTGAGACCTCCATTCTCTGAGGACCATCATTCTCTTTAGCCGATTTTAATATGATTTTCCAACATGTGAAATGCAAATCCTGCCTGCAAAGTTGCCTTTCTGCAGTTATTCATGTTATTTCTTAGATGTATTTATCCAAAAAAATAATTATAAATCTTCTAGAAATTCGACATATCAAATGTACTGACAATTGTCACGGAATGAACAGGCTCAGACGAGATGTGAGTGACAATAATCTTTATTATAAACAGAAGCATGGAACCAGGTGTTAAGCAGGTGAGTTGATAACTTGCAGAAGGATACTGGAACTTAACTGAAGGATAATACAGTCTCTCTGATGCAGGTAGATGATGGCTTATAACTGGAGATAGACGGAGGACTGAAGAAGGCAGGTGAAGACGGGCTGAAGCTGACGATGAGGATAACACAGGTAAGTATCAAGGTGAGTAGTGTGATGAGTCTGTGAGTCTTAGTAGAGACGAGACCAGATGATGACTGAAGGGTGAATGCTGAATATAAAGGGGTGAGATGATGACGAGGTACAGGTGATGATGATAATTACTCAGGGGAGAGTGAGTGCAGGTGCGCCAAAGAGGATCCTGGGGAATGTAGTGCAGAGAAGACAGACGGTGAATGTGACAACAATGTGGTGACAGACACATTGTCTAGAGCTCCAGTCTTCTTAACTGTTGACTACCCAAGTTTTTTTTTTTTTTTTTTACTCTCTTAAATTGCTTCTACAGGGCCATAGTTGCTGAGGACATTGGGAATAATACGGAGTGGTGTGTGTTTTCCAGTATGGGGGGATATCGGGTGAAGGGTTAGGCTGGGTTTCATAAATGGACACCCTTTTCTATGGGTGTTATGAACCCAGTATGGGTCATATTTGTTGGTTGTTTGTTTTTTCCTCTGTTTGTTTTTCAGGATGGAGTTAGGGTGAGTTAGGGGAGCTGATGCTGGCGATTTTAAGCAGTTCCCTTCAGCTGTGACAACGCGCACTCTCCCATTCTCGTGACGGTTTTGTACCGGTGTTGTGCCGAATTTTGACACCCTGCCAAATTATTACCCCTGTCGTTGAAGTCAGTACCTGATTTCCTAATCCTAACCCCACCCATAATCCTAACCCTTCCCCCACAACTAATCCTAAACCTACCAATGCTAGGGAGGGTAATAATTTGGCGGGGGTCGAAATTCAGCACAACACCGAATTCAGTTGTTTTCTTTTCGTTTCATCTTTTTCCTATTTAAAGTGTAAGTTGCAGGTTAAATTTTTCACGAAGATAATGCAATGTGTTTATTAAACATAAAGATAAGAACTGCCCACCATTGTTTTTTATACCAAAATGCTGATATAATATGAAAAGTTGGCACTTTTAACAGTGGTTTTAACCGCTCCCGCTCCCTTCCACTAGATGGAGCGTGACGTCACAAGAGGAACTCACTAGTAGAGTTACCGGCATAGTCATAGCTATAGATGCCTTACATAACTACAGACAAGTTGGTTGTATGTTTTATTTGATAAAAAAATTATGGATAAAATAACTCAACTGTTAACATACTCGTGTGTGCTGACTTCAAGGGGACCGTGATCCTGCCTGAAATGAGAATAAGCTATTCGCAAAACAAACGGGTTCAGGCACGTCAGATCAGCCGGTCGCGGGTCGAGCTGCTCCACTAAACTAAACGCGTTCACCTCACGGCAGCACACACTCTCCACTGCTGATAGCCCACACACACACAGTGATGGGGACATCGATCTCTCTTTTTCTTTTCTGACAATAAACATCGCTAATTAAATCGTGAGAAATTGATAACGCGTGGACTGAGGAAGGGTATTACATGACGTTTGAGGCGTCGATGAGACTAGCGATTGCGCCTGACGTGCATCTCTAACGTGCAGCTCTGATTTGGACTGACTTAACGTTACTGTAAGTAAATAATGTCTTCAGTCGTTGTCCCTCCTTGCTATTCTACATGACGGCAATATTTTGAAAAGACTTGCTTGTTCTGTTATATTATCCGGGTTAAGTTTGCACCAGGCTAGACTTGCTCTAACGTAGCTAACGTTACTCACCGGGACACCTGGCTAACCCTCCACTCATTCTCCTCACACCAAGCATTAATAACTCTTTGAGTGCCATGGCTCCCCTCTCTCACGCCTGACCAGTTAAAAATTGTAGGGCTGTGGTCCATAAAGAATTTGATGGTTTCCCACATCCTCAGTCGTTCTCCAAATAGCCATAATACAGTAGGAATCTAGCAGAGTATGGGTTGCGAGTTCCTCTTGTGACGTCATCACCCAGTAACTGAAAAACACGCTACGTTTGAAGAAACCCTAATAAATGTTATTTTAACGCATTTTAAGACAGAAATAATTAAATATATACATATAGAGCACTTTAATGTACACATTAATTGGCTGTGGTGGTTAACCTGCAACTTACACTTTAATTCTTCTTACTTTAATAGATGTTATTCCTTTTGATCATTATCCAACGTGTTGTCTCCTCCTTTGTTGCAGCTTGCGAGCCGCCGTGACAGTGTGTGTGTGTGTGTGTGTGTGTGTGTGTGTGTGTGTGTGTGTGTGTGTGTGTGTGTGAGTGTGTGTGTGTGTGTGTGTGTGAACATATCTACTTCTTTTTTCACTTCTCTAAACTCCACACCACCAAATACCAAACGGTCTGAAGAGATTGGACTAAAGTTTTCTCAGAAGCTAAGAGTTGTTTTGTTGCAATCGATGTGTAATCCACACTGGCGGTTTCAGGGACAACAGAGATTGTGACTGTACTAACATTGTAGCTGTAAGGTGTACTTCATTCTTCATCTTTTAGCTAATACTGAATTTTAAATTGTACAACTCAGCTATTGCATGGATCCCAGATTATATCATCTAAATCTCACTGTCAGACTTAATAATAAATTGTCTGGCATCATCTTAACCAAAACAGGAGCCCATATTTTCCCCCTTTTTATTGACCCTTTATACTGCTGAATCTGATTGTCTTGTCAACTACAAAAGTTTTCAGATATTACTGCACTTTTGGGTCTACTTAAAGCAATGACCTGGCCTACAAAAAAAAAAAAGAGATTGAATAATTTTTAACTCTTGTGATGAATTTTTTTTATTGAATGTTGACAAGACAAAAGAGTTAAATGTGTTTTAAGGCTTACCCTGGAGTTGGTTCACCCTCTGCCGATGATCAGAAAATGTATATATAATGCATAATTACACAAAACAGAACTTGACACATAATTAGGCTATATTTCTAAATGACTATCTCTCGACAACCTGTCACCTTCAACTATTTTAATGGCGAGAGTACACTCAAAGTCTTTGTTACACATCAATATGCTAGAGATTGATTGCTATTTGGTATCTATTGTTTTTATTATTGTGTTGTTATAGTAACTGAAAAGCTTTTGTGCCTCTGTTTACGAGGCATAATGCAAAGGAGTTTTGGTGTAGTTTGTAGGATGGACTATCTTGTGTTTTGTTAATATAGAACTTGGTCTATATCAGTAATAATAAATACAGGATGTTATTGTGGTGAAAGTTTCTCAGATCATAAAAAATATTCTATACGTTCTAGCAACGACCCTGACACGATAATGTCCTTTATTTTCAATGAGTACAGCATATTTTATACCGTTTTAACATGTATACAATATTGCCTACATTTAGACTCGTTTAACAAATATTAGAAGTAAAAATGAAACATTTAGAAGTAATTCAAGTTTAATCGACCAGTCTCTGTTATCCCATTTCCCTTTCTTCTAATGGTGTGGTAAAGTCGCAGCCTAAAGCTTTGGAAGTATAAGTTTAGATTAAACATTGTGTACTTTAAGGCAATACGCTAGGTTATTGTTTAAGTGCTTATACAAAACAGAGCAACTCTTTAAGTAGATAATATAGTAAGATGCGGGATGTGATCTGATCAGACTGTCTCAGTAAGAACAGTCCATCGACAATACCAAACGGGTGTGGGATTTACTTTTAAACAATTTTTTAAAAGTTTGATCATGTTGGTTTAATCAGTGGATTGCCTGATTTGGCTTATTTTCCTGTGGACCCCTTGTGGAGTCGAGGTGTATTTTAGACACATTGTTATTTGAGAGGACTTGGTTTATTAAGCATTAATATCTGATGACTAACATTAATCACTGTTTTAAGCTAGCTAGAAATAACCTTGTCATTTTCATATCATGAGAATATTGGTTCGTTCAATTTGGGTCTATTGTTTTCTTACAGAATAGTTAATGTTGTTTTTACTATAAACTGAAGTGTTACTTAATTATTCAGATTGTTATTTTGTGTTGTTGAGTCAGGCCATCAGTATGTGCTATTAATTAGAGAATTTCTCTTGTATTAATTGAACAGTTAAGTAAACAATAAACATACATAGTAAAAAGTCTTCACTGTCTTAAATTGTGTCACACAAAAAGTAAAACAACATCTTTTTTTTATAAGCTTCAGATAAATGTTGTCCCACATATATTTTTACTTCCGAATCATTTGTTGTGATCTTATTGGCTGTTCTGTAGATTCTGTAGGTGTGTTAAATCGATCGCTTAAAAGCAGGAATTCTAATCTTGAACTTTGCAGAAGTGCTCTAAAGCTGTGAGCAGTCCTTCTCTCCTTTACTGCAATGAAGACTGTTGTGTTCACTTTGCTGGTTGTGGCTGTGGGTATGTAGATCTCTTATTCGTCATGATTCATGAAAATTGTTAGTTAATGCCTACACTTAGCCTATAGATAGTCTTTAGAAAGACTATTATACAGTAGATAGTTTTATTATTATTATTTATTATAGATTGTCTCTTTATTTTAGATATAATAAATAAGTCCCTTCTCACAGGTGTTGTTCCTAAATACCTACTGTAAAACATGCAACCGTTAAACCCCTTAAAAACCCAATCATGACCCAACCATACTTTCCAATTATAGACCTATTTCAAATGTATCATTTATTTCTAAAATCTTAGAGAAAGTTGTTTGGAACAACTGCAGAGTCATTTGGAGTTAAATAGTGTTTTTGAATAATTCCAATCTGGGTTTAGAAAATATCACAGTACTGTGTCAGCTTTATTAAAAGTTTTTAATGATATTTTATTGTCTGTTGACTCTTACTTCTGTGATACTCTTACTCTTGGAATTAAGTGCTGCCTTTGATACTGTGAACCACAAAATTCTTATCTCACGGCTTGAACAATGTGTGGGTATTGAAGGTTGCACTCTAGATTGGTTTAAGCCCTATCTGAATGCTAGAATGTTTTCTGTTTGTCTTGACGGGTTCTCTACTTCTGTTTCTGTTTTGGATTATGGAGTCCCTTAAGGCTCCATTCGGCCCCTGTTCTGTTCTCGTTGTATATGGAAATGTACAAGGAAATGTAATCATATTTCCCCAATACTACGTTCGTTGCACTGGCTGCCAGTTTGTTACAGAACTGATTTTAAAATTCTGCTTTTTGATTTTAAAGCCATGAACGGATTAGCTCCAAAATATCTCTCTGATCTTTTGAAATTAAATAACTCTGCTAGATCATTAAGGTCATCTCAACAAAGACTGCTGATGGTTCAGAGATCTAGACTTAAGACAAGGGGTGATCGTGCTTTTTCTATTGTTGGTCCAAAATTGTGGAATAGTCTTACTCTACCCCTAAGACTAGTATCCACAGAGTCTGTTTTCCTACCTCTTTTCACAGGCTTACAACTGTCCTTGATTTTAATGTTGAATGTTTTGATTGGTGTTTTCAATGTTATCTCCCTTTATCATTTTAGATATGTATCCTGTTTTACAGCACATTGGCCAACTACTGTTGCTTTTATTGAGCTGTATAAATAAAAGTTGATTGATTGATTGATTTTGCATAAATAAAAGAGCAATTCATTTTTTAATAAAGTTTACAGCACAGGTGATAAAATCATTGGAGGTTATGAATGTCCGCCCCACTCCCAGCCCTGGCAAGTACACCTTAGGGATGGGCAATCCAAGTGTGGAGGATCTTTGATTGATAAAAGATGGGTTGTGTCTGCAGCTCACTGCAGTTTCATGTGAGTATAATCTCCCTTTTTAAGTTGTATTTTTTGTTTTTGTTTCATGTTAAACCTACTTCCCCATGAAACATTCCTTTTTCTTTAAAAAGTATTTTTTTAAGGAATTGATTAGTAACTGGTTGTTGCTGCTTCCTCTTTCTAAATGTGTACACTGAAATTTGGCAATATTCTAATAGAATAAATATATTAGAGCTGAGCAAAATATTCCTTGTCAAATACACCTCTTTATCTCGACGTCTGCTTTCCACTTTCTAAACGTGTACACTGAAATTTGGCAATAGTCTAATAGAATAAATATTATATTAGAGCTGAGCAAAATACTCCTTATCAAATAGACCTTTTTATCTCAACGTCTACCTGGGAAAGCACAACTTGTCTGTTACTGAAGGCACAGAGCAGCGGATCGATGCAGAGAAGGAGATTCGTCATCCAAACTATAATGATCAGACTCTTAACAATGATATCATGCTGATCAAGCTGAGAAAGCCTGCCATCTTCAACAAGTATGTAAAGCCGATCCGTCTGGCAACCAGCTGCTCTTCTGCAGGGGAGCAGTGCTTGGTTTCTGGATGGGGAAACACTGGAGGTGCTGGTTGAATAATTAAAATCTTCTTATACTTATATATGGTTAGATATTAAACGTGCATTCAGTCATTATACAACTTTAGCACTGTTCATATTCTTTTTCCAGTTCGCACTGCTTCTGTCCTGCAGTGTTTGAAATTGCCTGTACTCTCAAGTGCGCAGTGTAGGGGAGCATATGGTGCACAAATAACTAAAAACATGTTCTGTGCTGGATTCATGGAGGGAGGCAAAGACTCGTGTCAGGTATGTTATTGACTCAGTCTTCCTTTTTGTATGAGTTTTATATTTTTATACAAACACGCAATTTTGTCCTTTTCATTTTCCAATTTTCTTCTCAGGGGGATTCTGGTGGCCCTGTGGTGTGTAATAGGGAATTGAAAGGTGTTGTTTCCTGGGGTGCAGGCTGTGCTAAGCCAGGCTTTCCTGGGGTTTATAATGAGGTGTGTCGATACACTGACTGGATCAAATCCATCATAGCTAATAACTAGCTCTTTGTTCATTCAGGCGTGTGTTTCCCAAAAGCATCGTTAGCCAACTATGGTCGCAAGTTCCGTTGTTATCAGCATAGTTCAACAAGTTGGTGTTTCCCGAAACCATAGTTCCAACAAACGTTCGCAAACAGCTGTCGTGGTTGGAACGACTACTCTCGACCTGTGGTTAGAAGCAGAGTTTATTATTTGCATGACAATAAATCCTTATGTGAAAACAAAATAAGCAAGCTGACATTCAATATAATCTGTATCTTTTATTTAAAATATATACAAATGTCATTTACGTCTGTTAGTTTGTCAAGAGATTTAAAGTACCATTTTTGAAGAGTGTGCATGTGCAAACGTGCTCTAGTACGTAAAAACGAACCTATGATTGAATAGCAAAAATAAACAAAAGCAAAATAACTTAGAAAATTTTTAAATAGTCCTCGGATGCCATGTTCGTAATTTACAGCAAAACGTCTAGCATTAATTCGATCGCAAACAGATTAATTAAAAGTAGTTTTTACTTCACCACCTGCATGACATCATTAACCAATGTGGTTGAACGACCAATTTGCGACAATGTGGTTTTGGGAAACAGTCGTGACTAGCTAGTTGATTTCTTCAACGATGCATCATACTATGGTAGTGAAGCAGCGAGTACGGGAAACACACCCCTGGTCGGGCCTTTACCAGTTAATTTCCCTGATAATCTGTAATTAAATTCAGTTTAAAACGTGTACGTGTATCTTTTATTTTTATATGGACATTGTTTTTAAGAATTATTTAATCATGGTTGCTCCCCACCCATTACACTGAGCTGCTACATGTCATAGCGGGGTGCTAAAGTGCCAACTAGTTTCTCCTTATGGATTATCCCTTTACCACTCTACAGATAAAGCGTTGTCGGGAAAATTCGGTTCGCGGATCTACCCCGAAGTGATAAAATTCTGTATCAAAATGTTAAGGCCAGACAAGTAGTTTTTTAAGGCTTGGTTTGTAGGGAATTACAAACCTGCACACATATATTCAAACGTGCTAATAGACTGAACTCGTAATACGCATGTGCACGCCATCAGCGTTCTCACAGGTTTCGCGTTTAAAGTCTGTGTAGAGTTTCCTGTTAAAACGGTGTTGAGTTAGCGGCCCCTAAGTTGATAACTAATGATCGTTGCGACCGAAGTGAATCAGTCAAATTAACTTTAGCTGGAAAATAACTTTCTTCAAGAACTGCTATAAAGCCAAAACAATCTCTGTTACTTTAAACTATCCTTGTATCTCTGTAAAGCCGCTTTGGAACAATCTACATTGTTAAAAGCGCTATATAAATGAAGATGACTTGACTTGACTACAGCAGAATGGCAAAATGAAGTAGCCTACCACACCATATGAGTGTGCAATGTCACATGGATATAGCCTTAGAATATCGACAACTAGACCATCAGATGTCATTTCTTTTTTTTTTCTTTTTTTTTTCATTTCTTTTTATTTGGGGTCATAGAGCATATTACATTCAAGTAGAATACGTTTTAACCCCCCCCCCTTTTTTTTTTTTTTTACATTAACAAAAAACAAACAAATAAAATAAAATAATACAAGTAATCAACAGCAATGCATTAAAAAAAATAAAAAAAATAAATAAAAATCATGTCTCACATACAAGTGTCATCACCACTAGATCCATTGAAGTGTTAAAGTTCCATTTTCAGAACAATCCACACCATCACAGGTACATTGTTAGCAATTATGTGGTCATGCAAGGTTAGTTATATGAAGAACCGGTCGCCAGATGTCCAGAAATCCGTCATTGTTATCATGTAGAAAATATGTAAGTCTCTCCAGAGGGAGTATCCTCAAGACCTCGGTGTACCAGTCCTCAATTGTAGGACAGTCACTGGAAATCCAAAATTTCAAAATAGTCTTTCTTGCTACATGAAGAAGAATTTCCATCAGTTTTTGCGTTATGCTTGTCCCTTGCATTGTCCACTTTAGCAGCAAGAACACAATGAAACGGTGAAAGTTCTAAATTATATCCCAATAGCGTGCTCACTTCATTTTTAACATCAGTCCAATATTTTTGGATTTTAACACACTTCCAAAACATATGTGCATATGTCCCTATTTCAATATTGCATTTACAGCAGTATGGTGAACTAAGGCCCAGCTTGCCTCTTAACAAAGGTGTAAAGTGGAGTCTGTGTAATATTTTAAATTGTGTTTCTCGGTCAGAGTTGCACCTCAAAATCTTGAGTGTGTTTTTTATCAGCAAAGACCATTTCTCTTCATTTATTTCTATCCCTAAATCAGTTTGCCATTGCCTATTAAGATGATCTGTTGTATATGTAATATTTGATGAAAATGTTTTATATACATGGGAAATAAATCTCTTTGGTTTATTATCTGTAAAAATGCGCTCCAAGAATGTCAGATTTGGGGGTTGTATTGATTTTGGGATATAATGTCTAATTTGTAGGTAACGGAAAAAATGAGACGAGTGTAAAGAATACCTGTTTTTTAAAGCCTCAAATGACTCCAATGACTCTCCTTCATACAGTTTGACAAGCTGGTCCAAACCTCTCTCATACCAAAGTTTAAACACAGAGTCTTGACATGATGGAATAAAGTCTGGATTTTGATATGTTGGGGCCAGTAGCGAAAAGTGATCTTTCAGTTTAAAAAACAACAACATTTTGTGCCATGTTTTAATAGTGTTCGACACAATGAAGTTGTTCTGCAATTCTAATTTAGTCTTTTTATAGGATATGAAAGGACAGTATTTTAATGATACAAGACCACAACAACTGGATTCTATATCAATCCATGTATTTGAAGCATCAGGATTCACCCATTCATATATATACCGCAATTGTACAGCCCAATAATAGAAACGAATATTTGGAACAGCTAAACCTGCCTGATCTCTATTTCTCTGTAATTTACTCATTTTCATTCTTACTTTTTTCCCCTGCCAGATGTACTGAGTAAATAGTTTTTCCAGCCTTGAAAACCAAGAGTTTGGAACCGAGTTTGGTAACATTTGTAAGGGATACATGAGTCTAGGGAGTATATTCATGTTGAGTATGCTTATACGTCCCAACCAGGATACAGGTAGCATTTTCCACCTATCTAAGTCCTCTCCTATACGCGCCAGCACTGGGTCTAAATTCAATTTAAACAATTTTTTTAGACAAGGGCTCACTTTTATACCAAGATAAGTTATTTCTTTGGGTGCCCACCGAAAAGGAAATCCCATGGGTGGATCTGAGCCTGTCAGGGCGCCTATTGGCATTGCTTCTGTTTTTAATAAGTTTACTTTAAAGCCAGATATGTGTCCAAATTGTTTTATATATTCAAGTAATTTGGGAATGCTGCCATCTATTTCAGTCAGATACAGCAACACATCATCTGCGTATAATGAGATCCTGTGCTCTGCATCCTCGATAGAAAACCCCTTTATCTCGGAGGAAGTTCTGATAAGCTCTGCGAAGGGTTCAATGGCTAACGCGAACAAGAGAGGACTCAGAGGGCATCCCTGTCGCGTACCACGCTCCAGAGGAAAGATATTTGAACAATGAGAGTTGGTAATCACAGCTGCTTTAGGGGATGAATACAACAGTTTTACCCAATCTTTAAATTAATCGCCCAGTTGGAATCTATCCATCGCATAAAATAAATATGACCATTCGACTCTGTCAAATGCTTTTAGTGAGTCCAAGGACACTATCAAGCCCTTGATGTTTTTATTGTTAGCACATTGTATGATGTTTAGGAGTCTGCGTATGTTATGAAACGAGTTCCTCCCTTTTATAAACCCTGATTGATCGCGTTTGATTAATAATCTTATCAAAGATTCTAGTCTTAGGCTTAAAATTTTTGCCAGTATTTTGGCATCAACATTAATTAGTGAGATTGGTCTATAGGATGCTGGGTCCTCTGGATCCTTATCCTTTTTTAAGATAAGACAGATATTTGCATGTGTCATTGTTTCTGGTAAATGTTGAGTTGTGGTAAAACTATAGTTAAATGTTCTTAATAAATAGGAAACAATCTTTTCTTTAAATGCTTTAAACCATTCTACAGGGAGCCCATCCGGGCCGGGGGCTTTTCCATTGTTCATCAAGGACAGTGCTTTCAAAATTTCCTTTTCATCTATGGGCCTGCCTAGGATCTCCTGTTGTTCTTCTGTTAATGTGGGTAATTTAATCTGTGAGAAGTACTTTTCAAGATCTTCCTTGGTACTAATATTTTCAGACTTATAGAGACTCATAAAAGGAGACAAAAACAGAACTAATACGGTTTCTATCAAAATGTCTTATCCCTTTAGAATCTCTAATTGACCCTATGGTATTGTTAGTTTCCCTGTGGCTAAGCAAACGAGCCAAATACTTACTGGGTTTGTTGCCCTATTCATATAACCATTGTTTTTGATAAAACAATGACCTGGAGGCTTTTTCATTAAGAACTGAATTGAGAGCTGCTCTTACTGATTGCACCTTAATAAAATTAGCTCTTGTAGCATTAGATTTGTGGGCTGTCTCTGCTGCTTTTAAATCCTTTTCCAGTTGGGTCTGTTTCCTCATTAGCTCTTTTTTTTTTGTGCGACATATATGAGATCGTGAATCCCCGAATATATGCCTTGGCAGCTTCCCACAAAAACTCAGGATTTGTGTCCTCATTGTCATTTTTATCAAAATACAAATCAAGCTCCTCCTCCATCTTTTTCTTAAATTCCTTATCATTTAGAATATAGGATGGAAACCGCCATTTTGTTGCTTTGGTTGTTGTATCGCATATGTTAAAATCTAAATAGACCGGAGCATGGTCACTTAAATATATAGATCCTATATTACACGTGTTTACTTGTCCTAATGACTCTGGTGGTAAAAAAAAAAATAGTCGATTCGGGAATAAGAGTTATGCGGATTAGAATAAAATGTAAAGTCTTTCACTGAGGGGTGCAGGGTTCGCCAAACATCCATCATATTAATTTCTTCCAACATTTTCACAAGAGGACCCCCAGAATTATGCTGAATGTTGCTAGATGTTGGTGATCTATCCAATAACTTGTCTAATGCACAATTAAAATCCCCCCCCAACAGTGTAAGACCGCATTTAAACTCTGCAAGTTCAGATCCGATTCTAGTCCAAAATGACGATAGCGGTGGAGTGGGTGCATAGATATTCATCATAGTTAGTGGGGTACCATGAATGGTACCGTGTAACAAAATATATCTACCCTCAGAATCTTTTTTGCAAGTGCCCAGTACGAATGGAATAGATTTGTGTATAAGAATAGCTACCCCTCTACTGTTGGACGAAAATGATGAGTAGTGAGCTTGACCCACCCAGTCCCTTTTTAGCTTGGCATGCTCTTTATCCACCAGATGCGTTTCCTGTAAGAATGCAATGTGTACCCTTTCTTTTTTTAAAGTGCTTAATATTTTCTTGCGTTTTATAGGGTGGTGGATGCCCTTTACATTAAATGTACAAAATTTAACAGCATTCATAGCCAACATATAATTATTTTATCATATATTCGGACCAGTGTGTGGCATATGTGAAATGACACTTCCCTTGGTGGTGGTGATGCAATATAAAAAAAAAAAAAAAAAAAAAAAAAAAAAAAACACACACAAACAAGCAAAACAAACTTGAAAACCCTGAACTATTAACACAAAAAAGGAAACATCTCTGCTGTAACCAAGCCTCCCTGATAAGGCGCATGTGACACATTGGCTCTACAACACTTCCCAACTAAGGATGTCTTTAAACCAAACTAGGATGAGACAGGGCTTCCCCAAACAGTCCTGCTTTCTCTTTTTTTTTTTTTTTTTTTTTTTTTTTAAATGTTGTTGAATACAATAATAACTGCTGACTAATATCACAACATTGAATGCGCTAACCTTTATACCAATGGCGTAGAGCTGCATTTGTCAAACCAAAAAAACTATTAACCATATGCATTTGCCCATATTATGGAAGAACAAAACTTTACCTTGACTGCATTGAAAAATGTATATTACTGTCCATTAAGTAACTCTGCTCACGCCGTCTGCATACCTCTGCGCCTCTGCCGGAGTTTTGAAAAGATGGACCTTGTCCTCGGCGTTGACTCGTAGCACCGCTGGGTAAATCATCCTGTAAGGAATCCCAAGTGCGCGGAAAGTCTTCTTCACCTCTGTAAAGTCACGGCGCTTCTTCTCCAGCGCTGGTGAGAAATCTTCAAAGAAGTGAATACGGCTCCCGGCGACCACTATTTCTCCCAAGTTCCGAGCACTCTGCATGATTAGCTGTTTGTCCGCGAAGTTGTGAAGGCGTAGGTAAACCACTCTCGGTCTAGTGGAGCCGGTGCGAGGCTGAGCTGGGGTGCGGTGGCATCTGTCCACTTTGATCCTATCGTTCTTCACCTTCATGTTCAGGACTTCAGGTAGCCATGTCTCAAAGAAATCTTTAGGGTTGGTCCCTTCAGTTTTCTCTTTTAAATTAATAATTTTGACGTTATTACGACGCGACCGGTTCTCCTGATCCTCCAGCCGACTCATGGCGTCTTCCAGGCGGGTCTCAGCGTTCTCCAATCTTGCTAATAACTCAGCGTTGTTATCTTCCGTGTCGGAGATTCTTTGTTCAGCATTGTACATTCTTTTCTCCAGATTTGTTATTTGCTCGCATGCCGTGTTGACAGATTGGACAATCTTGTCAAGTTTCGTATCCATACTGGCGCTGAGCTTATCGTACAGACTGTCACTTATCTTAGCAACTAAACTTTCCAGCTTGTCGTCGCTGTCGTCAGCCATGTTTTTCCTACCCGAGGCCTCGGTCCCCACAGCCGGCTGAGATTTTTTTGATTTCTGGCGCAAAACTCGAGATTTGTCCGGCTTCTCCTTCGCCCAAATATCCGGCAGAGACATTACCCTCTTTGGTTCATATGTTTAGTCGCAGTTAGCTGTCTTTATATTTCACAAAATGTCATCAATTTGGGCAGCCCTGTTTAAGCGCTCCTACCTGCTTCGCATCACGTGACCTCCATCAGATGTCATTTCTAACACACAGTAGCAAGTGGAATAAAATTCCTGTTTGCAGTGGGGATTTCTTTAAGACTGCAAGGGAAGCTCGGCTTCCCCTATAATGTCAAAAAAAATTAATGGTCAAATATGTACTATTGTGTTAACATTTTATTGACTAAAAATGCGTTAGAAAACGTTCATCTCAAAGACGAGTTCGTTCAGAATCAGCTACATACAGCAGGTCGGCTGACTCGATTTACTTCTCATACATTCCCGTAGCGTCACAGACAGGGCATTTCCCTGTTGAAGCCCAGCGTCCGTTGACTTCAATGGGGCTGCTTTGAACAGTTTTTTTTCAGCGCTTCGAAACTAGACGGTCATTGGATAAATGCTGCGATTATGTCCCGCCCACGGACGCTCAGCGTCTCTGGGGGTGAATGAGGAGTGGCCCGGCCCGGACTCCGGGCTTCCGCGTGATGATTGGAGGGGCTGCATCTCCTTTTGATTGACAGCGATTTCATCCAATAAAAAGTCACTGCCGCTGAAGCTATTCGAGCTCAGTCCCATCGCGGATTTTTCAAGTGATAGTCAAAAGACAAACTGCTGCTACCTCTTTCTTGGTATTTGCTTGTCGAAATTGCTAGCCATTTTTCATAATACATTTCACACAATTATACATTTATACCTTTATTATATTATTACTTATCCTATTATATTTTGTATAATATTATTAGTAATAATTAAAACAATAATTATTAAAATAATTAAAAATAGCCTATATATTATTAGTTGTATTATTATTATTATACTTTATTATATTATTATTTATACCTTTATTATATTATTACATTTATACAATTATAGCTAACTCTGCTGGCCATTGAGAGGACACTGGTCAAGTCACTGGAAAAGACGCCTAGTTGGAACGATATAGGGTCACAGAGCATTTTCTTGAAAAGGAACGTTGGGCAGAATTTACGTATAAATAAATTTTTATGATGTAGGCCGAAAATGAGCTTCCCCTCTTTGAAAGACCAGCAGCCGCCACTCTAAAAAAATATTTGCAACATCACAGCCAAATGTAAAACTAAGCAGTGTTAGAAAGTTACTGCTAGGTGCTTTGCAGCAGACAGCCAATCGCATCTGTTGCCTCATATTCACTTGCTTTGTACAGTCATGGAAGCGTCTGAAGGGAAAAATGTCAAATGGTGACAGAAAACATGACAATTGGAGAAGATACCATTTCATTCTTACTTTTATAGTCTTAAAAGTCCATTCAGTATAAACTTGATAGCCTACAGTCAATATATGCACAGTGTATAAGAATGTACAGTGTGAAGCAGTGATTCATAAATACGCATTAATTGTTAATCCTGGGTAAATTATGAGCAACGTGAAGCAAGATAACCCAGGATTCGGTTTACCCGGGGTTTAGAATGACCTAGGGTTAACTATTGTGTGAAAAGCGCTTTTTGTATTGGAAATGTGTCAGTATAAACATGATGGATTATTTTGGTATTTCTATATTTTTGTATGTCTAAGGTAGATTATAGCCATATGAATTAGGTATCAGTGAACAATAAAATCTTTGTTAATGTTTGGGGCAAGACAAGTCAGTGTCATTCGCAGTCTCTGTTGCTTGTGTGGTACTCTTTATAAATCAACACTTTCTAGTTAGACGAATAGGCCTACATTTACAAACTGACTTTTAGACAGTAATTTGTTTAGATAACAGCAAAGCAATTTTATTTAGCAACGCACAAGTCACAATCTTAATTTCAGTATTGCTATGAAATGACCAGCTGTGTCATGCGATTAAGATATGTAAGAATTTCCATGTACTAATTGTTTTTGTATTGCCAATGTGTGAGCTTGTAACAAAACTTTAAAAACGTCATTGTGGAAAGCTACAATCTATGGGTATAAACAACATCACAATAACAAGCATTTGAAGGAACCTTTGAATTGGGACAGCCTCCATCGCGCCGGGGCGGTTCAATCGGGTTTCAAATACTCCCTTTGAAGGATGCACCCTCTGAATTGGGACCCAGCAAGAGAACTGAGATGTCCTTCAAGATGGCTGAGTTTGATCGGTTTCCGGGTCATGGGCTGGAGGACGGAGGTGGGAGGATACATCATTTTGAGTATATTAAGAAGCACCCCTAGTTCCTACCTGCAGAGATCGTATCCAAACCTGATCCAACACACCTGTCTGTGATCAAGTGTTTGATGATCTTAATTAGCTGGCTCAGATGTGTTTGATCAGGGTTGGAGCTGTACTATGCAGGTACTAGGTAGTTGTCCAGGAAAAGGATTGGCACCTCTGTTGTAGACTGAATTTTTTTGTGAAGGTGTGTTCTGGTGCGCCTCTCTTTCGTTCAATGACACATAAAACGAATGCTTACAATGTTTAAGATAACGGCAAAAAAGCATTGCAGTGCTGTAATAATAATGCGTCATATAAAGAAAAGGGATTATTTCAAACTATAGTCTCACATTAGCAGATCTATTGTCTACTCTCAAATATACTTTAACAGTGTAATATTAATTATCTCATCTGTCGACATGATGCCAGTGAATTGCAGAGCTGCAATCATATCCACATCACTATGATCAGATGCTTTCTTAACTGCTGCTTTATCACTGCTGTCATTTTATTGTTGTGTTTATTTTGTTATTGAGAGGAAAGCGCGCAGCACACATTTACTACTATCTAAATGCCTCTCTCAGCAGCGTGCAGCCTCAGGATGTTCCTTAAAGGGACACTTCACCCATTTGCATTAAGCTTTGCATTGTTAGAAACCCAGTCATACTATTGAATGGTCGTGCAACACTCTCTCATTTTCCCCTGAGATGGGAGAAATCTGTTATTTACCTCTTACACTTCCTCCTACAATGACGCAAAAATCGTCATTTTGCGTCATTGTAGGAGGAAGTGTAAGTGGGGGGGATTTCTGTTGAGACTACAAGCACTAGTTCCTCATCTCTCCCAGGGGGCGGGACCCGCTCACGCTACAGACCTATTACAGATCAGTGGGTGGGACTTTACGCTCTGAAACTGAAAGCAATATCCTCCATCTTGTTTGAAGCTAAGCTAACAGGCGCTGTGGAGACAGATGTAAAGTTATGACAATAGCGGAGGAGAGTGCTCAATATGATATAGACTAGAGGAAGAGGATTTCGGAAGTCTGATGCTTGAATCAGGTGTTTGTGGCTACCTTTACAAGCCGCATTATAGCGAAGAGCAGCCGAGGCAGAAGACCTGCCTGCCGCGGACGAGGAGCCCGGACTGGCTCGGGTTAGGGCGGACCGGTGGCGCCGGTGATCTCACTATGCAGCTACGAACCGCTATGAACACAGAGATAGAGTCCGTCTGCGGCAAAGAATTTCAACGATGACAATTTCTCCTGGACGAAATCTCTGAATCAGACGAGGACACGGACGTTTGTGTTGTGAACAAGTTTCCTAGTTTCGCACCGCATATGTTCTGACTGAACATCCAGGTACCATGCAATAATTCACCTTTTCGAAAGAAATACAAACGAGGAGTAATACACTAATGAGTTCGCCAACTATCTAGACATTTTGTGTGAATGCGAAATTAATTTCAAGCTCTGGTGGTAGCTAGACTTGTAGACGGAAGAGTGATTTCTCTTATAGGCAGATATGCGCTTTCTGGATTAGTGGGAGTGGCTTGCGGAGCTGTGCAATGTGGTGCATTGTGGGAGTTGTTGTCTTTCATACAAATGCGTCCTGAAGTTATTTTTTGTCTTTTCTCGGTCACAAAGGCACCAAATTCAAAATTTCTTTTACATTTCGACTACATATATGACCCACTTTAAATAAAAAGCAATGTTCAAATGGGTGAAATGCCCCTTTAAAGGGACAATAAGAAACTTTTTAGGTATTTTATTATCTAAAATCAATATTTTTATTCATAAATATGTCCTCAATGGTGTACAAATACCTCTGCCAATGATCTGACTTATCCTCGTAAACGAAGAATTTATTATCTTTATATACATAGGACGGGTAGGTCCACGGAGGCTTCCATGTAGTTCCGCCATCTTGAAAAACTATAATAGCAGAGAGGGACAAAAAGTACTAGGCCAACGCGTTTCCACAACGCGTTTTCGTTCAGAGCCCGCGTCACGTGACTGAAACCAGCAGAAACGGAGCAGAGCAGTGAGAGGCGCTTTTGTCACTGCCCCGGCAAGTTTAAAAGGCTGCACTGCACGGTTAAGTCACAGGATAACGAGTCCTCTTCGTCGAAAAAGTCCACAATAAGACCGTAAAAGGAAACGTGATCGGAGATTACAAAAACAATAATGTCGGGATAGCTAATGCAGGAGAAAGCTTTCAAAAGAGACGCTGCAGTTGCCTGCTTTCTTCTCGACAGGTAAGTCGACAGGTAAGGTCTTAATTACAGGCTTTTTATTTTTATTTTTTTATTAGCCTATATAGACCATTGACTGTAAAAAGATATAGGCTAGACCAGCGTTTCCCAGCGGGGTGACGCGGCACCCAGGGTTCCCCCTGCTTCTGGCGAGAGCAGGGGTGCTGTGTAAAAAAAAAAAAAATACCATCAATCTCGGATCGTCGGAAGTCTCTAATAACAACAAATAATGCGCACAAATTTATAATAAAAATGCAAATCATAAGTTTTCGGCGTTGAATTGCGGAGGTTGCGCTTGCGTGTGATTTTATTCCTGTGCCTTATTCCCAATGCGTCCACATAAAGCTGCCTATTTTTCATTGATGCGCTTACAGTCAAATACACACGAAAACATTGTCACAACGTCCGTCTTGCCGCGTATTCACATAAACACATCGGTTATGTCCGTGCTGCTGTCTACGCAATGCGTGCGATTAATGTTTTTCACTTTAACATGTTAAAAATATTTAACGCAATTAAAGCAGCATTTTTTTTCTGTCATCCTTTGGCTAGCGTTACATTATATAATCACGTTCTTCTTCATGCAAATGCTTCTAATCATGCAAGCGAGAAAATACAAAAGAGAATGCGCTGTCTGTAATGCTGACAAGACGCGCGCCAGAATCGACTTCTGTTTCGAGCTTTCGCTTTGAGTGTCCTCATAAGAGCAGTCTTAAATTAGTTAAATAAAGTCTTAAATGAACGTTAAGAGTTGTGAGAAAATGGGACGCGTGTGGGATCCACTCACATGTGACAGTGCAGCATTGACATCAGAATCAAATAACACTTCATTCATAAAAATATGCCATTAAACAATTATTTGAAATATAGGCTACTGTCTTTATGATGTTTCTACATTAATTTGGAGATTTACTGTGAAATTATTAGGCTACATAAAATATAGTAAAAACAAGCTATCTTGTGCAATTATAACAAAATTATCCCAATAATTATCACATTATCCCAATTATTATCCCAATAATTATCCCATACACTGAGTGAGCAAACATTTAGGTGAATGATATATGAATAAAAAGCCTTAATTGAATATGTCATTATGTAAAGTGATCTCTTCAGAAGAAAATAATTATTTCCTAGATTTTAAATGGATGGACAAAAAAAAATAAGAAAACAAAAATATCTATATGACAGTAGGCCTATAAGTTCTTCCCTGTGGTATTGAAAATTGATTTATTTATTTATTTATTTATTTATTTATTTATTTATTTATTTATTTATTTATTTATTTATTTATTTATTGCTCAAGTCATACATAAATGTTTCATTCATTCATTCATTCATTCATTCATTCATTCATTCATGCATTTGTAACATGCATGAACGAAGAACAAAAAAAGGAACAGGAAGAAGATAATCTTATGGTACCTGTCATTTATTTGTGCACATCAAAAATTAAATAAAAAAACCCCAGCACATTTCAAGGTATAGTATCAAAGTAGTATCTCTACTATTGAGTAAAGTAGAGAAGGCCCTATGAACAAGGTTGTAAGTTTTGTTTGTTCAAAACTGTAACATTTGTTTGTTCGTTGTGTCAAGTTGTAGTTTGTTTGAAATAACAGACCAGTTCATCCGAAGCAAAACTCGATAAAGTGCTATTAGAGGACATCCTGTCATAGCTTTTTGGTACATAATGGCTACCGTAGATGCAACACACATTTGAAAATGCGAGGCGCTAGAGAGCACTATCAGAGAATGTCTAATAGGAAGAGAATTGGCACTCTCTGCTTACTTCCGGGTTCTGGATTGGTTGCAGTAACACGTCTCTGTCCATGCGGGGGCGCTCGCTCGCGAGTGCAGAATGAATGGAGGTCTATGGCGAAATACCCCTCAAAACCCACTTTTCTCAGGATATAATTTTTTGTCTAGTAATTTGAATGTTGTATTCGAAAGGAGATGCAAAGAAATTACACATTGCTGGGTGTTCGATTTTTTTAGAGTCACTTATTTGGTTTAAAAAGTCTTTTAAAATGTCAATGACGTCAGAATGCTGACGTCATTAGCAGAATGCTAGCGTGTTATGGGCAACAACAACTCAACCTGTAAGAAATAGAAAAGAAATAAGTACTCGTTCATTCAACTTTCGACCTATAACCCATGTTGAACTTGCAAAACCTACAATAAAATCTGAGATTTCTCAACGGCATTTGGGTGAAAGAGACACATTTAGCCGTATAGCCCCATTGACTCCCATTCAGTCTGCACTCGCTCGCGATCACCCCCAGTGGAATTCTAATGGAACTGCAACCAAAATCAATACAATGGGGCTGAATAGGGAGTGCCAAGGCTCTCCGTAGACGGGCTCTGGCACTATTCATTTGATTGCAAAATACAATTTCACCACTAGATGGGAGAAAATCCCACTTAGTGTCCCTTTAACAGTATAGCTGCAAAAGTGTTTCCAACTTCTTTTTACTTAGAACGAAAAAGAACTTCGCCTTGAGTTTATCGGGGTGTATTGAATCACGTTCAGTCTCTTGTGTGTGCACTGCAGGAGTGCGAGCACGAGCAATAAATAAGTTGCTGGCTGCAGTTCACTCAACGACCACCGGTGTCTCTAATAATAAGGATGAATTCTACTTATAGCTGCTTTAAGTTATTAATATCAATTAATTTTCATTCCTTCAATCATTTCTAATCTTTGATTTTGATTTGTCTCTGTGTATATTCAAACCAGAAACTATTTTAATAGCATGTTTTTTTTTGTTTGTTTTTTTTTTAAGTATGTGTTGTGTGTTAAAACCACCGATTATGGTTCTCCATGTAGTCAGTTCTATGCAGATGCAGTAATGAAATTAAATATATTGACATCATTGTGTCCTGGCTGCATCCGAAATCTCTTGAGTAGGTATACCTATTTGGAATAAGCAATTACTTTGTGACCAATAAAAAAGTACATTCTTATAGTAATCTTAATGTAATCTGGACATACTACATTCGTCATCTTGTCATTATCACGTGACCTAGCACCGCCACTTGTGTCGCTTCACTGCCATTCACAAATCCTCTCCCGAGGCCTCATGGGATTGCAAAGGGTCCATAATATGCACAGTCCAGAATCTTGCCGGAAAAAAGATTATTTTTGCCTACTCTCTTATAGGCTACTGTAAATTCAGACACTTCTTTTGTCACATACCGTTTTTCGCCTACTATGCCTTGGGAAGTAGGCCTATGCGATTTCAGATGCAGCCACTTTTTTGTATGAACTTGTCACACTGATTACTAGCAGTGTGGTGCTGCATTTGGAGAAAGGTTAGATTAGATTGCCATCTGCTGGCAATTTTCCACACACCACAATAAGCTAAATTGAAAAACATTTACTATCTCTAACGACCCACGAAAAGATTACGTTAACAGTCATTTTAAACCCTGTGAAGCACTTTTTTTATACTTGTCTGGAAATATAGTACTGACTGTAACATTAATAATTAAAGTGATAGTTCACCCCCAAATGAAAATACAGTTTACTCACTCTTCTAAACCCATAAGACTTTGGTTCATCTTTGAAACACAAATGATTAATGAAACCTGTGAGGTTTCTGTCCCTCCAAGTAGGCTAATCAGAACTCAGAAGTATAAAAAAAGGCTCTAAAAATGTTGTAAAATGAATCCATGTTAATCGAGTGGTTTAATCCAAGCCTTGTGAAGAGATACAATAGCTTTATACACACAAGCTTCCGTGTTTACCATATGTGATGCGCTACATGTTTTGTGTTCATAGGTGAATAAAAGCCTAAAATATATATATATATATATATATATATATATATATATAGGGGTAAACTTACACTCACCCAAAAATGTTGGGCCAGAAAAAATAATATTATTATGGTTATGCCTGATAGAAGTAACAGCAACATGTGTTGGCTTAATTCAACCTAGAAAACAGCAGAGGGAAGCATTGAGCAGATCACATGTTTGATGCCACTTTAGGTTGGAGAGGGTCTTAAGACAGCTCCCTCTAGTGACTTAAAACTAAAATGTCACAGACAGAGAAAGCCTATGACTCATCTCCTCTCCTCTGCCTTTCTCTCTTAATCTGTGCAGCATTATGTGTGTAACTGGTTTGTTGTCTGCACTGTGTGTATTTTGTAGTTAGAAACGGGACAGTGGGTGGCAGTTTCGCTGGATCTTTTTTTCCTCCTCTGATAGAGAACACATAAGCAGCCTCTGAGTGAATTACACTTAACAGAACGTTCTCTCTTCCATTCAGTTACAACGCAAAAATGAAAATTACATTAAACAAGAATATATACCTGATCTAGAGAACACATAAGCAGCCTCTGAGTAAACTGCCCTTAACGTTCTCTATAAAATAAATATGACGTACACATCACCATGTGCTCTCATTTCCACATATTTAGCAGGAGACAAAAATATAACTCAAAAGTGACAAAATGAGAAAATGCAATCACACAGGTAAGTAAAATAACATTACACACACGAATTGGAGCGAAAATATTTAGCAATAATTACAAGCAATAAGCAATAAGATTAAATAAGATAATCAGAAGTCGAAAATCTTCTTCTCAAATTTTTGGAGGTATGGCAAACCAATTTTAAAGGTCCATGTCCACATACTGGTCTGGAATGTGGAGCGTACATTGGTACAACTATCTAAGAGTAATGACAAGGGATAAGAGGAATAGTAATTGATAGAAAAGAAAAAAAACGTTTATATTCTATCCATTATTCCTGTCTTTTTTAGATACTTCAACAATTCCTCATATACCTCTGATTGCATTAACCCATTTCCTAATAGCACCTGCAGAGATATATGATTAATTCTTATATATGTTCTTTTTCTTGAGATAGCTGCAATCTTTCTCTTTCATTTGCAACACATTTTTAAAAGAATATGCTCCGTTTCTGGGAGTCCACATTTGTCACAATTAATTTAGTGTTTCCCTATGCAAACTGTAATTTAATGCTGTATGCCCTATTCTCAGTCTCATAATATCCTGCTTCCTTCTATTGCCATACCTGAACCTGATATAAATGTCTTCTCTTTTTTTCATTACCCCAACACAATTTGGCCATTTCTTTCTTATTTATATCATTATTAGTAGCTTAATTTCAGCTTTACTTATTGATACCTTAAATTCAACTTTGCGACTGTTTTAGGGCCTTTTTTGCCAGCTGATCCACTTCATTGTTCCCTTCCACACCTACATGATCCGGCATTCAAAGGAAATATACCAATATCATAACCCTTCTGTACAAACATTGCAATATGTCATATAGAATGTCTTGTCATGCTTCAGATTTTCCACTCTGTAAACTTGTAAGGGCAGCCATTGAATCTGTACATGTCGATGTATTAGGTTGTACCTCTTCAATCCACTGTAGAGCTAGACATTTTGATAATAATTTAGTAGAAAATACTGAAATATGTTCTGATATTCTTTTTGCAATTTTGATTTTGAATGTAGGTATACATATACTGCCGCTGCTGTACTTCCAGTTAGATCTATCATGTCTGCAATACTGAATAATACATGTTTGATTTATGTATTGTTGTACCACTGTTGGTATGTTAATTTCCTTGTTACTAATCTCTTTATGAATATGTAGATCAACTAGTGGCATTGGGAACAACCAGGGAGGTATTGCCAAAATTGCCACTGAAGGTGCAATATCAAAATCATTCAGTCCCATACTCTGTGCATCCTTCCTCCCGACAGTCCAAACAAAACTTATTTCTTTATATTCATAGTCCCAACATTCTATTATAATTTTCTAAACATATACTCTCATTTTCTTCTAAGTTTGCACTCACTGACTCCTTACTCCCCATTCAACTCCTGCTACTTAATATCCCTTTTTTACATTTTTCTATCAGGTTCGGAATATGCATTCTGAATATTAATTTTAAATCCATCCACATTCCAAGAAATCTGACATTTACATTTACTTGTTCCAACTGATGCCCATACATTTTAATATTAATAGTGGTATTAATTATCTTGTTCAAAAAAACATATTACCTGAGTTTTTGCCAGAGAAAATCTAAAACCCCATTTCTTAGCCCAATTCTCAACCTCATCATTTTGCATTTTCTTTTCTTCACATGGAACCTTTCGTCCCCTTCCCCATAATGCTCCGTCATCGGTATACAATGACTTACTCCCACATCAATATAGTTAAAAATGTAATTTATCATTAAGTTAAAAAGAACAGGACTACTTACACTTCCTTGGGGAGTACCGTATAGGTTAAGTCTGAGAATATGTGGACCCCACTCTTACTTGAATTGTTCTCCCCCCCAAAAAAAAGTTTAATTGTATTTTTTCCCTTTTATCCCCATACAATCTAATTTCATTAATATGCCCTCCTTCCACAACATATCATACACCTTTTCAACGTCGAAAACACTCTTATTACTTCTTCTTTTCTAACTTGGGCCTTTCTTATTTCATTTTCCAGACATAAAACTGAATCCATAGTATTTCTCCCCTTTCGAACTCCACTCTGATAAGGAGACAAAAGGTTCTTGCTCTCTATAACATATGGCAATCTGTTCATAACCATCCGTTCCACAAGTTTGCATATATTTGATGTCAGGGATATTGGTCTGATAATGATCCTTTCCTGGTTTGGCTATCGGTGCTATAACTCTGTGCTTGCATGCACCAGGCAACCTTTTAAAAAAGTCTTAATATCATATTTAATGATATATCAGATAAGTCAAAAATCATCTGCTTCCATTCAGTTATGATGCAAAAGGGAAGAAGAGGAGACGGAATAGGAAATTAGGTTGGCTCATGATGACATCACAAAAAATAAAGGGGAAAGCACTAAGGCAGCTACTGTATATCAATATAATTTTTTTGTGTGAATTCTGTCAAAGTTAAAGAGATAGTTCACCCAAAAATGAAAATTCTGTCATTAATTACTTACCCTCCTGTCGTTCCAAACCGTAAGACTTTCATTTATTTTCTGAACACAAATGAAGATACTTTGATTAAATCTGGGAGCTTTCTAATCCCTCCATTGACAGCTACACAACTGAAACTTTGATGCTTCAAAAAGTTCATAAAGAGATCGTAAAACGAATCCATGTGAATTGAGCGGTTTAGTCCAAATTTTCTGAAAAGACTTCCACATTTAAACATTGATCAGCGACATAAACAGAAGCTCATCCAAACCTGTTTGGACAAACCTCATTGTTCTTGTTCTTGCGGCAGTTCAAACGTACTGCGTAACACACAAGAATGAATCTCATTGGTTCTTCTCACATGTCAAACAAACATGCTTGAGCTTCCATTTACCATAACTGATGTGTGAGTTGATGAATATGAATATGTGAATAAAAGCCTAAATTCAATATAAAGCGATCAAGTCTCTACAGAAAATGTTGACTAAAACCACTCAATTCATATGGATCCGTTTTACGATCTCTTTATGAACTTTTTGAAGCGTCAAAGTGGTAGTTGCGTAGCTGTCAATGGAAGGACAGAAAGCTCTCAGATTTCATCAAAAAGATCCTCATTTGTGTTCCGAAGATTCGAAGTCTTACGGGTTTGGAACAACACGAGGGAGAGACAGAATTTTCATTTTTGGATGAACTATCCATTTAAGTTCTAAATGGCTATTTGAAGATCACACTTTTTTTTCTTTACTGCTGTTTTACTGATGAATTATCAGCTTCAGCGAGCTTAAGCAGTACTATTTGTGTCTGTCTCTGACTGGCTACTATTTCTGCTGGTAAAACTTCTCCAGGGTTAAAACCCTAATGCTACTGTAAGGAGCTTATCGCTTGCCTCTCTCAGGCTCAGTCCCTTTCTCCTCCCTCTTAAGACTGCAAGCACACACCTGCCACAAAAATCTTTTGAAAGGTAAGTTTAAATAAATTGATTCTTTTTAACATATAAAGTGAATTTTGAGAATGTTATGAGTGATCTGATGGTGTCTATGCAGTCTATGGCTCTGTTTTGGTAAATATATTGTGTTAGTGACTTTGACTGTCGAATAGTATCTGGTAAAATTTAAATTTCTGTTCTGTTTCTATCTATGTAATTATTGACTTACATATTAGCTGGTATTGCATGGGATCAACATTTTACAACACTTGGATGGAACACTGAAACCAAGATACTAAACGTTTTACGCTCATTTTAACTGCTGATTTTGTCTTATTTCCATTGCACAAACCATGACAGAAATAAACATTTAAAGACCCCATGAAATGGCTTGACAAGCACAGTTTTCTTCTCGGTGTTGATGCATTACCTATTGAAACAGGAAGTTTGGTCAGGTCATATCGAAGAGTGTGTCATTTTTTACTATTTTTTTATAGTGTTACAACTATGATTTGCTACTTGCTATTGCTAGTAGGAGGCAGGTTAAATTGGGTTCTAAATAGAACCCTAGCATTATTGAATCAGTTTTAAAGAGCACTTTATGCTGACCGTGCACTATAGAATGGCGGGCACATGCGCAAGGTGATTGTTGATACAGAAGAGTCCACTAGGTGGCTATATGCACAGTTGTGATGTACTGTGCAGTAGTCAAAGAACAGTGTGGAAAGAGCGATAACAACAGTACACAAAGCAGCATATTCGTCTCTCTATCATTTTTGTTTTGGTTCTTGTCAGTGGGTAAGCGTTTCATATTACTTTGAAGGTACCCCCGGGAGCCGCCATTGGCTAACAAGCCTTCACCTGCTGTTAGCATCCCATTGACTCCCATTCATTTTGGCGTCACTTTGACAGCGAATAACTTTACATCTGAGGCGTTTAAAGACTCCATTTGTCCATGGTTTATTTCTAAAGAAACACGACAATGTATAAAAGGCTCCATTACCTTGTATCTTACGTTATGCCCCCGTAGAAGCAGTTTTTGTAAAAGTAGGCTAACGATTGCGTCATAACCACGCGACTCTCTGGAAATTACCGTAGAGACAGGAAGAGAAGCTCGCATGCAATCGGGGGGACGTGGAGGCATAAAGTCCGATAAAGTCAAGGGAGAAGGCCATAGAGAGTCATGACGTTGCTCCTGCTCCTAGCTCATGAACAGATCCTACTCACGCTTTCCGTCTCTGCAAGATTCGGAAGGGAATGGTTCAGATTTCGTTTGGCACAGCTACTAGAAAACTTACAACTGTCAGGCAGGCTGCTCACGTCACATCCACGTCGTCAAGCTCAGTTTGAGTCTGCGCAGTACGCTTGGCAATCAGGAAATGAGGGCTTCTAATGTGCTTCACTTCTCTCCGTTGAAACCTATGGGGTCGCTGTGTCCAGTTTATATACTGTCTATGGTTCTTGTTCTAAACTACATTCACTGGCGGATCCGCTACTCTTCTTCTTTTATCCTTCTGAGCAAATGCCCTGTACATGACATGACTCAGTGCTGCCCTCTAATGTCTGGTAGAGTATAAAAAGCAACTTGTTCAACTTGTTTATCCACTCTGAGTGTACTTTGAAAGCTGTGCGGACATGACTGTGCGTGAGACGGAGTGGAATGCGGAGAATGAATTATACCCAGGCCTATATAGCACATTTTCTTCTAAGAGGGTGAAACGTTATCATATAGAGAGCATTTTCTTGGATACAAATCTGCACCTGAGTGCAGAAGAGTTTACCCAGAAGAGAAAAGCTGTACATTTTAAATGTGTATACATACATAGTACGGAGCCCCTAAGGGGACATGGTGGTGGAAAAAAAATCAGATGGGAGGAAAAATAAGTCGCTGCTTTTGCATTTTTTCGCAAAACTTTTGTGTCCTTTGTGAGTGAATGCAAAGTTTCTCGGGGGAACGCAAACATTTTGCGACCCAAGGCAAAGTTTATCGGGGGAACGCAAAATATTTGCGAAGTGACGTGATTGACATGATTTTTCCTCCCATCTCATTTTGTCCCCTTCATCATGTCTCTTTAGGGCAGGGATGTCCAATCTTGCTTCTGGAGGGCCACTGTCCTGCAGAGTTTAGCTCCAACCCCAATTAAACACACCTGAACTAGGCATTCTAGAATCTTCCAGGTAGGAGTTTTGAGGCAGGCTAGAGCTAAACTCTGCAGGACAGTGGCCCTCCAGGACTGAGTTTGGACACCCCTGACCTGGTAAAAGGAGATAGGTCTGACTGCAGAACCGCAGAACCATACGTCATAGCAGTGTGAGGACGACAGCGCCAGCCTAACAGTCTGGTGCCGGAAGTGGATACCATACATATCCACCTTACATATACCATACCTAAACCTACCCATCTCCACCCCCTGACCCCTAAACCCACCCCTAAACCTACCCATCTCCACCCCTTTAGATGCTTTTACCCCGCCCACTTCCCTCATCAGACTGTTAGGCTGGCGCTGTAATCCACACACTGCTATGACGTATGGTTCTGCGGTTCTGCAGTTGCTTAATATTGGGTAAAAGGTGCATTTGATTGTATTTTTCTCTAAACCACTAGATGGCATAAAAAACACACTGCGGCACTTTTTCCTAAACATCCGCGCACATGGAATTTGAGCTGATGTGATACTAGCAGGCAGCAGTGCGAAGTCAATTCTGTATAATCAAATATAGGCTATAACCAAATATATTTTGAGACAAAGGTCTTAATAATAATTTAAAGTTTTAAAGCTAATTAAATGAACCGTTCTGAACAATATAATATCTGATAACTGGTATTTGGGGTAAAAAGCACCCCTACTGTTGGAGCCAAATTTGACGTGATTTGATTGACTCTTTCATTTGTTGACATTACATTAAATTCAACTGGTCAATATTATTTATTAATTTGGGTGTCCACCTTAGAGATAACCACCATATTTATAATGAAACCATCATATTTAAAATATGAAATTAATCATCATACAATATAATAAAATCCTATTTATTGTTACTAGGACATTAAATAATGGGATCTCCTTCAAGCAGTGTAAAAAGCTTTCAGAATCTTTTTTTTATTATTATTGAAATTTTCTGTATTTTTTTAAAAAAATAACATATTTAAATGAATTTGTTGAACAAAAGTAAATGAAAATTATTTTATTTAGCAAGATTTTCCGAAGTTATTGTTTTGAACAAGTATTAATTTAGATATTACACAAAACATATTACTTTTTCTAAATGTATTTATTTAGCTAACTTAGTATTTGTATACTGGGGCCTTTTTGTGATGTACATATATGATTTTTAAATAAAACAATCTACTTTTATAATTTCTCTCCACAAAATGTGTTGTTTCATCAATGTTCAGTAAAAATATACTTTTAATGGGAGTAAAAGAAGATTTTCCTTTAGCCCCTGATGTAACCTGTATAAGTTTATTTTAGCAGCTTTCAGGAGTAGACTAATATATTGACGACCTCAAACATGGACTCAGAAAAGTGTGGTCTGTCAGTGTGTGTCTGGCTTTTGGTTATTGTGAATACATGTTTTTTTTTTTTCCTTCTTCATGTGTACAGGTCCAGCCTCAACCAGACGCAAAGATGTGTGACCAGACATTTTTGGCCATCACGTTTGGCCCGTGTGATAACTGCACTCAGAACAAACCTCTGATGAATATTTATCTGAAGAATGAGCCCATCAACTACTGCTCGCTGTGTGTGGAGCTGGTATGTTATCACACACTTCAGCTGCTCCAGGATCAGTTCAACAACACAATGCTTATTTTAAAACTTTAGTCTCTCAGAACATGATTTCTGCATGCTGCATCCACACTGTAAACTTATTTATTCGGTTGCATGACTTATAATCAACCATCATTGTTAAAAAATAAAACTGAAAAGATTCAGACTGACATGCATGCTTATGAGGTCAAAAAAAAAACACTCATGAAATATCACTTTATGCCACACACAGTCCTCAACACTTTATGGAACACAGCAACAATTATAAGTATATGACCAAACACATCTTGACATCACAACAACGTGACACCAACAACAGTAATATAAATGAAAATGGGAGGAGGGTAATATGGGACTGAGGGTGTTTTCACACTCAGGTCCTCTTTAAAAGAACTGAACTCAGTCTCCTTTAAGTGGATCAAGAGGTGAAAGTGAAAAAGGAACCAGTTCTCTTCACGTTCACACTGTCTCTGTCCCTATAGGACTCAGACACTTTTTTGGTCCACCTAAAGTATATGTGGTCTCAGACTTCTTTGTGTTTATACTAGGGCTGTCAAATTTAGCGCGTTAATAACGCGTTAACGCAAAATCATATTAACGGCACTAATTTTTTTAACGGACGATTAACGCAGCGCGTATTTTCTGTTTGACCCGTGGCCCAAAACCTAGTTGGAGAAATGCAGATACACAGTGTTGCTAACTTAGCCACATTGCAGACCCCTTTAGCGATTTTTTTCCCTTCAACAAAGCGCCCAAACCTTATTTAGTTTCTGAGAATATACCGGTACCGCCGGTACTGCTCTCCCAGCACGCGCGCGCGCCTCTCTCTCTCTCGCTCTCTCTCTCTCTATCTCTCTCTCTCTCGCTCTCCCTCTCTGCGTCTCACGCGGAGGAGCAGCGCTTTAATTCAGTTAAACACAGATATTATGTTGCTTCTCTAATTTTACAAATATAGCCGAAATCAGAGCACGGATATTGTCTTTAGCTTATGTGTATTTGATTTCACCAGACGACGGCTCGATTATCAGAATTTTTGTGCAGATTAACGTCTTGGAAGGGAGAGCTGGTTATGTTTATTTGGTCGCGTTTCAGTCACCATTTCAAATTCATTCCGTTGTTTGACAACAGAAACAGTAAAATATACGTTTTATTGAGAATGTATTGAGAATTTAGCTTCATCAAAATGGGCACAGAGAGAGACAAACTACAATGTAATAATAAATGCTAAATGTACATTTAGCATTTTCAGAAGAGCTGCCCTGTCATGCAAAAATCTAAACATGTTTGTGTTAGTAAATTGCTCAGTGCAAAGAAAGAGAAGTAATGGGAACCTGGTATTTCTTTTTTCTTTCTACATGTGTCTAATAGACATGAACAAGTTCTTTGAAAAACATCTATGACCTTTGAAACATGTCTCGTCTTCATGCTATATTGACTATGGTTTCAATAATAAACATACATTTGCATAAAGCATCTATATTTATCAATGCCCACGTTGATTAGAGTATTACAAACTTGAAAAGTATTAATTTAAGGTATATTTAGAACAAATAAAAAATGTGCGATTAAATGCGATTAATCGCGAGTTAACTCATGACAACCATGCGATTAATCGCGATTAAAAATTTTAATCGATTGACAGCCCTAGTTTATACTGTTGCATTCGTACCATTAGCTGAATGTGAACCTACTCAGACCTCCTCTCGAGATGGTCTCGGTTCAGTTCGGTTCACTTTTAAGGGGTCTGAGATCATTTGAAGCGTTCACATATGGGCCAAACATCTCATGAACCGCGCTCAGCCCCTTGAAACGGACCAAATGTGAAAACACCCTGAAACACAAACCCATTTTTCCCACAGTCAGACCTATTTAAATTATTTTAAAAATCCATTAATCCAACACAACTGCTTAAAGCAATGCTTTTTGTATTGACTTAAAAATCATTGATTGTGTTAATAAAGTAAAACTGTATCAAGATGCATTACTTCTGGAGAAATATGTCATTTTCTTTTAGATGTCACACATTTATTGAATGTTTATGCTCTTATTGATCTTTTTATCGGAATATTAACATTTGTGAGATTTATCAATCTGGACAGTTTTTTTGTCAGTTGATAATACTGATCTGTGGATTTATTTTATATTTATTTTTATGAGGGATTTGTGAAGAGTAGTTAGTAAAATGCTGGGTTGTTTAAACCCTAGTTTGGGTCAAATATGGACGAACCCAGCCGTTGGGTTAAAATTTAAATAAAAAATTTTAACCCAACGTTTGGCTTTGTCCATTAAAACAAACCAGCATTTTTAGAGAATTTTATGGCAACATTGTTTTGGTAACATACAGTTGAAGGTAAATCTCAAAGCAAAAATGTATTGCTTCAGCATATTTGTTTGATCTAAGATGAATTTTTAACTGTTTAACTGTTACATTGTGATTTTCGCTGTGATACTTTTGTCCTGTTGATTTAATGGCTCAGAGTATTTGTTTCACAGAGGTGAAGGATACTCCAAAACACATTCTCATGTCATCACTTACACATAACACGTGTGTAAAGTGCTTTATCTAGAGCTCTCTGAAAACACACAGGCTCTGAGAGAACAGCACTGTTATTTAGACCACCAATACCAACATGTATTTGTGTTGTATTACAAAAGTCACCAAAAACCAATTTAAATAGGCTACAAATACCAGCGTGAACGCACTCAGTCAGAACAGAAGTTACATAAAAATGACAACTGACGATTTAAATTTGAAATTATTTTGATGGGAGACTACGTGATTTAGAAACAAACTTTTTTTCCCAGACTGAGTGAAACGATATAAATCAGATATAAATGTGATTTTGGGCTTCAGTCAGTGAGCACCAGAAATAAATGTGATGCTGATGGTGGTGATGTGTCACGTGACGTTTGCGCTAACGTCAGAGCATCATCAGCTGTGAAGACTGTGCAGTATCAGTCTCGGCTCATGATAAAGAGCATATTTTCTGACCCATCCGTCATCCATCTGTGTTTTATTAAAGATGGCCTGTCAGGGACTTACGAAGGGCGAAACCATCCATTCACTGAAAGCGGAGTCTGAGTCTTTGAAAGCCAAACTAGAAGAGGAGAGAGCCAAACTACACGACGTCGAGCGTGAGTAAAACACTCAGTGGTTGTGTGTCAAAACCTAGCGAGCTGCCTAGCTAGACTGCATTCATGGATATCACAGGTAATGCGCGAGATGCCAAAACATGCCGTATCCGTAGGCAGCTCGATTTGAAATACCAATATCTGCCAAACACGACCTAAATGTAAGAGATTAATACATTTCTTCGATGTCCTCTATAGCGATCTGAGTATGTTCAAGTAACACACACGAAATCAGGTGGACGCTTTTAATATTATGAGGCCCAGGTCAAGATTTTGTTTATTTTGATAAAGTTTAACCTTTAGATTTTAACTACATTTAGGCCTGTATATAAATAGACTATATTAAACATTTAAAATAATTTAGTATTGTTTAAAAAATAGAAGTTTGTGACAAAATGTACAGCTAAGTCATGAAGTTCTTAATTCTTCGAAGGTTAAAGAACCTGTAACCAGTAAATGAAAATGATACAGATCCAAAGCACATGGGGTAGTTACTAATTCATATTTTATGAAATAAACTAATATGCCATATTAAAGGAAACCATGGACTGCATTCTGTTTTGTTTTTTTTATATAATGTTTCTTGAGGTGCACTTATGATTGTTACACCTAATATTGTCTAATTTGGAATAAAGTACATTTTCTATCCTGATATTAGCCCTTTGATTTAATGCTTTGTTGGAAGGGGGTGACTGCTGTAATCCTCTACATTTTGAACTGGAACTCTCTCTGTCTCCCCTTGAAATTCACTTCCTGGATTCAGTCCCCCCTGAGACCCCCCTTGAGCATTGTTAGCATCATGTTTTGCCAATTGAACTACAGGAACACTCAATATTAAATGATCCCCATGTTTGCCCAAGCAAAAACACAAAGGATTATGGGTATTTCACTATTGTAGGATCCAACATCGCAATGAAGTTTGGTTATATGTATTTGTGAGTTGTGTTATTATAAAATGTGTCAGTAAAAATGTCACACTGTACAGTCAATTTTACAGTAGCATGGCCTGTATTTGTAAAATTACAGTATGATGTTATGTTCTGGGGGCTAATTTATGCAGTTTCTTTCACAGCAGTTAAAAAGCAGGAACTAAGATGCAGATATACATCACCGAGTAGGCTAGTAAAAATGTAATTTAATCATGCTGCAATGTATGCTGTAATAGCAAAACATTACAGTTGCAATGGAGGATTATATCGTTTACTTATAATAATTACTGTTATAAATGTAATTGTATTGTTAAATAAATAAAATAAAAAAATGGCAATTTGGTACAGTCATATATCTGTCCAAATATAATAGAGCTCATCATCAATCATGTTACATCTTCCTGATGCTGAGATGTGTTTTCAGTTCTGGTTCAGTTTCAAGTTCTGCAGGTGGTCGTGTGGTTCATGCAGATTTGTCTTTCTGACTGCAGTGCATCAGGTGGCGGAGAAGATGGAAGCTCTGGGTCAGTTTGTCATGAAAACCCGGAGAACTTTAAAAGGACATGGAAATAAAGTGCTGTGCATGGACTGGTGCCGGGACAAGAGAAGAATCGTCAGCTCCTCTCAGGTAACAGGACGTATCATCACTGTTTCTAACCACTGCTGTAAAAGATAGACATTTTTTTTAGTAAATGTCATCTGTTGGCTATAAGAGTTAGAAGCTGAAATAGATCAGTTATACACAATCTTTATTATATTAATAATGTATAAGTCTTTACCGAAATGTTGAATCTCTCCTATAGGATGGAAAAGTCATTGTGTGGGATGCATATACAACCAATAAGGTAAATCTTTCTATCTGTGTCAAACGGTTTTCTAGACGGATGTTTTGCAGTGCTACAGCGATTTAAAATAATAATCTGCATGTTTTACAGTTGTAATGCACTCTAATGGAAACCCAGAGTATTAGTGACAAACTAATCCGACAGCAACATAAACACACACATTAACACATCAGCCATGCAGAATGTGTTCTTCTGTGTACAAGACAATTTAAATAATCAGACGTGTGTGTGTGTGTGTGTTTTGATAACCTGCATTTTCATAGCATGTTTGTGTGTATGAGTGTGGTGAATGCGGTGCCGGTCCTACACTTCTGGGGGCCCTTAGCAAAACTTTGTAAAGGGGCACCCGTTCAAATGATGTATGTCTATGTTATATTTCAGCATAGAAACACATTCTCAGACAGGTACTGAACATAATCTAGCTAACACTTATAATTCATTTACAATTTAAATGTTGCAGGTATATGTACTAATCAAAGTATTTATTATAATATACTTTAAATAACATAAAAAATAAATGTCAGAAAAATATTAGTTATGCTATTGTTCATAAATAGGACATTGTCATGTCACCGTCAGTGTCCCAATGTGTAGTGAGTCAGGGTCCTTCCTGTCCTTACCAGTGCCCGAATTCGTGTGACATACTGACTCACAACCTAGGGAGCTTGGGAGATGATTGAGATGCACACATACAGTAGTTAAGATGATTTGCTGAAGATCAAACTGAGCATCAGAATGGGGAAGAAATGGGATTTAAGTGACTTTGAACATGGCATGGTTGTTGGTGCCAGACGGGCTGGTCTGAGTATTTCAGAAACTGCAGTTCTACTAGGATTTTAAAGCACAACCATCTATAGTGTTTACAGAGAACTGTCAGACAAAGAGAACATATCCAGAAAATGGCAGTTATGTGGGTGAAAATGCTTTGTTGATGCCAGAGGTCAAAGGAGAACGGCCAGACTGGTCGGAGCTGATAGAAAGGCAACGGCAACTCAAACCACCACTCATTACAACCGAAGTCCGCAGAAGAGCATCTCTGAACGCACTTCCAACCGAGTGCCACTCCTGTCAGCTGAAAACAAGAAACAGGCTACATTTTGCATTGGCTCACCAAAATTAGACAAAATGAGATTGGAAAAATGTTGCCTGGTCTGATGAGTCTCGACTTCTGCTGTGACATTCAGATGGTAGGGTCAGAATTTGGCAATAACAACATGAAAGCATGGATCCATCCTGCCTTGTCTCAACAGTTCAGGTTGCTGCTGGTGGTTGTAATGATGTTGGGGAAATTTTCTTGGCACACTTTGGGCCCCTAGTGCCAATTGAGTTTTGTTTAAACGCCACAGCCTACCTGAATATTGTTGCTTTATGACCACAGTTGACATCTGATGGCTAGCAGGATAACACGCCATGTCACAAAGCTCAGATCATCTCAAACTGGTTTCTTTAACATGACAATGAGTTCACTATATTGAAGTGGCAGATTAATGCATCCTCAATTTTTTGGTCAGATTTGTAATGATTTTTTTGTGATGTGTTGTGTACTGTGCAGGAGCATGCGGTCACTATGCCCTGCACCTGGGTCATGGCCTGTGCTTATGCCCCCTCTGGCTGTGCTGTGGCTTGTGGGTAAGTCATGAGAGTTTCATCAGTGTAATAATGATTGGTCAACTCTGATCTTAACTGAGAATAGATTGTATTACTGTTGTATACTGTATTATATGAGAGTCCTAAACAGAGTCCTCTCTTCAGGTAATAATTAAAAGCAACTAAAGTGCAGCTCTGAGATTGTAATGAAATTGATATATCTAGTCAAAATATAACTTATTATTTGCTGTGCATTTGTGCAAAGTGGTCAAATCTCTCTTTGTCTTCCATTCAGTGGTTTGGATAATAAATGCTCCGTTTATCCACTCTCTTTGGATAAAAACGAGAACTTGTCATCTAAGAAGAAATCTGTGGCCATGCACACCAATTATGTGTCTTCCTGCAGCTTCACCAACTCTGATATGCAGGTGTGTGTGTGTGTGTGCGTACGTACGTGCGTGCGTGCGTGTGTGTGCGCAGGTTTGGTTGTGCTTGAGAAGGCTTTGATTTAGAAAAACCCTCGCAAATATAGGAAAACATGTCAAACACCAACCTGTGAGGAAATTTGAAGTGTACCTCACTATTTTTAAAACTAGTTTAACAAATATCCTGATTACTATTGCAACTATACAGTGTGTGTGAACGTTAACCAAAAATAAAAAAAATTAAATTTATTTTATTTCAGCTACTTGTTTATTTTAAGATTCTTTTCTCCAGAAAATATAAAAATATATCAGTATTTAGTATATATCAGTACATCATATGTACATAATATCAGTATATCATGTATATATGTACTAGACAGCTCAATGATGGTATTTGGACCCAAACCTGGTCAGAACTTACCATCATCTATGTAGGAAATATACAACATAAATAGTTTCTATTTATAGTGAGTGCTGTGTTCATTCCTAATGCATTCATTTTAGTGCTAAACAGACTGTTTCTGCATTGGCATCAGACACTGTGTGATGTTGCATTGACATTTTTATTTTATCTGCTGGGATCAGTACAGCTGAGTGTAGACACTGCAGTGCGCTGTGTGTGGAGATGGTCAAATTGTATTAATTCATAGTTTATTAATTCAGTGTGTCTGTGGCAGTGATGAATCTGTAATGATTCGGCTGATATTTATAGAACACACACACATTACTCGTGAGCAAATATCACAGCAGTCCCCCTGAAGTTCCCCTGATGGGATTTATGCTTTTAAAAATAACCTTGTTATTCAAAAGCTTTTTTCTTTATTGAATGCAAATTTGTGTACCTTTTCAGAATGAATCCTGTGTATTGGTCTGTTCTGTGAGTGTAACAGTCAATAATAATTTAAGAAAAATAATCTCTACAGTTTCCTGACCGGGTTTGTGTGTATCATTAGTGTGTTTTGAGAAAAGGGTCGGGGTTTTCCCTCTCTGCTCCATCACATCACAGATTGTTCCTCTTTCTTGATTATGTTCCTGTCAGTGACAATAAAGATTGAAAAAGATGAAGTGAAAGATTTTGTTACGTCAAGGCAGGGGATTCAACACATCTATTAATAGAGCATGGAAAGTGAAAATTCTGTGGTACAGATTTAATGTTTGATCTATACGTCAGCATCGGGGAATAACATTATAATCTCGTTCACAGCAGAGAAGGCTGCTTGCATGTACAAACAACAGTGACGACTTTTTTGATATAATGTAAACTTAGCTTTTCTGTCTTTATCAGCTTTTCCATATATAGCTACTGGCCCTTATAATTCACAAGTACATACCGCTTGCTCCATTTCTGCAAATAACAGACTGTTATTTGCTGACTCTAACAGCAGATAGAGATTATGAATCGCCAATCTATTGACATTCCTGCTGTTCCCGGATCATGTGAAATATTGAATTTTTTATCGAATTTGAACCACTGAATTTGTGGAAGCGAATTTGTAAAGTGAAATAAAATGGCCCGAAAATTGCCTGTCGAATATTATAGGTTGTATTTTTAAACAGAATGAACATTTTGGAAGTGAAATCTGAAAGGTGAATATGGATTATTGAATTTTTAATAATGAAAATGTGTGTGAAATGTTTTGAATTGAAGTATTCACAGCTTAAATGTTCAACCATGTTGAATTTCAGCCCATAAAAATTGAAGCCCTAAAAATGCAATGCATTAAAATGCAAGCACGTTTAATGCAATGCATAATTTTTTTTCAATTAGTGCAATTTATTTTTGTTTGAAATACATTTGGCATTACTTTACTTCCATAATGAGCTAATGATCAATACCTCCACTAGAGGGTGATACAGGGGTTATATTTCTCTCTGTGAATTTTAATCAGTCTTCTAGGTCAATGTAAAATGTCTGGACGAATTTAATGTGATTTGTACTTGGTTACTCTCTTAAAAACAAAGGTTCTTTATTGGCATCCTATTGGAACCTTTCTATTGCACAAACGTTTCTTTATTGTGGAAAAAGGTTTTTAAAATGTTAAAATGAATTCATTTCATAGTTCTTTGGGGAGCCAAAAATGGTTCATTTATGGCATTGCTGCAGACCTCCCTTTTGGAACCTTTATGTGTGTGTGTTTCAGATTCTGACATCAAGTGGTGATGGGACATGTGCATTATGGGATGTTGAGAGTGGGCAGCTGCTGCAGAGTTTCCATGGTCACTCGGCTGATGTTCTCACATTGGACCTCGCCCCCTCTGAGACAGGAAACACCTTTGTATCAGGGGTCAGATCCTCAAAACATCATTTCCACATATACTCACCAATTTGACACGCACACATCCCAACCTCACTCTCGTGTTCACTGTAACACGTGAGATTACTATCATTACAGCTGAATCAGCGAAATACTCATTTCATTTTATAAAGGTGAAAGAAAGCACTGGATTAAAAAATAATTTCCTAAAGTCATTACTCATGTTGATTGATTTGACCTGTTAGGATGTTGTTCAGTCACAATGTCAGTTTCGGGTTATGTGCAACTATTTTTAGGACATCATTCTCCTGAGATTCACCCTGTTGTAAGCGAGTGTTGTTCCGCAGGTCTCTAAAGTGCTGTGTGTGTGTGTGTGTGTGTGTGTGTGTGTGTGTGTGTGTGTGTGTGTGTGTGTGTGTGTGTGTGTGTGTGTGTGTGTTTCAGGGCTGTGATAAGAAGGCGAATGTGTGGGACATGCGCTCGGGACAGAATGTTCAGTCCTTTGAGACCCATGAGTCTGACATCAACAGTGTGAAGTGAGTGAGCCACAGCCTGGCATTTGCTGATAATGAAGTTACGTTCACAATACAGTTAAATGTTGCCCAAATTCAATTATTTTCCCTCACTGCATGACATTGTGAACATCAAAAATGTAAAAATGTTCACAATCTGACTTCAGTGTATACAGTCAGGTTAGAGTCCACATGATTTTTGTCAATCTAATGACATTCATTGTAATTGCTCACTTAGCATGAAGAAGCTTAAGGGCAACAAAACAGCCATTGGCACGATGTTGAGTTGTTATATAGTTAGGCACATTCATAGCCTGACTTCGTCATACTCATATTCTAGTCAGAATGTGAGTCTGATACCGCTCCATAGAGATTTGATTATGGGGCGTGTCTCAACCGAACTAGGAAAAAAAAAAACTCTGCACTCAATTGGATAGACCTACAACCAATCAGAGCAACGGAGTAAATGACTCATGTCCTTCATTCATATTTTCAACCAACAAAATGTTGCGGCCGCGGCTCTCTGTTCCTCTTTTAAAATGAATGCGCTGTCGATATCTTCTATAACAGACGCGATGGCGGAATCTACACATGATGTTTCATAAACAAAGTTCGGGAGGAGCACGTACAAATAATCAATCCAATATCAACTTGTCATCAAACAATACCATGTCTAACGTTACCGAGGAAGCATATTCACTCTGTCAACTTACCTAACACTCCTTGACAGTTTTTCAGCATCCCACGGTCCCTCCACCACCCCGAATCCTCACTCTTGTCTGGTTCTCTCACAACCAGGAACACGGGGGGATTGGGAGTATGGCTACCGAGCCCACAGCCCTCTCGGACAGCACGTCATATACGCATTTATTCTATCTTACTTATTTGTGTGAACTCATTGACATCTCATATAGCCTACGCATTTATTCTATCTGACTTATTTGTAAATGTGAACTCGTGAAATCTCAATTCTCCAGCTGCAGTCGTCTTTGTTGTAAACTAATTCAAATAAAGCGCTCTTTGGTGACGTAACCGCAGACCATCTGTCCATCATCGATTAAAGCCCGCCCTGGCAATTTGATTGGCTCGGCCTTCTAGGAGCCGAGCATAACTACTCCTCAATGGATCGAGTCCAGACCGAACTTCCCGACCAAAATATGTTGTGGGCGGGGTTCGGGCTGGCACCCAGGCTAGGACATTCATATACTGTATACTGTATATGTACTCTACCGGACCTGTCAAAAGTTTTTAAGAAGTCTCTTATGCTCAGCAAGGTTGCAAAAGCTGAATTTTCATCATTATTACTCCAGTCTTAGTGTCACATGATCCTTCAGAAATCATTCTAAAATGCTGACTTGTTGCTCAGAAAACATTTATTATTATCAATGTTGAAAACAGTTGTGCTGCGCACTACCATTCAAAGGCTTGTTTGTTTTATTTTATTTTTAACTTTTATTCAACAACAAAAAAAAAACATTAAGTTGTCCAAAATTGACAGTAAAGACATTTATAATGTTACAAAAGATTTCCATTTCAAATAAATGCTGAACTTTATAGTCATCAAAGAAAAGTTAAAAATAAAAATGTATCACTGTTTCCAAAAAAATATATTAAGCTGCAAAAACTGTTTTCAAATTTGATAATAATAAGAGCCATCAATAATTGAGCTCCAATACTAATTGATAATAACTGAGCACCAAATCAGCATATTAGAATGATTTCTGAAGGATCATGTGACACTGAAGACTGGAGTAATGATGCTGAAAATTCAGCTTTACCATGACAGGAACAAATTACATTTTAAAATATAAAGTATGTAATTACATAAATTTAATAAACAATGTAATATAATTGTATTTATTTAAATCACTTCACTTAAAACAAAGTCATTTCTACAAATGTGAGTGAAAAGAACGTTGGGAAACTGCAAGTAAGCAGCAAACACACAATGCAATTGAAATATAGATTCTGTGTTGTTGACATCCAAACAATACATCCATATGAGTGTTGTTCATTTTATTTTAAAACCGTTGGCACCAGTTGGTCCTCCTTCTGCTGCTATAACAGCTTCCACTCATCTGGGAAGGATTTCCACTAGATGTTGCATCATGCCTGTAAGGGATTTGCTCCTACTCAAGAGTATTAGTGAGGTCAGGCGCTGATGTTGGAGGATGAGTTTAGGCTCAGTTGCCATTTCAGTTTATACCATCGGTGTTCAGGTCTGGGTTATGTGCAGGCCAGCTCTTCCACATCAGATTCAGTAAAGCATTTCTGGTAACATCTTACAATAATTTTATTTGTCAATTACAGTGAATATAGAAAGACTACACATCCCAGTTAAAACAGCTGGTTTTTGTAATGTAGAAAATTAAACAAAGACAAATCATATTAGAACTTTTTCACGTTTAATTTAAAAATGACAACCAATTCAATGCCACTGAAAAGCAAAGTGACACCTTTCACCTCCCATGCTGGAAACACAGGTTCAAATCCAGAGGTGGGTAGTAACGAAGTACATTTACTTCGTTACATTTACTTGAGTACTTTTTTAGAAAAATTGTACTTTTAAGAGTAGATTTGAATGTGGGTACTTACTACTTTTACTCGAGTACATTTCTAATGAAAAAAACTGTACTTTTACTTCGTTACATTGGGCGACGTTCCTCTCATTACTTTATTTTAATGCAATATACTGTTAAATGCGTAGTTTATTCCAAGCGTGCTGTATATTTTTTCTGGACTTGAGCGATGCTCAATTCACAAATGAGTGACTCTTGAGTCGATTCTGTTCAAAGACTTCATCAAACAAGTTGGCAGATCTGTCTAAATCGGTTCGCGAATCAGTTTGAATGATCCTTTCAATTTACACGACTCGGAGTCGTAAAAGGAAGATTTAAGGACATCAAGAGCGTTGGATGAAGTGGCAGTGGACCTAGTACAGTCAAGTGAGAGCAAATCTTCAAATGCATCATTTTTTTTTTTGCCAGCGATGAAGATCTTTATTAGTTGAACTTGAACATCTTCGTAAGCTGTCTGTGAATTAATGATTCCACAGGAGTCAGGACGATATTCGATTTCATTTCACTCAGGTAATACATTTTACAACCAAACAGATTACTACGCCACGATACTAGAAAGTATGACATTACCCGTTTTTTGGACATATAAATTAATTTACATTAAATAAAGCTACCATTGTTCACAGTTTATGAACACCCGCCATCCCGCGGTAGTTTGTGTGTATTGTTGTGCAGTGGCGTGCGAACTCGACTTGTAAACGAATGCCTTTGCCTGCCGTAGACACAGTTAACCAGTTTAAACATGCTTGCAGAAATGTACATTTGATCAGGCACGTGCACAGGTAGGGCTCAACCTGTGCAGAGCACATGCCCTTTTTGCCCATACACTCCGAAGTGCCCTTTTTTTGGTGGTGTTTTTTTTTTTTTTTTTTTTTTGCTCAATGCTATTGGTCACCCTTTACGTCTGTCTGTTATACAAATATCTAGGCAATGAAAGTTCTTAAAATTAGCTTGTGTAAATCTTATTCGATTCTCAAGCTGTCAGTAAGCTGATAACTCCGCCCCCTCTATTCACCGAATCAACTGAAGTTCCCCAGCAGCCGCACAGAAGACAGCAGCTAAACGAAGTTTTGCGAAGGGTAAATAAATATCTTGTTGTTTGAATAAGTACTACTAAACACTATGTCTATAAAGGCTCATATTTTATTTATTTGATGTCTGACTCACTGACTGAGACATGTGGGACGTCGCCTGAGAGAGGTCTAGGCTAGCATTTGCCATCTCATAGGCAATACATAGCCTACACTTAGCATTTCATCTTTTATAAAATGCGATTTTGGCCAAATGTATTTTACAACAGGAAAAACTGAGCGCCCCGCCTATATAGCTACAACAAACTAGTTTGTAACCTGTTGATGAAAATGTAATGTGATGCCGGCAGTCGCCGGCGCCGTTTTAATGACGGACAAAAAAAAGCACATTTGCACACATTCGCTGGTCAAAAACTATATATTGATAAGTAATACGACAACATATAATTTGTTTTTACCATCGGAAAATCATAACAGGTGCGCCCCCGCGCTGTTTCGTACTGGAACTTAGCTATTTTTTTAATCTATAGTATTCTATACTCTCCGCTCGTCCTCACATGTATAAAATGTAGTAAACATAGTTTTACTACAGTAATGTTGTAGTAGTAACTAAAAACTGAAGATCACTGAAATCTTTATATTTTATCATGCAGAATGTAATTCATGATTTAATTAATTCCAAGGCTTCATTTATTTGATCCAAAATACAGCAAAAACAGTAATATTGTGAAATATTTTAACAATTTAAAATAACTGTTCTCTATTTAAATATATTTTAAAATGTAATTTATTTCTGTGATCAAAGCTGAATTATGGTTGTTATTAATCGTGAATAAATCTAAAGCTTTTGAGACTATTATTTTGTGTTATTGAATTTGTCAGGAAGATGTGACCATTTCTTCCTTTTATGTAGGCTTACTAAATAATCTTGATATAAAAAAGGGAGGGGGGTGCCCTTTTTCAGTTTCAGCACATGCCCCTCAAAAGGTCTGTGCACGGCCCTGCATTTGATTATATTTTGGAGAACAGTCAGAAGAAGAACCGTCGATGTACTTTTTTTTGTGTGTGTGTGTGTGTGTGTGTGTGTGTGTGTGTGTGTGTGTGTGTGTGTGTGTGTTCAGATGTTCAGTAGCAGTCGAGAGCGCGTACGTATGTGAAGTTTTTAACTCTTCTCTGTAAATACCTTTGAATGCAACACTCTGCAGATTCACTTTATTTCGACATTGTCTAATAATCCAAATGTAGTTGTATAAGTTACTATTATACAAACCAGAGGACAGGCAATGATTTTCGAGCTATACAGATGGCAGAAATAATACTCTCTTCTGTTTTTGTTGCAAAGATAGCTGATAATAATAGTAATTTAAATAAACAAAATCTAAATAATATCATTTTATATATATGACGACTTCAGAGGCAAAAGCCTCTAAGTACCATCTGAAATTTTCTTCTAAAAGAGCATTTTTAATCAAGCTTGTATGTTTATGTTCACACTTAAATGGCAATGAAAAGTAGCCTACCTATTTAAGGAGAACTCCGGTCAATTTTAACATTGAGCTCATTTTTTTGTACATTTGGAGTGCTGTCAATACAGAGAACAACGACAAAAATCGGTGTTGCCTACACCGAGTTATTCTATTTTAAAAATGTGCACCCTTTTGACTTCAATGGGGCAAGTACTAAACCTGCTTTTAGCCTCTTAACATCCTTGATGTGTCATTACAAGTGCCCAGCCATGTGAGTGATTCCTTCAGAGTGAACACGAGTGAATCTGACTGCAGTAGATGTGAAAGAAATGTATAAAAATGATGTTATTTAAGCCAGCGCAAATACTAGAGGTATTTGCACTGGCTTAAATAACATCATTTTCATTTTCAACACCGATTTTTGTCGTTGTTCTCTGTATTGACAGCACTCCAAATGTACAAAAAAATGAGCTCAATGTTAAAATTGACCGGAGTTCTCCTTTAATTGTCATTAAAGTGAAATTACTGAACTTAAATAAACTCTACCCACCTCTGTTCAAATCCCACTCTGAGTAGTGCTTTTTGTAATTGGGTATGCGTATGTGGTTGTTACGAACTGCTCTGAGACAAGGTTGAGACCCAAATGCAGCTTTTAATAATGGGACAATCCAGACACGTAATCCAATGCACAGGCAACAGGTCAAAACACAAGGTAGGCAGTCCAAACAAACAAAACACACAAGGTTGGGAACAATGCAAACGGGTAATCCAAAGGCAGGCAGAGAATCCAAAAACCGAAATACATGGAACCAGAGAAATGCTCATACATGAAGCACAACAACATACAAGACTTCGCAGGGAATGAATATGTGTACATGGTTTAAATTAAATTAGACTGACAAGGTAATGAGACACAGGTGGATGCAATCAGGGATGATGAGTCTGGGCAGTGAGTTATGGGAAATGTAGTTTGTGAGGGAATGACAATAGTCTGATGTGGAGTGCCCTCTGGTGGCTGTCAAGGGCACTCCAGCTGGTGACGTTGCAGTGGCTGTGTTCAGAAATAAATACAAATAAATACTTAGTGAATGTTATTTTCAACATTTACATTATTAAAATCAAAAGTTGTATCTGTTATTATTTAATGGACTTGAGCTAACATGAAGTAAACATGAACAGTTGAATTTTTTTTTTACTAACGTTACTAATAAATAAATGGGACCTTATTGTAATTTTTAAAAAATTACTTTTTTTAAATCGAATTTTTAAATCGAGCTCCCTTATTGAGGACATGTCAGCTGACCAATGTCATACTGGAACACAATATGTTCCAATTGTACTTAAAATGCTTGTATTGGGAGAGGGTATGCCTATATGCCTGATACCTTTTAAAAATGTTCGAAGCTGAAATAGTCAAACCTGTTTATTGGAAAGGAATGTCAACATCATTTTGGCCATGTATGGACTGTATATACTTTGATGATAAAATGGTTAAATGTCATGTGACCCCACAAACAAATCAGATCTTAACAGAGAGTTGGAATTTGAATTTGCTCTGTGAACGTAACCAGTATGTCTATATGTTCGAAGTGTCTATGGAAATTTTAACCTTATATCTGAATGCAGGTATTACCCCAGCGGAGATGCTTTTGCATCTGGATCTGATGACGCTACGGTAAGTTTTTCCACATTACAACACACCAGTTACCCCATGTTATTTTAAAACAGTCAATAGGCTTCTCGAAGATTACAAAGGATTGCCAATAGAGTCACAATCAATAATGTAAAACCTGTTGCCCTGATTAATACACCCCTTCAAAAACACTAACACCCTCTTGAGTTAATGATGTTTTAATAATGTTGAGTTGATGAAATTAGGTTTAGTTAGCTCAGTTGGCTGATTATGTGTGAGAGTATATTAGAATTTTAAGTGTATGTGTGTATTTAGTTTATCTAATGTTGTTAATGTTTATTCCTGGTCAAGGTCCATGCAATGTGTCTTTGTCTTCAAATCACCCAATGATCAATGAAATGCGATGTGTCAAACTCTGCGAGTCCATACTGAGCTCCATCTCACCGTGACCTTTCTTGTTATTTCAGTGTCGTCTGTTTGACCTGCGAGCTGACCGTGAGGTGGCCATTTATTCCAAAGAAAGTATCATTTTTGGAGCCTCTAGTGTGGACTTTTCCCTCAGTGGTAAGAAAGTAGGCTTTGACCCTTCAAGCAGAGTGATGAAAATATATATCAATAAATGTAATCATATGTCAGATATTAGCATGTCTTTCCAATTAAAATTTTTCTCTCCATTGAACATAAAAGGAGACATTCAGTAGAATGTCCCATGTGTTCTTTTCCATACAGTGAAAGAAAATGTGTACTTCACCATAAAAAAATAAATCACAGAAGTATTATAAATGTGCTCTTCCATGCCATTTAAAGCCATATCTTTGCTTTGTGTGGTGACAGACCAAAACTAGATAATCATTCAATGAAAATCTTTACAACTCTCAAATCTCATTTGTGGATGTGTACTTTTAAATATGATGCGTTAAAGGGATAGTTCACACAAAAATGTAAATGTTGTCATCATTTACGCACCATTATAACAATCCAAAGCTGTATGCCTTTCTTTGAATACATGAGATGAAAGATGAAAAATAATGCTTTTATCCTCCATACAAGTCAGTGGGATACCATATTGTTTTGGACCCCATTGACTTCCATTGTATACAGTAGGCAAAAACAGTTCCTCAAAATATTTGTGTTCCACAGAAGAAAATCATAAAGGAAGTAAACTATCCGTTTAAAATGTCATGCCAGGTTTGATATCAGACATTGTTGAGTGTTTCGCCATTGATGCCAAACACGATGTGGCATGTTTTGTGCAATATAATTGAATTTCTGAGAATGAGATTTAAAAGCTATAATATGTCACCATAATACTTATATAGGGCCTATTCTTAACTGATACATTTATGGTACTTTTTGTGCTTTTTTAAAGCTAGAAATGGCATTTATTTTTAGAGAGCCACAATTCTCCTTTTGTGATTCATGAAAGAAAGTCGTGCTGGTTTGAAACAGCATGAGGGTGAGTAAATGATGACAGAAGTTTCGCTTCTTATTTTGGTGTACAGGCCACATGGTTAATACTGACAGATATCTGCTGTAATTAAACCCAGGGTTAAAGGAATCAGATGACAGAACAGGCAAATGTCACAGCTGTGACGCCCACACTTACCATGATAGCTTGTGCATCACTAGTGAATACAGACCTGTGGCAGTTATATTGCTAAAGATTAGTATTATTGATAATGTACTATAGGCCTATACTGGATAAGTTTACTAGATAATGCTCAGTGCTGCTGACAAATGAAGATTTGAACAATTGTGTCATCATCACTTTCATGTTGCTCCAAACCTGTATTTCTTTCTTCTGTGGAACCCAAAAGGAGAAGTTTAGCCAAATCTCTTTTTGTCATCCAACGAAAGGGGATGGACAGTGACAAGCACAATTAGACACATTTCACTTATTTTTTGATAAAATGCCCCTGTGTTATAGCTTTCGAATAACAAACAAGAGTGATTGAAAGAAGATTAAAACTATCTGGTGGGTGGTGATGGCGCAGTGAATAAGACACGTGCCTTTGGCGGGAGAGACCCGGGTTCGAATCCACTGTGAGACACCAATGTGTCCCTGAGCAAGACACTTAACCCCTAGTTGCTCCAGAGGCGTGCGACCTCTGACATGTATAGCAATTGTAAGTCGCTTTGGATAAAAGCGTCAGCTAAATTAATAAATGTATCTGTGATCTCAGACAAGTAAAACATCCATTTATACTGAACAACATTATACTAAATACACAATTAAATACATGAAAGACAGCTGAAATTGATTAATTTTGTTTCCTGTTTATTACTGTGAAGCTGCTATGAATCAGTCTGTATTGTATAAAGCACTATATAAACAAATGTGACTAGACTTGACTTCATAATATCGTACCAAACAATAATCGCATCCATATTTCACTCTTTTCCACAGGGCGATTGCTGTTTGCAGGACACAATGACTATACCATTAACGTCTGGGACGTCCTGAAAGGTACCAGAGTGGCAATTCTCTTTGGCCATGAAAACCGGGTCAGCACTGTCAGAGTGTCCCCAGATGGCACCGCGTTCTGCTCGGGGTCATGGGATAACACTTTGCGGGTGAGTGTCCGCTTCAGGTCATTTAGGGAAAGTGACTTTTTTGGCTTTGCCCTTTACTGGCATCAGGGACTGCCTTTAGATTATAGTAAAGGGACTGGTAGTGGTTATAGGTGTTTCACATCCTTCTGTGGGGTCTGTCCCCTGAGAGGAACAGGGGAATTACGCAACAAAGGTTATAGGTTTCTTGTGATCTGTACTCTTTCTATCCTTAATAAGAAGTAAAGATAAGAAACTTCTTTGTTCCTCTTTTGTGAATTCGCATATGTTGTGAGGATCATCTTGGTTTGTATTTTGAATAAATAAAGAACTCGTTTATCTCCTAATTTCATCTCATTTCTTTGTTGCAGATCTGGGCTTGAGGAGTTGTCCTGAACCAGTATGAGAAGATATATTTGTACTTCTGCTTCTCAATATCACAGCACACAGTGGGACTGTAGGGATTCTTATCTAGACTTCCTGACTTTTCTATTATCTTAGCGCAATTAAATGTCTCTCTTTCTTGGCTTCTCACCAAAATATATACAATAATAATATATACAATACACAATTTGAAAAGGATTGCTGTTCAAGTATTAGTTTGTAAAATATTTTTTTAATATTAAAAACCTAAGTGTTTTAATATAAGCAGCCATACTTTTGTAGGTATATATTTTATGGTAATGATTTGAACAGTTGATTTCATTGCTTGTGCATCTGGCTTATCAAACAGGTATATATCTAGAAATTTGAAATTTATTTATAATATATATATATATGTATATATATATATATATATATATATATATTATCATGAATGAGTTTTGCTTGCACTAGAATGTCAAAAATGTAGACAAGTGTTTAATGTAGCCTAAGTGTTTTTCATCTAGAGTGTTATGTAGTTGATCAAATCAGAAGCTGATCACAATTAGCTGATTTCTTTGTCTGTCCACATCAGTATTGTACATTAATATACACTCTGTTTACTGTTGATTGTCTCTTTATTTAGGAGAATTAAAGGTAATTTCCTGTCTTTGTGTTTATACTGTGTGGTAGAGGTGGTTAAAATGTCAAAATGTGTGAACAACCGTTTATATATATATATATATATATATATATATATATATATATATATATATATATATATATATATATATATATAAATAAATACATGTATACATCAAAAAATACATCAAAACAACTAGAAAATCTAGTCAAAAATGTAAATCTGATTATTACATTTATTTATAAATCTAATTATTATTATTATTATTTGAGTATAATGATCCATTTTGATTCAATTGATCCACTTTTGTATTATTATCATTCAATGCCACAAAAACGAGAGGTGTTAAACAGTCACATTAATATTAATGCTGCCAGAAAAAGAAGATAAATAATTTACATAATTGTCAGTGCTTATACAAAATGTTAACATTACATGTTTTCAGTGCTTTTTGGTTTTTAGCTGGTTCCTAGAGGTTTATATATAATTTTAAATCATTTATAAAATGTAAGGCATTTGGTTTTCAAGAAGCCCACTTCTTTTTATAAAATAAATCGTTGCATAATGTATTGATTTTTACATTCCAAAATGTCATTTTGAGTAAATACAATGATAAAATAAATGCAGAATTATTTCTTTTTCCAGTCATCAAAACTATAATAAATCACAAAAAGACAAGACCTTTGTATCAATCAAAGATTTTGAAGACAGTACACAAATGAACAGTCTTAATAGCTTTTCCATTATTACTAGATTGAAGAGTAGAAAAGTAATTTTAAAATTATTTAAGGAATACTGAGAAAAAGGGGCTTTTTGTTCGAAAACTTACACTTGAAGGATTACACACAATGCCAACGCGTCATGCTGACGCAGGAGACGTTAGTGAAGGGGCGTGTAGCGTGCTTTACGTTGATAAGGAGTGACGGAAGGTCGGTCTGCTCTGCTACGAGAGATATATTACTGACTGCTGTTTTCGCAACTGTCGGTGGAGAGCGCAGTCTGACATCGCTGGGAGGGTGAGTTGCTTTATTATTTTCACTTTTATGTTTAGAAACTGTTCATTTTATTTCTAAAATGGCTGTCAAATCCTATTTTTTATATACATATATTAATGAATACGTATATTTGAAACGCGTGCGGTTGGTTGGCGTCTTTGTGTTCTCCTGAGCAATGGCGCAACCGGCTTTGTGTTTCGCAGCATAGCTTACACTAGCTTTCATTTCTCTATGCTGCTGTGTTTTATCCAATGAAGCTCATTCATATCTGGAGCATATGTTCATACTACCAGCAAAATAGACTTAAGCAGGTTGACGCTCGACATTGTTGAATCTGAATGTCATTATTTAATATAAGGCCTGGACCTAGAGAAACAGCCGCTGATTATAACAAGCCGTTATGAATCATTAACCCATTTATGGGCTGATCTGCGTTCAGTTCTGTGTTAGCTGCATAGACATACAACAAAGACGCTTGCTTGAACTAGCCTAAAATACCATACAGTTGAGATGAAGTGACATGAATAATAAAAACGGTGGTAACTTGATTTTACTTGTATCTGACTTCACAAGAAAATACAAATTAACACATACTGAGCTCTCATTACCCTGAATGATAAATACAATATACAATGTAGTAATTATGATTTGACACCATGTTTAGTTGGAAATAGCTGTTACCATGGTCTTTTTTTTTTGTAGGGATGATTACATCAAACCATGTAACGTTAAGGGTAGTTGTCAAAACATGGACAAAAAAGAAAACTTTTATTTGTCTATAGGTTAGAATGCTAATGATTATTTTAGATGTTACATTTTCTTAATTTAGCTTTAGCTTTGCAGTTCATTTAAATAATGCAGTGTGACAAATTTATTTCAAAAATGCAAATATTCTATTATATATAGTTTCTTAACTCCTTTCCGCCAGTGTTTAAAAAAAATGTTTCCAGCCACCGCCAGCATTTATGATCGTTTTGGCCCCCAGAATATTTTGTTGTATGAATATCTGAACGTGCAATGTATGAAAAGAAAGAACAGAGCCTCTGCTTTTAATATGCATTCATGCATTCTTTTTTTATCAATACTTGGATGTGGGTAAGGTGTATAAATAAAATAAAAAGCAAAATAGCAAAATGCGAGGAAGCGTGGTCTCATAAATGACGAAATTATGTCAAGGTTGGGCAAAGAGTTAATAATGTTAACAAGAATTAAACAAGAATTAGCCTAGATAAAAGTTGATTTTCTATATAAACCCTATAAAGTATTTTGACCTTGACTTTTTCATTTAGAAAATGTCCTGTTGGTTGAGGGAACAGACTTTGTTGCTGGCAGAAGATTACATCAGTTTCTGCAGCGGGATCCAACAGACGCCTCCCAGCGAGTCAGCAGAGGCCATGAGATACCTGGCCAAAGAGATGGAACAACAGCACAGAACCAAATTCCGATCCCTCTCCCAGGAGTTCCTGGACACCTGTAGATCCGATCCCAGCAAGTGTCTGCAGAGCGTCATGAGGGAACTGGTTGGAGATGGAAAACTGAACTGGGGAAGGGTGGTCTCCATCTTTACTTTCACTGGAGTGCTGACCAGTGAGCTACTGTCCAGAGGAGAGAACTCTGAGTGCCCCAAGAGACTGGCTGAGACCATAGCTGACTACCTAGGAGGGGAAAAGCAAGACTGGCTGGTGGAAAATGGAGGATGGGTAAGCATTGGCAATGTAGACTGGTACAGATGACATTTAAGGCCCTGATATAGGCTACTACAAAGTACTTTTGTGTTCTTCGTTTAGGGGTAAAAAGAAGTTCGAAATACTTTTGCTGCAGTATACTGTTAGCGAACATCCCCCAAAAATGCCAATGCTGCTGAGAAGCGATGATTAGATGAATATCTAATTATGTGCTGCGGGCTTCATCTCAAGAAGGCGACACGCATGAGAGCACAGCCAAGCTAACGATTACGTAATCGCCACGGAGCATTGATTGTTCGAATTTGTTTACCAATTGGCTCAAACTTTTTTAGAAAAAGTTTGCTCTGGGAAACTCCGACCTTTAAAAAAGAAAACCAAAAGGACTTTCGATATAACATCACATTTCGGCCTATAAGCTGGTGAATGATGGTTTTATAGCCATTGTGCTTGTGCGGTAGACCCTTGACGTGTGAGTAGTAGGAGCACCTTTTCTAAACGTCAGGTTTCAACTTGAGTGTTAAGTGAGGGGTTTTTCCAGACCAGTTCTGGTTGATATGAAACTGCGTGGGTGCTCAAAGTACATCGTGTTTGATCCTTCATGTGTGCTCTCAGAAAGCCAGCCTATTTTGCACAGTGTTTGATGCCTCAATCTCTTTGAGTCTTTCCTACCTGTATACTTCAATGTGCACCTTTTGAAGTGTAATTGGAAGGTACATACTGCACTGCAGTGATATGCTGGTCTAGTTTTTGGAGTAGAGCAGCGTATACCTTCTTGTGGCTGCCCTATTTTTGTCAATTAGAGAGTGACACAAGCCAAAGAATCCTAGGAATGCTTGTGGGGAAAACGCTTTTAAACAGGCTCTCAAATGTCTCACCAAGGACTTTTTCTGTGTGGGCATCCAGTTTTTCAGTCTCCCAGGCAATGACCTATGAAAGCAATACTTTTTCCAACTCTAAATACCCTAAGTAACCCCAGGAGACATTGTTTACTTATGCAGACTGATATCTGCTGTAATTACACACGGGATTTTGAGGAACATGTTAGTCAACAGTCAAATGCAAATGTTTAAGCTGTAGCTCCCATTGAATTGTGGCCAGGCCTTCATCACTGAACTTTTGTTTAAAAGATTCATTTCTAATGAATGTACTTCCAATGGCTTAAAAAATACCAAACTGAAGTAATTGCAGATCTTTTCTCAATTGAATCGTACATCCGAGTAAATCAGACTATCGAAAAAGAAGTACCTGCTGGACTTCTCCTTTTGTGTTCAGCAAAGGAAAGTCACGTGGATTTGGAACGTCACAAGGGCGTTCCAAATAGTAAATGACAGAAAGGAAGAACTGGCCCTTGAAACCAAGTTAGTTTCATGTTGGTCTAATTCAGTGGTTTTCAATTTTGTTCCTAGTGACCCAACGCTTTGTAAATTTTGTATGTCTCCTTTATTTAACACACCTGATTATGATCATCAGCTGATTACGAAAGAGCTCCATGAACTGAACTGAGAGTGTCAGATTAGAGAGACAGAGAAAATGTGCAGAGTGGTGAGTCCCCGGGACCAGAATTGAAAAAAACTTGTCTAATTTACACTTTTATAACATCATTAGTGCCATTTATTGCTAAGTTTTAAAATCAAAAATCCGGTCACTTCTGGCTTGAGGCAAATAGCAGCTTGTATTTGCATGAATAAAGAGTTTGAGAGGCCTGCTGCAGTCTTTTCTCTCTCCCTATTTTCTCTTTCTCTTTTATTTGGCAGCTGTTGAAAGCAGAGCCGAAGGCCAGTCAGCCATTTAGTGTATTGTGTTTACCACACGGTTGATCTCTATGCTTCACTCAGAGTTTGTGCAGCATATGATTGTGGGCTAGAGCACCTGGACTCACTCTGACCAGTACAGCAGGTGTCTGTCTGAAGACAGCTGCTCTGCCCGACTCCTCAAGCCTTCTGCTGTTTGTTCGGGTCCTCGGGCGGTTACGGCTGCCTGTGCCTTTTGCCTGCTGCTTCTGAAATTGTCATATCTACATTTAACCCTTAAAATGTCAGTTAGATCCTGAAACCTGCACACTTCGTCACAGAAAGCCCAAATTTAAAGGGGTCATGGCATTATTTTAATATAATCTTCAAGGTTGACTTGCGTTAATAAAGTTTTAGGCACAAAAATGCATACTTGTACTAAAAATGATATATACATATATTTATTTTCAACCCTCCGTCTAAAATGATTCGGTTTTAAGGGGCCAGCTTCTTTAAGGGTTGTCCGTAAACGGCCACTGTTATGATTGGCTAACGTCATTTATTGTATAGGCAAAAGTATCAGTGCCCCCTCACTACTGCAAGTGTTTTGAAAACATCCATATAAAATCGTCATTTACAAAGCATTATAAAATTGTTTACTTAATGTTTGCTGCTGTCAGGTCCGATACAGTTGGCTGCTTCATCTTTCAACAAAAGTTTTTTTAACTCTCTATTACTGTGCTTCGTTTACTAAACAATCTGCAGTCAAATGCTCCAAACAAACATAATCATCCAATGTGATTGGGACTGGGAACCCTTTAAAAATAACCATCCATTTGCTCCTAATGTTGGGGTCCTTCTGAAGGCTGAACAGAAGCGAAAAATTGTACTCTTCTAATTTGTCCTGTAGTCAGGAGTGGCTCAAACACGTCAGAGTACGTCAGAAAAGGCGGCTGTATACTCTATTCACTTTTAGACCCATGGTAGCCGTTAAGCAACTGAATGCTATTGGCCGGGGTGTTGACTGAATGCTAGTGTTCGTCAAAGCCATTTTTGAATGGTACAAAACATCTTATATGTCAAAAGATTAAGAAAAGTTTGATTTCTAATTATATTAACTCTTATTTTTAATTGGATAGAACAGCTTCTCAGAAATACTCTAAATTAACTCTGAATTTGGCCCAAACTATATGCTTGCTTGGTTGGCAGATCATTAGATTTTGAGCCGAGCAAACGTGAGTATCAAGCATACGTTATCCATTACTCCACAGCTCAGAGGATTATTTCATTTGAGTTATTGTTAAAGATGTATGTGCCGTTCCTCCTGAGGGCAGGGTTATGTCATCCTCTCATATGTTCAAAGTGAGTAAGTAGGGTGTGCTATTATGTAATACCTCTGTTCATTGTTGATATTTTAGCTACTGTGACTAATAAGGTCTGAAATACTGCTCTAACTGAATCATATGGGCGTAGGGAACAAAATGTGAATCTTATCTTGATTTGTCCTGTCTTTTGTAGGAGGGGTTCTGCAGGTTTTTCCACAACGCAAAACAGCTGAACCAAGAGTCCTCGATGAAGACGGCACTGTTTGCAGCAGCAGGAGTGGGTTTAGCTGGTCTAACCTTTCTCTTAGTACGCTGATGATTTTAGATTCTCTCGCTCTTTTTCTCTTTCACACACAACACACCTGCTCTCTGTTTTCTGTCATAAGGCTAAGTCAAAACCATTCTTAACTGGTCTTTGCGTTCTCAGCCGAACGTTTTTGCACACTTCGTTCCATGTCCTTGCCTGTAATTACAGCAAACAGTCATTCCTGTTGATTGTACACTCTTCACATGGCCTTCTGGAGAAAAAGGATGGAAGTTCTAATTCTTTGCATATCTAACATGGTGCTTTTTATTTTATAATTGCTTTTGTCACTTGTCCTTGTGTAAATCTTGTTAGTTTAGTTAGTATTTACAGTTTATTTTGTGAAAATGATATGAAACCACAGTTTATTGTTTGTAATGTTTCTTTCCGCCCGAAAACATGACGCTTCACCGATCGCAGTTGTGTCAGAAACCATTGGAACGCAAAAGAGACAAAGTGCAAATATTTTGTAATGACAGTTATTCATGAGTCTTTTTTTCTTTTCTTTTTTGGACCACTTTTTGCCTTTACTAGTGGTTTACTTTTGATCATTTACACCTTTCCAATGTCTCTGTTTCATCCTGGAAATTGTTTGTTTTAAAGGTGCTAGCTTGTTTAATTCCAAGGATGTGATATTCTGCCCACTTGTAAGTTTACGTTGTAAATTTATTTATTTACCTCTTAAGAACAAATTATTACTATTTAGGCAATTCCCAACAATTGACAAAACATTATATTTTTGCATTGTTTTATTTATTGACTTCTTTCTTAATAAAATAATTTTACTGTGAAGACTGTATCAGATGTCGAATATTTCTGATTGCTCCTCTGTGTAAGTGGCCACGGCTCATTGTGACCAAAAATTTCAGAGCACAATTCAAATCAAACCAGCAGTTCTTAACTCTGGCCCTGGGGACCCATGGTTCTGCACATTTTGTATGTCATCTTCATTTAACACATGATTCAGATTATCAACTTGTTAGAAAAGAGCTACATGAACTGAATTGAGTGTGTCAGACAAAGGAAACATTCAAAATCTGCATCCCAATTCAGAGGCTGCGTTCTTCGAAGGGCGATTGTGTCGCCGCGGCGCAACGAAGGCTGTCCCGACTCGAAATGCATCCTTCGTTTCCTGTGAAATGAAGGATGCAATAGATCGATCCTTTACGTCCTACCCTACCCCAAAATTCATCGCGGCATCAGAGACGAATATTTTATGTGAGCAATTGCCGGATTACACGTTTAAATGTACATTTTGTGTTTCAACTTGAATAATGATATGTTTACATTTGTATCATTACATACATACATACATACATACATATAAAATCAGTTTTTTTAATCTTTAGTAAACAAGAATTATATTGTTTGTTTTGAAATTCTAAAGAAAACTGCTCGCAAATATGGTTGTGAAAGTATTAATGTTTTTAGTATTTTTTCTTGTGAGATGTATCACATGTGGTTTTTTTATTGTACAAATTTGCAACAATGCTTTAAAATGAAGGAAAAATGTCACTCACTGAAGCTTCATAAATAGGGCCACACATGCAAGCACTGAATACCTCTGATGTAAACTAACCCTGAAACCAGAACAGGTTAGGTGTGTTCGAGTTGAAGCAGCGCTGTGCAGACCGATCGGTGTTTGAGGTCAAAGTACCGCAAGAGTTGATTTCCATGAAAAAAATCAGCAGCCTAAAGAACAGACATTTTCCAATGGTTTTAACAAAAATACCACAGCAAAAACAACTGGACTAACTAATAAAAAAAACGAACTGAGTTCTCTTTCGCGTCTTGTATTTGAAAAGGGTTTGAAATCACATTAAAATGCACACAGAAACCGATAAGCAGAATCAAAATTAAAATTGTATTACAAATACCCGATTCCAGAATTGGAATCGATTTTTGATTCCCAACCCTACATGTAATCAATAAAGTAACTGTAGTCTGATTACGGGTATTTTAGAATATTATATAATTACAAGTATATCATTTTTGGAATCTGATTACGTAATCGAGATTACATGTATTCAGCTACTACCCAGCACTGCTCCCAGGTCAACACTTGTTGACATTGTTTATAGCTTGCTACCTGAATAATTCAACATCCTCTTCAGTTTGTAATTCATTTGCCTCCCCTTGTTACTGCTTCAGAAACGAAAAAACGTGACTGCCCACTTGCAATACATTGGTCTAGCGTTCATGTCTGCCTTTGAATACTTTCGTAAAGTACTTTAAAAAAAAAAAAAAAAACTATTAAAAACAAACACATTTCTCCCACTGAACAACAACATTCCACTGATTATCATATTTCCAAACATGTTGTGAACCCTTCTGCAGCACACAAGCTGCGAGAGTCAAATTCTGGTGAGCGTTTAGTGTACAGCTGCGATCATACATGAAATGTTTTGAAAGAGAAGCCAATGCTGGTAGCAGATGTCATATAGTCTGAAAGAATGCAGCATCACAGTGGAAAAAGTTTTTGCTCAGATTGCTTGGGAGTCTTACTAGAGTTCTCAATCAAGTTAGTATCAACATTGCCTTAGATGTTTCTCCTAAAATGTATTCACTTTATAGAGCTATACAATTCATGTGGATGTCACAGCTCTGATCTTTTTGGTCTTTGGAAGAACCAAACATTTGAAGAGAAATGTTTGTGTACATTGTGAAAACTCTGACTTTTGATTCGCAGAATTTGATATTGGCAAATCTTTTTGAGATTTCTTCTGAAAGATATTCATGCGAGATTACTTGAGTCCTTTTTCTTCAGAACGTGCATCTGAGAAGTAGAGGACTTTTGCAAATATCTCCATTAGCTCACAACAAGGTTTCGGAGAAACATTTTATATAGGACTGTTCAGTGTAGGTCAGGAACATTTAGAGCTCATCTGTGAGCAGAAATGTTGTGCAGAAATGTATCTGCCAACAGAGCAAAACACATTGTTACGGTCAAGATTACATGTTTTCCTTTCTCTTTCTGCTCTTTTAAACCCAGCTATGTTGGTTTCCAGTACATCTGACTCAGCAGTACATTCTGGCTATTCCAATTACCAGATGCTGACGTTACAAAAGAGAAATACAGAAACAAATGTTCTACTCTTTTTTAGTTCTTGAGTTCGATTGATTTGTCCACGTCCTACAGAATTGGAATGGCAGGAAGAGGAATTGACTGAACTGCATCTTCGTTATTTTTCAGCAAACGTTAATTTAAATGTTCATTTATTCAGTTTAACTAAATTTTTTATGAGCAGATTTCTGTTAATACTTCAAATGTTGTGTGTTCATCAATTAAGAAATAACCTCAAATGATGCAGCTCTGCAGGAAACAGTAATGTCATCATCCATTCCATAATAGAGCTGCAGTTTAAAGTTAGCAATGGTAAAGACTTTCTCAATTCATTTCTGAATGCCACACAGCCCTGTCTAAAACATGACGTGTCTGTATTTACATTATCTCACTCCTTTAGTTTGCATTGATGGGCTGAATTTGTCAGTGTTTTGCATGCGCTCTTCCGATTTAGGCCTTATCCCTCATTCACAGATCTGATGTGGGAACTAGAACAAAGATGTATTTTCTTCATTCACAGCTGGTCTAGACTTTATCCTGCTCTTTATCTTTTTTGTATACTACACTGCTCTTCGGCTGGGCTCCAAGAAACAACAGTTCACAATTAGACATTTAGTATGTTATTCTGCAATATCAGCATAGTGAAACAAAATTTTAAAAAAGAATTTGTTTTGCAGGTAGCATGGACAACAAATAAGAATTAATAAAAATTTGAATCATGACAGCTCTGAGAATATATTTAAACAGCATTTATTAATAAGCATGGAATGTATTTAGGCTTAATCTTGGCGGACTAGCTACTGCTTCGTAGCTGCTCCTGCTGCATGAGTGAAGGATTCTGCCAAAAGATGCACATGAATACGGTGAATAGAATTTGAGCTGCTGCAAGGAAAGTAGAGTGAACCCCCTTGGCAGATCTAGGCAGGTGGTGCTAGGGAAGGTGGAGGGCTAGCAAAATTCCCATTGAGCACTGCACTGAATTGTTCCGATATAAAAAAAAACATAAAGAACGATCAGCTTTAAGAGAACCAAACAGCTGCTCGGAAGAGTTTCATGAGTTTCACAGTATATATATATATATATATATATATATATATATATATATATATATATATATATATATATATATATATATACTCACCTAAAGGATTATTAGGAACACCTGTTCAATTTCTCATTAATGCAATTATCTAATCAACCAATCACATGGCAGTTGCTTCAATGCATTTAGGGGTGTGGTCCTGGTCAAGACAATCTCCTGAACTCCAAACTGAATGTCAGAATGGGAAAGAAAGGTGATTTAAACAATTTTGAGCGTGGCATGGTTGTTGGTGCCAGACGGGCCGGTCTGAGTATTTCACAATCTGCTCAGTTACTAGGATTTTCACGCACAACCATTTCTAGGGTTTACAAAGAATGGTGTGAAAAGGGAAAAACATCCAGTATGCGGCAGTCCTGTGGGCGAAAATGCCTTGTTGATGCTAGAAGTCAGAGGAGAATGGGCCGACTGATTCAAGCTGATAGAAGAGCAACTTTGACTGAAATAACCACTCGTTACAACCGAGGTATGCAGCAAAGCATTTGTGAAGCCACAACACGGACAAACCTTAAGGCGGATGGGCTACAACAGCAGAAGACCCCACCGGGTACCACTCATCTCCACTACAAATAGGAAAAAGAGGCTACAATTTGCACAAGCTCACCAAAATTGGACAGTTGAAGACTGGAAAAATGTTGCCTGGTCTGATGAGTCTCGATACTGTTGAGACATTCAGATGGTAGAGTCAGAATTTGGCGTAAACAGAATGAGAACATGGATCCATCATGCCTTGTTACCACTGTGCAGGCTGGTGGTGGTGGTGTAATGGTGTGGGGGATGTTTTCTTGGCACACTTTAGGCCCCTTAGTGCCAATTGGGCATCGTTTAAATGCCACGGCCTACCTGAGCATTGTTTCTGACCATGTCCTTCCCTTTATGACCACCATGTACCCGTCCTCTGATGGCTACTTCCAGCAGGATAATGCACCATGTCACAAAGCTCGAATCATTTCAAATTGGTTTCTTGAACATGACAATGAGTTCACTGTACGAAAATGGCCCCCACAGTCACCAGATCTCAACCCAATAGAGCATCCTTGGGATGTGGTGGAACGGGAGCTTCGTGCCCTGGATGTGCATCCCACAAATCTCCATCAACTGCAAGATGCTATCCTATCAATATGGGCCAACATTTCTAAAGAATGCTTTCAGCACCTTGTTGAATCAATGCCACGTAGAATTAAGGCAGTTCTGAAGGCGAAAGGGGGTCAAACACAGTATTAGTATGGTGTTCCTAATAATCCTTTAGGTGAGTGTATATATATATATATATATATATATATATATATATATATATATATATATATATATTTATATATATATATATATATATATTTATTACATGGCTTGTTTGAATTCTAATGTAGAATGCGGTCTGTTATTTCTTGATAGCAGACCGCTGCTAAGTATAACACACCGTTGCCATGAAAAACAGAGCGTTGCTATGGACGCAGGATTCTAACCGTAGAGACGGAACAGACTATTTTCTTTAGCGGAAGCAATACAATCGTTTCTAAATCAATAAACTCCTTTTTAAATCAATAAACTACTTTTTAAATCAATATTTTGTGTCAAATTATTGATTTATTTGGTATGTAGCCATGTAATAAGCGGGATAATGTAGAGCGAGGCGGTTGTTATAGCGAATAAAACCCCTTTCAGGCTGATTCAAGTCCTGATCAGCCTGTCGGGGTTGTATTCGCTATAACAACCGCCTCGCTCTACATTATCCCTTACATATATATATATATATGTGTATATATATACATATATTGCTCATAGCTTGTCTGCATACTCTTGCAGAACTCTCCCTCATCAAAGCATTCATCCTTATTCAGTTGTGTATCGTTCCGCATCATGCTTCAAATCATAACATCAGTTTTCTCTCTGAAGATGTTCTTTAGATACCTGCATCAAAGTTCTCTTTGAGTTGTCCGTTGTCTTTTGATAGTATTGTAAATAACTGTTTCTGCAAAGACATGTCGGTCCTGAGAACATGCTAGTTGGCTGCTGTGTGCTGTATAAAACACAAGAGAAAGTGGTATGAACTGCTATTGTTTCCCAACATTCTGGTTCTATTTTGGTAACCAATCCAACACTCATTGCACCCAGAGAAACGTTCTTTTGAAGATTACTTAGAAAAATATAAAAATAGTCAGTCTGATGTTGACAGTAAGAATTTGGATTTGGAGGAATTTGAGGAGAAATATTTGAGTTCATATTGACTTTTGAATGCTGGCTTTGGTGTTTTTGAAATCTGAGTATCTGTCTCTATGATTCAATAGTTGCAGAGGTTTCCTTGCAGTAAAAAAAAAAAACATTACTGCCCACTTGCAATACAACTCCAATATTTGATATTACTGATGTTGCATTGAGTCTTGTTTGTTGTTAGGATGACAAATGTTTCCTCAGTGGTCTAACAGCGACCAACAGTATCAAAATTATTGAGATGGCCAATCAAATAAAAAAGGGAAGTGTTATCATTTAGAGAAACTGAACCTAAATAGAGCTGCAGTGATGAAGTATTTTTGGAAGAGAATGCAGAAATTAGCATCACCCTGGTTCACTTGACAAAAACCCAATAGTATTTTTGGATTATTGCAGAAAATAAGCCCTGAATAACAAACTTTTATGATTCTTACATTTCATCATTATCATCTTCACAAATGAATGCAACTTTTATGGATTTTGAAGCCTAAATTCTAGGGATGCACGATATATCGGCCACCATATTGGTATTGGCCGATATATGTACATTTTTGATGTGTTGATCATTATCGCCCCAATTAGAAAATTTGGCCGATAAGTTATTTAATTTTTATAAATAAAGTTTTTTTTTTTTAATTGCTTAAAATGTGTTTCCCATGATCAATTAAGCTGAAAAAGACATCAAGTTTGTATTTGTTGCTCATGTGCTTCTAAAGTTATAGTCGGAACCCTTTTCCGGCAGCGGCCATAATGGATTTGGCCGCCATCTTGGCCCTGAGGGTCGCTGGCTCCGGCGCCCTAGCTAAATCATTTCAGTATGACCTTAGCTACATCTGTGCCAAATTTGGCACTTTTAGATGAATTTGCACGAAATGACCTATTTATGTGCCCCCAACTAACTATCATATTCCGTCATGTAAATAGCGAATCTGCCATGGCGCGAGCACAGCTGGCATTTAAAGGGAATGGGAGATGAGACTCTGATTGGTTTAACGCACGTAAATCCCAAAACACACCCATTACTCATTAAGAGAATAGGGACAACCCTTTTAGACCATGCGCCGGGAGCACCGACCATTTTTCCCGTCGTTAAACTAGCAAAAGTGGATTCGGACTATTAGAAAACGTCTATGTGAACTTGCGCCCTGCGCTTTAGACCATGCTCTTAGATCGTTAAAATAGGGCCCTAAGAGTGAATGTGTGCATATTTTAAAATAAATATACTGTATAGAGACACACCTCCAAAAAATAAAAATAAAAAAATGATTCAAGACATGGTTACAGCCTTGACTGAATACTACTCAAAAACTAAAAATGGTGAGTGATGTTTGCTAAGCCAAGCAACACTATTGCTTCTTGCTACTTGACTTTCTTGAGGAAAAGTGTGCTATTACTTTTTAAAGTGATCAGATTTGCTATTTTCACCTGGCAGATGATCAAATGGAAGAAACAAATCCCATAGACTTACATTGTTGGTGGGACCATAATATAATAGAGACTCTTTTGACTTGGGCCATTAGGCAGTGACGCACTAGTACACATTCAAAACACCTTAGCAACACCCTGGCAACCACCCACAGAACACTAGCATCATAGCGGTCAGTTGCACAAGCAGGTACCGACCACATTTTCCCCATTTAATATACAATTCTAGTATGCCTTCTTGTAGATCACCAGTAAACAAGAAATATACATGCAAAAGTTCAAATATATCACATAATGTAAGACTGAATATGCTAGATTGAATAAAATTCAGCATAAATCTTGTATCAGACTGCAGAGCTTACAGCTGCAGAACATCTACTGAGCACTGCGTGATGTGGAGAGCCAGAGCGCGTTTTCCTGTTACAATTCTAAGAATTTCTACCAATTAAAGTGCTGAGCTGTATCCTGTGCTGCTTCTGACATCACAGATGTGCCCTGTCTTACACTTTCCTCGAAGATAAGTCCACTTATCGTACACACAAAGTATACACTGTCAGACCTTGATGTTTTAAAATATAATTAATAATTGTTTTGTTAGCTCTTCCTGTCATTTTCAGTTCTTTAAGTTAGTGGTAAGACTGCATGTAGCAGCGTGTGAAATAAATGTGGCTGTCCTCTATTTAAAGGGAGTTTAATTATAGGACTTCAGGAAAGAACCAGAAGGACTGAAAATGAGCTGGAACAATATGAACTTGGTCTGTCCCTGAAATCATAGGACTTTATCATCCAGACAGGCTGGTGGTCTTATCAGCTCATTTTATGAAACACTGGGTGGGCCCTTATCCTGACCGACATTCCTGTTTTATTTCTGTGAGAACAACAATCTTAAAGATCTCCAGTTTGGACTTGTGGGGTCAAGAAGCTGGAGACTTAAGAGAGAACAGAAGTCATGTGGGCACAGATGCAGTGTGGGAATCTGTTCTTAGTGACCAAACTGCAATTGCTTCAGACCATAGTACATTTTCTGAGTACACTTGGCAGTATTCTTGGTAATGTGCAGCAAAACATCGCCGGTCTTTTTACAAAAAACAATTCTAAGCAATTTTTCTTAAAATAAAATGAGACTGACAACCTACTGAAACTTATCAGTTCTACATGTCTCTTTACAAACGTATAGGAGACTGCGCTATATGTAAAGTGTAATATTATTACTCGAATATTGACAGATGTACGTGATTACTTCTTTAAGCTTTTTTTTTTTTTGAAAATGTATTTATTTAAATAATAAACATTTTAATGTTTACATAGAAATGTAGAAAAGTGTTTTGTAGCCATGATATAATTTAAATATCACCTTTTTATGGCCAAAATAACAAATGAATACTGAAGGTATTATCTTTATCTTGGGTAATTATAAATAATAATATAACTATATTTTAATATTCTTTTAAATATCATCTGGTGATTTAATGTTAATATATATATATATATATATATATATATATATATATATATATATATATATATATATATATATATATATATATATATATATATATATATATATATATATAGCCACTCTGGAGAAAACAGTAATGTCATCGTCCAGCTCAGTTCAGTTCTCATACAATGGAGTCAATGCAGGCAGATCAACAATATTGTTGAATATTAAGTGTCCCCAACTAAGCAAGCCAAAGGTGACAGTGGCAAGAAACCAAAACTCCTTCAGGTGACAGAATGGAGAAAAGAAGAAAAAATAATGTACTTACAGTAATAATAACATTAAATTATGCATAATTACATGCAACTAACCCTAAACCAAACCCAAATCCTAACCCTATAGTAAATACATGTTGTTAATTAATATTACTCAGAACTTAAACTTATAATTACAATGTAACAAAGAGACCTTAACCAAGGTTTTTCAGATAATTGTTCAGGTTAAAATCACTCCATTTTTCTAGATGTTTTGGTGAACATTGTTCTTGCTCAAATTCATGATCTTCTCCAATTAAATTGAGTTCTTATATCTTTAACCATTCTATCATGTTTTGATCATAAACATATTGAAAAATAGCACATCTAGATCTGCTAGGTTAACATTAGTTAATCCATAGCACTGTGAAAAGCAGTGTCACTCCTAACACTGCAAATTTCCGTCTACTGTTCCTTTAAAAATTAAACAGTATTAAGAGTGTCGATCTGTATACATTGTACCTGTCTGGGACACTCTGTCCGTCTCATGAAAGGTGTTTCACGCTACAGTGTCATGTTCCTCTACTGATCTCTGCGTCAATCATTCACTGTCCAAAGACCTGAGGCTGTAATGATGATAGCGACACAATGTTCTATACTCTGATCTTTATCACGCTTTGAAATGATAGCCAGATATGAGGATCTGATATGCATTTGCCTCTTGTGCTCATTCCCTAAGAAAATGGTGTTGTGCAGGTGTTAAATCAGCAGATGAGGCTTTTTGTGCCCCTCAGTTGAGCCTTTTGGCTACCAAAGAGCCCCTGTGTGATTAATAAGTATTTTAGCGAAAACACAACATCAAAAATAACAACAACCAAAAATCTTACATTAGCATGTTGCTAAGCTGTAATAAGCATACATTACTTAGCACACAAAGCATTTTGGTAAATAATTATATTCGTTTTCAGAATCAAATTAAAAATATGTTTAGGCCTACTCAACATTTCTTGTACTTAATTTGTCATTTTGTCACTAAGCATTCTGGGATTACTTTCTTCACAAAACAAACATGATGTTGACTTCAATGTCGGCAAGATAAGGTACCTTTGAAAGCAAACTAATTTTTATTTTATTTTTTGGTGTAAAAATGCTGCCTGTGATTTGGAATAGCGTCCCTGTGTTTATTTCATAAGTGATTTATCGGGGGATGGTCAAAAATTCATTGACCTCATTTACGTTATTACAAACAACAGATGCTACATTATGAAAGAAGAGGGGGGGGGGGGGATGCTGAACTTTCCTTGTTTTTGTAGGTTGAGCCATGGAGGACGCTGATCCTGAGCTTATTAGTGGTGTTTCTAAGGATGCTAAATTTGTAAGCTGCTCAAATGACCAATACTCCTTTAACTCCAACATGTCATGTAGCATCTTGAAATAAGTAAACAAGAAAACAAAAATAATATAAAAACAATACAAGACAAAATTTTGCTATATTTACTAGGCCTATATTAAATAACAATATAAATTTAATATAGCCTATTATCACCCATTGATATACTTAAAGCTGGATGTAGTACATACATACCCACATACATACCCAGTACACTCACGTAAAACAGTACGGCTACTATATAGCAAATCTCTTTATATAATCGATATTAAACTAGATTATCGCACAGCTCAGTCTGCTAAATATGGAAGCTTGTTTTCACCACGGAATAAAAAGCACAAAAAAAGGTATAATGCGACTTTTCATCCAGCCTGATCTCACAAAAGATAAATTGTATTTATCGTGCAATTTATACGCAGAAATAAGATTTACATGCATATGCTACACAGTTTTCGAACTTTTTTTGGCGTGTATTACCATGACTCACACCACTAATCCTAACCAAGGGTTTTACGGTGCATATAATTTTTTTACAGCCTATGGTAAAAACTAATTTCTGCGTATAAATTGCATGATAAATACAATTTGTGCTATAGATACGCATTTCATGAGAGCTTGTTGTTGTATTCATAATTCGGAATTTCTCAGAATTGTGAGAAAAATAGTCAGAATTGTAAGATATAATAGGCCTATTGCAGTTGAAAGTTATAAAGTCCAAATTTTTAGATAGAAAGTTGTGATTATCTTTTTTAATTGCGAGGTTACATCTTACAATTCTGACTTTTTTTCTTGTAATCCTGAGTTTATGGGGTTTTCCAACAAAGCAATTCTGAAACAAAAGCGCTAAGTGTCGATAATTCTGTGGGGACATCAGTGACCTCATTTCCTGGTGGAGCAATCATGAATAGTGTATTGTTGATAATGACATTGTGACACTGAATGTTGTGGCTAAGAAAATTAAGGACATAGGCCTTCATTTAGCCCAATAACGTCACAATGTGTTCCTGTTTATGTCTATTTCATGAAGATATACATCTAACATCTGGCCTTCATAATTTGTAGTCCTGTTTATGAAGTTGTTTGTCTTTGGGATTACAGAGATTATTAAAATGGGGGAAATTCCCAGATTTCCAGTAAAGCCTTTCTTCACAACATCAGTGAGAGGCTGGAGGTTAAAATCTAGACTATCAGCAATTTCGCCAGTAGCGGAAAACCAAAAGCATGTTTTTAAGAGACATGTAGTCAGCTGTCTTACAGGTAACTGGGGTTACTGGGAGGGAATCGTCTTAGTGCTGGGAAAGGGAGGATCCAGACTGACAACGAACCCTGATATTACAACAAGCTCTGGCAGGACGATCCTTTATGACATCACTCTGGTTCCGCCCAATGAGCTCACTGGGCCAGCTGATCATGCTTTCCAGCTGTGAACAACAAGTAAGTGTAAAAAACTGCCTGGCAACATCTGTGACATAAAAAAAGGTGATTCTCAGAATGTGTTATTAATGAAACAACCATCCCCCACAACAAAATGAGTGAGAAATAAGGGATGAAAGTCTGGGAATGTAAATAGCTCAGCAAAAGCAATTCTGTCATTGTACCCATAGTACTTTTTTTATTTATATAAATATATTGAATCTTGAAAGTATCTTGAAAGTATGAGCGGTGTTTAATGACAAGCCTTCTAAAGTCATATGATAGCTTTTTGTGAGTCTGAATTTGCCCATTTGAACTCAGCAAATTTTCAGGATACCGTATTTTAAAGATAATTATGCAAAATCCACATGAGCTTTACGGTTTTTCATGCTTGTTCAATGAACCATAAACAATTATTGCACATGTGCATTAGATTTTAAAGTCCCCCTGTTCAAAAATCAAGCTTTTAATGTTGTTTATATGTCTATGTGGTGTTTTTAAAATGCTTTAAGACAAACCATGTGCAAATTCATAAGTCAACACCATTGCTGAGTATTTTCTCCTCAAAACTTCAGTGAACCAAAGACGCTGGTGTTTCTGACGTTACAAACAACCTTGTAGCCAATCAGTTCAATGTGTGATCGTCAACGAGTGGATCTCTGAGCTGGTGTGAGCGAGGGGAGGCGGGGCTAATTTGCATATTCATAGAACCGCGTATAATAAATGAGGCAATGGGGTGTAGAGTTATATTCAAGCTATTTTAAGGCATGAAGAAACTTTTTTCAATGAAAAAACATTTAAATGTGTGTGTTTTTTTGTTTTGTTTTTATCAAAGATTTTTAAGGGATACAATTATTGACTACAGGGGGACTTTTAGACACTATAAGGGTCAGATTTACTAACAGCTTAAGCCAGCACAAACCCTCTTTTGGTGTTAAAAATCTTTTTTTTACACAGTGAAAAATTTGCTCTGAAAAGGTGTGGACACAGCGTTATTTTTGCAGCTGTCCTCGTTACATGTGCATTTGTTGGAGTTTCCCTTTCAGATGCAAAATGTATGGGATGAGAGTATTTAAATGAATCATGCAAGTTGATTTACTAAGGTTTGCGCTAGTCAATTTACTGGTATTTGTGCCAATATATACCGCCCAGACGTTAATTTGCGCTGCTCTCGATAGATTGTATTTGTCATTATGGAAATGATCTGGCTGCGTCTGTTTTCTATCATTTGCACGTCGTCAGTAGATCACGCGCTGAACTTTCCACTACCATCGGCTCTTTTTTTGGAATTACGCTCTCACACTAATTTGCCCTGTTTTAGTAAATCTGGCCCTAAGAGTTTACAGTTGGGACAATAAATGTCACAGTTTCAATAACTTAAAGAGACCTTTCTAGTGACTCGGAGAAAGATGCCCGGGGAGAAAGATGCCCGGGGTCCCTGCTCATCTGCATGAACATGCAATAGTCCTGCTGCAGGGAGTCATGAGGACTGCAGATGTGGTCAGAACAAGAAACTGTCCGTAATGTAAGACACCTAAGACAGTGCTACAGGGAGACAGGAACGACACTTGATCATACCTGCAGGCAGTGCCAAACCAAATGTAACCATGCATCCCACCAGACTTGCAAATGCCTTGGTGGAAGAGTGGACTAACATCTCACAGCAAGAACTGGCAAATCTGTTGCAGTCCATGAGGATGAGATGCACTGTTAAAGCAACTGTGGGCCACAGCAGATATAGTCCAGTCATTTTATGAAAAAAGGTTGAACAAATTGCAATAGAAGCAAACTCAACTGATTTTGTATCCTCAATATGTCCTGAGTAAGGGAAAAAAAAAAAGCCCCGAAGAATCCCATTAGGGGAAAGTTTCAAAAAAGACCCAAATATAGCCAAATAATAATTAATAAAGGCTGGTTTCTAAAGTAGTTCTTCCTGACTCTATGTATTCATGCTCATGGGTAGCCTAAATTAATTCCATTCAGACTTCCATTCAGACTGGCTATACCCAATGTTATATCTGTTGTGGTATTTATGCAAATTAGCACAAGTAATTAGATTATGCACCGTTTGTTCATGTTAACAAACCATTTAAAAAAACTTGTAATACATTTTTTGTTTGTCTTGATGCAAGTAATCAACTCAGAAATGTTCATGGTGATATCTAAAGGTTAAAAGTTTTACCATATTCGTGTAAGAAAAATAATGATTAGGCGTATGTATATGCAACCTATTTGGGTCTTTTTCGAAACTTTCCCCAATGGGATTCTTCGGGGCTTTTTTTCCCTTACTCAGGACATATTGAGGATACAAAATCAGTTGAGTTTGCTTCTATTGCAATTTGTTCAAGGTTGACCCCCAATTTGGCTTAAAATGACTGGACTAATACCGAATGCTACTTATGATACTGACAACCCCACGGTAACAAAATCAGAATGTTCAAAGACACACTGAGCCTGGTTTCTCCCAAGGTTTTTTTTTTTCTTCTTCTTTTTTTCTCCATTCTGTCACCTGACGGGAGTTTTGGTTTCTTGCCACGATGCCATCATTGTTTTCTCCAGAGCGGCTGTATAGAGCAGCAATGTAACTTTTTTACAACAAAAATGAACCATCACTGAACTTACTTAAGCAGGACTATGACACTATTTTCTTCTAGATCTGCTGTACAGCCGAAACAAACTTTGTTGCATTATTTTCCTGTTATAAAGCTGCTTTGAAACAATCAGTATTGAAAAAAGCGCTACATAAATAAAGGTGACTTGACACACCTAAAATGCCCACACCCTTACATCCCAATACTGTACCAAGAAAACACAAATCATACATGTTATGACCTTCATTCATCCATTTGATATTTTTTTAAAAACTTGCCCATAGGTGTGTAATGCAGATTCTGGAATGAGATCGCGTCATGTTTGATTGGGTGTGAAGACAGGTGTTTTCCTATCTGAGGGTTATTTCCATGACGTTACATTAAGAGGCGAGCCATATAGGAGGAAATGAAAACCATTGGAGGAACATCTCTGTGACTAATGGCTGCTTCAGACAGAGAGATCTGATCTGTCTGATCCTCACAATATACAGATGGTATGTAGGCCAACCACGCTTCAGTACGCTCCGTTTCCCTGTGATCCCTGTGATCCCTTTGTTCCTCTTTGTCTCACTGTTTTCTACTCCGCTCTTTCTTATTTTTCTTCTTCAAAAGAAGAAAAAATCATCTATGCTGGATCTTTCAGCAGAAGTGATACTTACATATATGCACTTTCTGTAAAATCAATTAGAAATAGGCTAGATTGTTTTACATGTGTTGCATTCCACAAAAGGAGAACAGAACCAAAAAGTCCTTGTGTATTTTGTTATACTGACAGTAAATTTTAGAATTGCCACAGAAAATATTTAAATACATATAGTCACTCTTAAAAATGTTTGAATGCCTTTGCATTAGATAATAAAGCAACTATGTCATCTGAAGAGGCATTTCTGCGATAACTTTTATTTAGCTGGTCTTTTGGTGATTTTAGTGGATATACTGTTTAAAGTCAGTTCCGCAACATGGAAGTTTCTAAGTATTTTACTTTTTGGCGAATTGGCTAATTCGTATGATCTGCTTTTCGCCCAGTGATGGTTATGTTTAGGGTGGTTCACATCGAAATCGCCACCTCATAAAATAGCTACGTTTTCTTGAGGTTCCCCTTAAGTTCACACAGATGTAAGAGTAACTACCCAGACAGCAACATAGTGTCGGCCATGATCCGGCCCACATCTGGTTCGAGTAGAATCCACATGTACCGGATGTGGGCCGGATCTGGGCCGACACTATGTTGCTGTCTGGGTATAGGTGTTGTTTATCACATGAACTATCATGATATTATTATCCACTAACTTTTTCACAGTATATCTATTGTTATTTTTTTGCTAACACTTTATTTTACAGTGCCCATGTTACATTAAATAACATTAACATTAAATAATGTATAATTACAAGCAACTAAGCCTAAACCAAACCCTAACCCTAATTATATAGTAATTACATGCTGTTTATTAATATTACTCAGTACTTATTTGTATAATTACGCTACCTTAAAGTGTAACCTTATTTAAAACTTAAACATAATTTTGTGAAATATACACAAAAATGCAATTTTAGAGGTCAAATACTTTTTTAAAATCTTTAAAAAAATGGAAATTAGCAATATAATCTTTTCAAATGTAAATACCCTTTTCATATATGCCTGTATTGAATCATTCTTAAGCTCTGTGTTATGTGAAGAAGAGGTTTTAACAACACACAGTATAATCATTTACATCTTCACATGTTCTTATAGATAGATAGATTTGTATTGTTTGTTACATCCCAGAGTTCATTGCGTTTGGCTAACCTCTTTAAACCAGGCAGTTCCTATGGGCTGAGGGAAGCTGCAGTCATGCTGTGGGATTCTCGCTAGAGGGCACAAAACCTTCATTTATAACAAGACCACTATAACTAGGCTACTACTATAACACAAAGCGCAACAAACTCAGTGGGTGAATGTGGTAAACAACACAAACCATGTGGTATTTAGCATAGAGACTCTCTGTGTGTGTGTGTGTGTGTGTGGGGGGGGGGGGTGATGTGTGATGTGTGAGGATCTCTGTCACAGCCTGTGTCTATTAATGAAAGCTGAGAGGTTAGACACGTTTAACTTTCATTCACTCTGTGGAAGAGCTGTTCCCATGTGTTTGAAAAATGCTGATGGACTATAAATAGTCCCTGCCCTTACATGTTAAGGAAAGTGAGATGATTTACTTGTGCCGGTAACCGATAGTGAATGACTGAGAGCATGACACATTTCAATCTGCCAGCTCATACTGATATTAATATCTACACATGGATTAGCACTGGGGGAGCTTTCTTTTTTATTAAAATTTGAACAAAAGAATAATCATGATAAAGTTCCAGAAAGATGAGGATGCACACACACACACACACACACACACACACACACACACACACACATATATATATATATATATATATATATATATATATATATATATATCATATACCCTAAAACTTGTGTAGTTTTTTGTCAGTGTTTATTTAAAAACGTCCAATTATGCAGATTATACGATGGTGAATTTAATTGATATGAAATTTTAGATGCGTGTTGTGTGCTCAAACACAAGCGCTAATGTAAACATACTGGACAAATGAGAACTGAAAGAGAGTAACTATCCAGATGGTAATGGGGTGAACACAGCTGAAACGAATGACAGATCATATCAGTAACCATGATGACAAACAAGGAGCAGGAAATGAAAAAGGTAAACAGGAACCAATGAATACTAACTAATGCTGCGACTCAATTAGCCTACTTACGCCTTAAAAGTATGAACTCTTTTTGTGAAGAAAAAGTAGAGACTTTTGAGTGTGTAGCAAAAAGTAAACAGCTTTGGAACATACTATCTCGTCATACAATTGCGTCTTTAACGGTTGCTCTCTGTCGCATCTTATCACTGTAAACTGGCCTGGCAATCATCTTGTCACAGTTAAAATCCTCCACATTTAATTTAATTTAATTTCCAAGTACTTCATCGGAGAAAAATGCTGAGGCATGTTGATCTGCAGTTGCAGGTCTTTCATGCGGAGACTCAGGCATAGCCTCATGGTGCATTTTTAAAAGTTAATGGCCAAACGGATCTTTACAAATATCCACATTGCTATTGCAGATGAAATATTATAATAATAATAATAATAATAATAACAATTTGTTACATTTATAAAGCGCTTTTTTGGGTAGGCCTACTCAAAGCGCTTTACATGGGGGGGGGGGGGGGACCACCACCAATGGAAAATATAACACGAATAACATTACATATTTATTTATTTTTATCAGGTTAAACTTTGACTACTCAAACCTTTATCTAAACATAGTCAATTAGAAGCTCTCACTTCCTGATGGCTGACCGTACTGCGCAGACTCAAACTGAGCTTGACGACGTAGATGTGTGCCAAGAGAAATCTGAATCATTCCTTTCCGAAACTTGCAGAGACGGAGAGTGTGAGTAGGAGCTGTCCATGAGCTAGGAGCAGGAGCAACTTTTGGCAAGTATTCTGATTAATTATTTTGTCATTTTGCCTCCACGTCCCCCCGATTGCCCACGAGCTTCTCCTCCTGTCCATACGGTAATCTCTCTACTGTGCGACAGAGAGTCCCGTGGTTATGACGCAATCGTTAGCCTATTTTTACAAAAACTGCTTCTACTGGGCCATAACGTAAGGTACAAGGTAATGGAGCCTTTTATACATTTTCGTGTTTCTTTAGAAATAAATAATGGACAAATAGAGTCTTTAAACGCCTCAGATGTAAAGTTATTCGCTGTCAAAGTGACGCCAAAATGAATGGGAGTCAATGGAATGCTAACAGCAGGTGATGGTCTGCTAATCAATGGCGGCCCACGGGGAAGCTTCAGTTTACGGCTGAAAGATTACCCCCTTGGTTTGTAGCTCCTCCAAAGCGCAATGGGTTGTGGGCAATATTAGGCTTTAGAGTGTGCACCGATCCACACTTGGAAAATCGACAGGAATTAGTGGCCATCCGGGGACTTCTGGCATACTCTTTTCAACATACTATGCTTTGGGACACACTTATTTTAATCTCACATACTGTTTAGGATGGATAGTATGGACATTGAGACGTATGGTTAAAGTCCAAGAAAGTAAAACTAAGAACAAACAACTAAATATCCCTGACAATTATATATTGCAGAAATAGAAAGAGTAGTTTGAATGATATTCTAAAACAGGGGTTTGTCATGGATCTCAAAATACAATCATCCTTGTGCATTCTAAAATGTAAAGGTCTGTTTTAACTGAAAGCAACTTGCACTGACAAATCTTAAAATACGTCAGTGCCATTGTTTTGTCTCAAGATGCACATCAGAATTTTTTTTTTTATTTTTTTTTTCTATTTATTAAAACTACTTAAATGTCCTAATTGAACTAAGGCCTAGTCCTGGCTTAATCCAAGCCTTGTCTGTGAAACCAGGCCCTAATGTTCAGGCTTTTTCAGTGCTGAGTGCATCTGTGTAGTGGGCTGGCTATATTCTTGCCTGGGTCGAGTGGCCAATGTCAACTGCCTCTATAAATATCTGCAGTTCCACTTCTTCACCAACAGAGGGCAGCGTCACCAGAATTATATGGATAAGCTTTTTTTTCACCTAGTTTTTTGTTGAATTTGTTTATGGTCTCACTAATCTAATGCTCTTCCTGAAGTATTGCTAGCACCTACTGCTGAGTCTCTGAATGTTTATTCTTGTATTGTCTTTATTGGGCTTGGTAATTGCCATTTTTTACATTTTTATTTGTCTATTTTATTGTTTAGTTTATTTTACTATTTATAATATAGGTCTAACCTATGTTTGGCTTCCTAGATATAATGATTTTTATTCTGTACAAACTTTATATTCTGTCTCCTAACCCTAAAACTAATTACAGAAACTAAAAACAGAAAATGTTCATTTGAATTATATTTTGAGCCAGGTTTTATTTGACCCAGAATGTAATCATTCACATAATCATTTAGCGTTCTTGCCTAAAAATTCCTCTGAGTATTTCCTGTATTTTTCCACCATCCGTTATTTTAACAAGCTGCCCAGTCTGTGCTGATGAAAAGACTCACAGCATGATATCACAACCAATTACTTTTGAATTCTGGCTAAACAGTGCAATCCTCAGACCACAAACTTTTGTCCCACATTGTAAGTGGGTCACTACTGTGCTTTTTGATAAACTCCATATTTGGGATCAGATGGTTCTGTTTAGGAGTTCCATATAGGCACTTGATTGGGGTTGGATGGCACTACACTGCTGAAAGATGAACTGCTCGACTGGTGCAACTTTACTCTGTTCCTTGATACTGATATCTGCTCTGTCTCTCTTTGACCTTGCACACTTGCTTCTGGTCTGCAAGAGTTTTGATGCATTAAAAAACTTGTCTGAATCATTTATTGCTTCTAGTTTCTGCTCCTGAAACAGTGCCTACAGCAGCCACAAAACATTTAAATATGAATTTGTTTTAATTGATATGCTTGATATGATGGATATAAAGGGATTATTCACCCCAAAATGATCATTCTGATATAATTTACTCCAAACAAGTAATCAATTTGTTCCAAACTTGCAAGACTTACTTTATTCCAAGGAACACAAAAGGAGAAATTCAGATAATTGTGCTTGTTGCTATTTTCCATGCAGTTACACTGAATGGGCTCTAAAGCTTTCAGTCTTTCAAAAGAGATGCAAAAGAATTATAGAAGGAAAAACATCTCAGGTTACGACTGTAACCCTAGTTTCCTAAGAAGTGAACGAGATGCTGCATCAGTGACGCTTTGGGAATGCCCCACGTGATTGCGTCTGAAACACATGTGTCAGCTAGTCCAATGGCGAGAGTGAACGTCGCGGGCAGGTGACGTCACGACCAGGAAAGGATAAAAGCACATCCGGAATAACCGGCGTTAGCTTTAGCCGATCACAGGGATGCAGAAAGTATGGCAAAGTGACGCCCTTTTGAGGGAACTTGCGCTAGAGCCCTGCACAGGCCAAAAAATCCAGCCCTAACCCGGCCCTGGCCCGTGGTGTTCAAGCCCTAACCCGGCTCTGGCCCGACAACGTCTGTAATTTTTCAGCCCGAACCTGACCCAACCCGAGACCAACATCAATATCACTTTAAGCTCTCTCTGACGCGCGCTCTCTGATGCGCGCTGTCTCTGCTACACGCACACACGCGCTACTAAGAGATAAACTTTTATTATAGGCCTCAAACATAACTACCACCAACGACAATCATGCCCACAAATATTAATAGAGACTGTCCATTACAGAGAAGCATAAGCATGCAGTAGAGAATATTATATAGCCAAATGTGAAATAAAGATTGAAATAAAGATTTACGGCCTACTTTTTTTTATGTTAAGTAACTTTACTGAAGAACAATGTTTCAAAGAACTCTTCGCCAACTGGCTAACGTTAAATAATAATAAAAAATAATAAATAAAAAAAAATCCATTAAACTGAGTAGGCTACATGTACGTTGGTCATCATTCACTGTTTATCCGCGAGTGTTGTGAAGAAAAAGAATAGCATCCACTGTTGAAGGCTTCAGGCTCATTGTTTGTTGTGGTAATCAAATCAAAACTCTTTCAAAATGCAGCTTTTCTCAAAGCATTGGGAACTTTTAGTAACTCCCCACGCTCCAACTTCTCCCTGATGCTCTGCATGGTCAACTGTCACCTAATGCATTGCACACGCCGCGTTACTTGCGTAATCACATATTGCGTTGCATATTTATAATATTATCAGTATAATAATATTTCATACAGTAGCCTGCGCTCTGCGCGTATATTATGGGCACGATGAAAGGAGAGAAGCTAAATGAGCCCGAATCCGACCCGAGCCCGATCTGTAAAAAAAAAAAAGAAGGCCCGAGCCCGGTCCGAATGGACTCAGCATGTCGGGCTTTGTCGGGACCCCACGGGCTTGCAGACCTCTAACTTGCGCTGCTTCAATGACGCTTTGGGAACAATACAACTACCTGTTGTAGGAATACTGAGAGCAGCTATGACATAAGTACTTGTATTCCGGGGCACCCAAGTCTAAGTCATAAAACCTGACGAACGTGAGCGACAAGAACCAGCCCGCCGCATAGCAAACTTCTTGAAGGGAGACCCCAGATATTAAGGCCTTGGAGGCCGTCATACTCCTAGTGGAATGAGCTCTATTGGCCAAAGGTAATGGCTGGCCAGAAGCTTCATAGGCAAGAGAGATAGCTTCAACTATCCATAAAGGAAAGCTTTGACCATCCCTGGTGCAAATTCAAGGCACGGGGGGATGCCAACAGGGAAGAAATGGCCAGAAGGAACACAGTTTTAGGGCCAGAAACTTCTCTGAGACCAAGTCAAAAGGCTTGAGGAGAGCCATAGATAAACCCTCTAAGACCAGCGCCAAGTCCCAAGCTGGAACTCTGATTTGAACTGCAGGCCTCAAGGAAATGTGTTGTCAAAGGGTCTCTCCCAACAGATAACCCTCCCCCAAGGGGACATGGTAAGACGCTATTGCTGCTACATACACCTTTAGTGTGGAGGAAGATAACCCTGCAGAAAAAAATGATCTTGAAGGAACTGAAGTAATTAACTGGATCCCAATGTTGCATAGTACACCAAGAAGTAAAAACTTTCCACTTCAGAGCGTATAGTTTCTTAATGGACAGAGCTCTGGAGTTAAGTATGGTCTCTACAACCTCAGCTGAGATACCAGATTCTATTAATTGGGCCTCCTCAGACGCCAAACCCACAGGTTCCATATTTCTGGTTGGTGATGGAGGATCACTCCTCCTGCCTGAGATAGAAGGTCCCTCCTGACTGGAATCTCCAGGGGAGAGCCGTCGAGGAGGGATACTAGGTCCGAGAACCAAACCCGTCTCGGCCAGTACAGTGCTACTAGCAGTATACTTATTCCGTCCTGGCGGATCTTCTCCAGAACTCCTGGTTACAGAGTAATCAGGGCAAATGCGTACAGATGCAGCCTTGGCCACATCTGTACCATTGTGTTCCAGATGTGCTTTTATTCTTTCTTGGTCGTGATGTCACCCACCCGGTGACGTTCACTCTCGCCAATGGACTAGTTGACACATGTGCTTCAGACACAATCATGCGGAGCGTTCCCAAAGCGTTATTGACAACCGTTATTGACGTTATTGATGACCCTTGACAGGGAACCCCTCATATGTTTCCACAACTGGATCAGAACAAATCATTTACACTGGTTTTGGGTTCTAGACCAACTAAAAATATCTGACTCAACAGAAACATTCGTTCACAAATTAGACATTGCTACTTCTCTCAGGAATGATAGTTAGGGTGGATGTTATTAACATTCTCATTTACCATCTGAATAATTTTTATTCGTACATTGTGGTAGTTATTGTAATGATTCACATATAGTGTTGCTCATTGTGTAAGAGAGTAAGACAAATGTAAAGTGTGGGAGGGAGAGTCTTATGGATAGGGCTTTGGTGGGTCTGGGCATTCTTTGATTTCTGGGAGTGATCTGTGAGTCATCTATTTAGTGAGTCCACAGTTAACAGGTGCCTCAAATGCTGAACTACCTGTTTAACAAGTCATGTCAGCCTCCTGAGACTGTTTCATACCCAACCATATAAAGTCTTTCCTCATTATGTTCCTCGACTGAATGGAAACTGCAGATCTCTTGAGTCCGATCCAAGAGTTATAGAGCCTTCTGGAAAATGTGTCTACTTTAGAACAACAGGGCCAGTTAATTTTACTTTAAAATGTTTTGTTAACAGAATGTAAGAGTCATGAGGTTCAATAGTAAATGGACTGTGTTCTAATGCATATAACATTAATAGTCTTCACTGTGGTGTGAAGTACTATTTTATAACAATGATCGTCTGTGATCAGGGCCTTGGCCTGCATCTGATCTTCTTCATTTGATACCATTTCCATGACATTCAGTGTTTGTCTGTTTCATGTCATTGCTGAGTGCTTCAACATGAGCAAACAAAAGATCTTATTGCATCAATAGGGCCACTCAACATGGTGCTTCAGTTTTAATATGTTAACACTGAACAATAACACTTCACTTCAGGTTATGCACACACAGAGGACAGAGAGAATATTATGTAAAGCCTGTAGGGGAAAGCAGGGATATTGTTTATTTTAACATATTTTAAACATATTTTTTCCTACTATGGAAGTCAATGGTGTCCAGCAGCTGTCTGGTTACCAACATTCTTCAAAATATCTACATATGTGTTCAACAGAAGAAATTCATACAGTTTTGAAACAACTTGAGGGTGAGTAAATGATTTTCATTTTTAAGTGAACTATTCCTTTAATACATTTTAATAGATATACATGTATAATATGAGAATGATATTTAATTGTTTCTAATTTGAATAGTTTGCCAGGCCCTGCCTAAGTTTGCCAAGCACACATCCATAAATAAACACAAATTACACAGACACTTCACATTTCATGATATCAAATTATTTGCAGATTACATTTAAACGATTATAGTTTCATGAAAACATTTGTAATTAGTTTGGGAAAGGTGTCATTGCACATGTTATCCTTGCTTACAGAATCTTGTCCAGCAGGTGTCTCAAACAGTTTTGCCAAGCAATTAGTACAACTGATTCAAAGTTACAAAAAGCTTTGTTTCTCCCATCACTGATGAGCTTATTTTTGCTCCACTAACAACAATTGTTTCAAACTAAGTTGAAGCAGAATGAAACATTGTGTCTCCACACAGCAGTGGTGTGTCATTACAGAATATAAATGATTCGATGATTGACTCATAAAGAAAAGCTGTTGAGTTTTTAGTTCCTGAATGAATCAGACTTGAATAAGAATCCAGAATCTGCATTATTCAGTGGCTTAAAAGCTTAAAAGTCAAAAGCGTATCTGACTTGCTGCCTCCGCAGCAACATACTGTCTGCCCAGATCCAGCCCACATCTGGCACAAAAAAAAAAAGAATAGAGAGAAATTTGGTGATAACTAAACAGATATTTAATTACTATGAACATAATTTCTCGCTAGAAATTAAATAAAAGTTGAAAAAGTTGATGTGGAACATACATTTATACACAAACTGATCACCAACCGCAACTTTTAGATGCCATTTTAGCTCAACCGCCACAGAATCGACTTCAATGAAGGGCAATGAAGAATACATCTATATCAGATGAAGCAATCTCACTATAGACAATAAATGGCACGATCATTGGATTTGAGCCTTGTTTTAAGAAACATTTTTCAGCTTTCAAGGACAACCAGTGACTCATTTATAAAGTCGCCCCCAGTGGTGTAATGATGTAATCTGCAGAAACTGAAAACTGAAAAAAAAAACTTCAGTGAATGATCACTGAAAAATCCCCACCACTAATGCACAGACCAGGTGTTCCCAGTTCAGCTCAAGGAAGATCACCATCCTGCAGAGTTTAGCTTCAAGCCTGATTAAACACACGTAATCTAATCAAGATCTTCAGGATTAGTAAAAATTTCCAGGCATGTGTGTTGGGGCAGGTTGAAGTTAAATTCTGCAGAACACTGGCCCTCCAGGAGCAGGATGGGACACCCCTGGCACATACATTCACTGTCTGGAATGTGCAAACATGGACAAGTGAAGAGATAACAGTGAAAAGTCCCAGTAGTATTGGACTGTTATATTAGCACTTGGAATGTTGCTCAACCCAAAAAATAAATAAAAAAAAAGAAGAGAGAACTGACATATAGGCCTATATATAGGTTGTCATTTTGTATGGCCCCTCGTGTGTTGTTATTTGCAGATTTTTGTAATTAGTTAATCAAATCAGACTAAAAAGCAACACATTTTACCAAAAATGTAAGGCTGGAAATATAAACCAGGAGCACTTTGTTTAATAGCAGCATTAATCAGAACATCTCCTTAGTAGACAGTCCAACAAGTGTCCACATCCTTTCAAAAAGCATGCAGGTAAAGCAAAGGGTCACAATGACACCATCGAGATGCTACTTTAGGGCCATGCTAGCAGTTAAAAGTGCCTGTGTTTGCTGGGTTCTGTGAGTATTTTGGGATGTGTAATGGCTTCCTCCCGCACACACTGCTGTAATTGTGATGCCGTGAAAATGAACGTCTGTGACCTTGAGTTGAGCAAGTGCTCCGTTAATCTGCTATCAGCTGACTACCTTCAAAAGCAGCTTATCCTTTTGTTCCCTTGGCTTGACAGCCATTATTTTTATCCTAACGCCATCTGACAGTTTGACTGCACTCTTGTGTGTGAATGACATAAACCTGGTTTGGATCAGACAGGCATACTGAAAAGCAAAGCATACTCTTACATGGGCTCAGTTTAACAGAGGTCGCAGACAAGGGGAGCAGATCTCCTGGTTTGTTGTAAAAGATCTTATTCAGTTTTGGGAAACAGAAGCAAGTGGCGCTTCTGTCTCTATTTACAACCTGTTGTTGTTGATGCCTGTATGGCAAAAGCAGGGGAAATGCAAATGGAATGGAGTCTTGAAGAATGTGGTGTGTGAAATTCAGCTAGCCACTTAAAAAAGGAAATATTATTAGTCCTTACACTGGGATTAAAGATCTGAAGAAACCCTAAACTATAAATATTAAACTTTGGCATATAACTCATCCAGCACAATTTGTGTTATACGCACATGGATGATATCATATGGCTCAGCTTGTTGAGGAAGGTTGTGATATTTCTTTTCTGAGGACGTTTTTTTCCGAGAAAGGTGTCACCTAGCAACCATCCAGAAAATGTTAGCTACATGCTAAAAACCACTCAGAACCCATTAACAACTATATATCAACACCCTCAAAATCATGTAGGCAATTTTTTTCCAGTCAAGTACCACTTTTAGTGCCATGCAGTGTTGTAGTCGAGACCAGCTCTTTCAAGTCTATGCTTCTGAGTTCATGATAAGAGAAACACCATGGTCTTGGACCCAGACTCAAGACTGAGGGTACTTTACGTGACAACAATATACTGAAAAACTGAAAGGTTTTTCCTTTGTGTTTTTCGCGAACAGATGACAACATTGTCAAAACGATCCCCGTTCACACAGATCTGCGAAAATGATTAAAAAGCTTTATCATGCTGCCAGGCCAGTAGTTGGTGATGCCACTTTGTAAAGAAAAAACTACGCGCCTATAGACTGAACATGTAATACGCATGCGCATGACGTCACTGAAACACAAATTCACATTTTTGTTATTTACACAGAGACGATAACGTATCGTTTTCAAAAACTTGCACTTTGAAACACGTTTTCAAAAGCTTTTGCTTTCAGGCCCCCTAAACGCTATTGTTGTGTATACAACAATATGTTGCATAATGCATAAACAATTTCTATTTTTAGTTGAAAACGATGAAGTGTAAAGGGCCCCTCAATCCAAGACCATATTTAATTAAGTCAAGACCGCAGGAGCATGTAGACTTGGGCTTGACTCAGACTCAACCCTTCTTTGGTCATGGTCTTGACTTAATTGGACTCAAATTAGCTGGTCTCGACTTCAACATTGGTGCCATATTAAAATGAATATGCCTTTCACAAGAACAAAGTAAAAGCTTTGAGATTAAAGTCAAATTACCAAATGAATACAGTTGTAAACACTATATGTACACTTTATGTCCATAATCCAAGAGGAAAGACAATACAAAATGTTGCAAGTTGCATTTATATTCTGGGCTCATCTGCTTGACTGTTGATAGTGTTTATTATCAATTAGGTGAATTTAGTCTTCACTGCACAATGCCATGTTCAGCATTTTAGAAGAATGTGCCCTTTGAGGTGACTTTTAAAAATGTATTCTTATTATATTTCTATTTTAATCTCATAATGGTACGAATTTGTTGCAATTTTGACTTTATTCTCCTAATATTACTACTTTAATTTCGTAAAGTAACAACTTTATTCTTTATACCAGGCATAACCCTACTCCTGAGGCTACAGTTCCAACCAACCGTTCTCCAACACACCTATGTGTTATTTTCAAGTTATCCTGAACAACTTGATTAGCTGGTTCAGGAGTATTTGATTTGGTTTGTAGCTAAGGGGCAGTTTACACGACAAATATCAACTAAAAACGTATACAACGACAACGCATTTGGGGGCCTGAAATCGCACTTTCAAAGTGCACATTTTTGAAAACGATATGTTATCGTCTCCGTGTAAACTACAAAAACGTGAATTTGTGAAAACAGTGACGTCATGCGCATGCATATTACATGTTCAGTCTGTAGTCGTGTAGTGTTTCTTTACAAAGTGAAACCGCCAACTGGCATGTTGACAATGGTGTCGTCTTTACGTGAAAAATACAAAGACATTTTTTTCCCGTTTTTAGTACATCGTTGTCATGTAAACGTACCCTAAACTCTGCCGAATGTAACCCTCCAGAAACAGGGTTGGCTCTAGATTTATTTTCAAAAGTGTACTTTTTATTTTTTTACTTTAAAGTGCCACTAAAATGCCATCGCAACACACTATCTTAAGGAAATGTAAAAATCTACTTTGTAAATGTTAACCATTTTCCCTACACCCCCAAGCTTAATGTAGTATGTTCTGAGGGCATGAAACCGTCTCTCTCTGGACTGGAATTCATGTCAACATCCTAATGAAAACAACTGATTAATGTGTGTGTAGAAGAACATAACTCCCTCCAGGCTGTGTGGACATGGTAACCACACGCATGTTTTGGCTGATGTTCCTAAGGAACAGGGCATAAAGCTGAAACTCACAGCTGGGCTTCTCTTCAGCTGGTGGTCTGATGGGAACCATCCCCATTTAGATCTTACAAGCAGCTCAGATTTTATTGGAGCTTGGTTCATTTAATATTAGAAAGCTTAATAGTCTTTCACATTCTCAGGTATGATGGTGAACTTATGAATCATGTTGCTGTTTGCTAAGGTGTTCTGGATAGCCGTTGTCAGTTGCCAGGTGATTCCTTACTGGCCAAAGACTCTACGATATTCTGGTCTCTTTAAAGTAAACCTATGGGATCTTTCCACCATGCAAAAATTGCCCTTCAAAATTACTTAGAAAAGTAATATCACACCTTTTCAAAACAATCCCCAATATTTGCATACATGTCTGTAGCACAAACTGAGTGAGAAATGAAACTAGTATATAGTAGTGGGCTAATTACAGGCTTCTCAGAGAGGCAACCCCATCAGTGAAGGGAGTTTCTCTGCCCCAGGGTCACAAGATCTCATCCTGGCATCATGGCAGACTCTTAAAACATCCATGCTATGAATAGTCAACAAACATTATAGGAGCAACTCCTGAAAACCTAAAAATGATTGTGTCATATATTTTGCATCAGAGCTCTTCATTAATGGAGCAGTAAATATCATCTTGTGATATTGTCTGTGAAATATGTGGAAATTTAAGTTTACAATCTTATAATCTAAGAAATCAATTTAGCTACAGGAAACTAATCAAGTCTTTCATTATTTGAATAAATGTTTTTGGTCATTTGAACTGGTTCATTGTAAAAGGTCCTGGCCCACCATCAACAATTTATCAGAGCTCAAAATTGTACAAGACAACTTTGTATGATGTTATCGGTATTGCTTGGACAGACTTGTGTAAACTAATGTGTTTAGTTTTACAGCATCTCTCATAGCATATTGGCTTAACCCGCTTCCATAGTACTTTGATTTCTCTGGACCGGAGGCACCAGGTCCATAATAATTTGTATTTGAACAATATTTATGACCAAGAATTTTTTATTTTTCCTCAATGACCCTGTGCATAATACTTTATGCACCTATATCATCAAAGAGCACATGTGATAGTTGCTGGTACTAGATCAGTGACTATAGTAAATAATGACGAGTTGGCTGCACAAGTGTGAACGAACAGAGGGAAAACCCCCCTCTGAAAAAGCATATTTACATATTTTTTTTACAAAAAAAAAAACGAGACAAGATGACAGTCATACACTTGCTGGCCATTTTATTGATGTTATTTTACAGTGGAACCAATGATAACATAATCGAAACCAGCAATTAAAAGGCAAAATTAACAAAAAAAGAAAAAAAAAAGAAAAAAAAAATATTTTAAGTGTTCTACATGCTATATCTGAACCTAATTCAATCATGCTCGCTTGGAAAAAAAATACTTTAATAAAAACATACAATTAAAATAAAATTAATGACTTACAATATACTTCACCATTAACTTCATTTTAAATGTACCTTCCATTGGTTTTCTTCCATGCACAATTTCTAGCTATGTACGTATATATATATATATATATATATATATATATATATATATATATATATATATATATATATATATATATATATATATATATATATATATATATATATATATATATATATATATATATCTATATATATATATATACATACATATATATATATAAAGAAAACAAAATTAAGACTTTTAGGCGCGTAAAATGCCGTAAAGCAGTATTCCACTCGTACAAAGCACCTACAAGTAAAAAAAAAAAAAAAAAATTATTATTATGGTGAATCCTTATGAAAACAAACGCTGGAACTTGGGAGAGCGTCATGAATTTCTGTACAACTCAAACGGATGAGCGATCATCCACGGCTAAACGAACACCGAGCGCCAAAACAGACCAGAATGGAAGTCCAATGCCTCACATTGAAAAATTACAACGTTCTTAAAATAAATATCTCACATCTGCTAAAAATAAATAAATGATCTTAACACTTCACTATGGCAAATGCAAAATGAAAAATAGAAATTGCTGTGCACTACATTGTTGAGAGGGCAAGTGTTTCTTTAAAGCACTACAGTTGGGAGACGGAACCTTCTGCTGTTACCTTGAGGTAGATAACGCCTTTACGAACTTAGTTATCGCATCGCAAGCCTACGGTCGACGCTTGCTGTGCTGGCATCACGTTTGAGGAAGTTTACAGTATGAACAAAATGACAAAAGGCTTCGCTTTTAAATGGAAATGAGGTGGAAAAAGTCAAATAAATACATTAGCCTTAGTTACACAAAAGGAAGAGAAAGGCCAGGACGCACAGCTTACGTCTGTCCTATTGGCTGTCAGTCAGAAGGTCACATTATGACGTCAGTGGCAGCATCTCCCACTTAGTGCATTATTCCACCCTCTTTTTCTCCAATCCTTTACTTGCAATGAATAAACCATCTATTTCTCTACTTAACAGTTGTTCCTCTGTCTTTCCCTAACCTGTTTCTGAATCTACAGTACACTGTGTGCAAATGTCATGCCGTTAGTTTATATTTTTTAATATATATATATATATATATATATATATATATATATATATATATATATATATATATATATATATATATATATATATATATATATATATATTCAGAGTTGGAACTGAAAATTTGAGGGCAAAAGAAAAAACATGTTTCATGTGTAGGAAAACAGTCCAGCACTTTGGATGAACTTACTAACTGAATTCATTAACATTTAATCCACAAATTTTACAAAAAGAAAAAAAGTTTCCTTAAAAAGTAACCATATGTAAAAAGATAAATGATTCAAGTACAGAAATACATAACTCTATAAAAAATAAGCTGGACTCTGCTTGAACGGGGTGTTTTTTTAATTTAAATGCTTGAAAATGCTGCTGTAGGTTTTATGGGCGATTTGTGGGGAGCGTTTAACAGCAGAGGGCGTTAGCGTGGCCTGGATGGACTTCAGAGGAATGTCAGCCGCTCCGTCGAACCCCGCAATGGCCAGAGACTCCAGCTGCATGTTAAAGACTATCTCGCCGTCACAGGATATGAAGTCACCCTCCGGAGCAGCCACCTCGACGGGCTCCGGGACCTCGGACTCAGCCTCCTCACGCTTGCTGAAGAGCCGGTCTAGGTAACTGCTCTGGCAGCTGCTGTTCTCCTTCTGGAGCTGCTCGTCTTTGCGGACATCCCAGCAAGCCTCGTCGATCAGGCTGCTCTCGGCAACACCGGTGTCCGTGAAACTTTCCCAAGGACAGGGTGTCCGAACACCGAGCTGTGCCAGGTTGACTAGACACTTCTCTTCTTTTTCCTGACTGATGGACTTGGACATGGAGCCGCAAGGAGCACGAGTGTCCAGTTGGGAAACTGAGGTGTTTAACTCATTTAGGAGGTCAACGTCACCGGATTCCGGCTGGAGGCTCAGTTTGATGGTGCTGGCGATAAACGAGTCAAAGTCGAAGCCCTGGTTGTGGTTCTGGTGTTTTTCTTGTTCACGATCCTTCTCGGCCACGCTGTGGTTCTGAGACGCTTCCTGCAGGGCGATCTGGGCCTTGACCAGTCCATTCTTCTCACACTTGCTCTTGCCCTTTTTGTCTAACTTCTCTTTGCTCTGTTGCTCTTTCCAGTTAGAGAGGTTGATGATGAGTTTGGGCTCGTAGTAGTGGTTCACCTCACTGTCCCTCCAGATCAGATTATCCAGGTAGGATGGGGAAACAGCTTTGTAGTTGCAAGTGTAGCTGCACTCTTGGTCGCAGTACTTGTTCTCATGGTGATCTTCCTCTTGCCACGAGTGCTCTGAGAGGAGGTCGAATGATGGATCCTCTAGGAACTTTTCGCACTCTCCATCCATGTATTTCCGTGGGTCGATCTGGACCTCCTCCTCGTCTGTGCCGTCTGACATAGCCCGAGGATCACGCTGCACATCTTCCACTTCATGGGTGCTGTGCAGGTGCCAGTCTTGATCAGAGAACTGACTGTCATGGTACCTACAGTGGGAAAAAGAACAACAAATGTAAATTGATCTGGGTTATCTGATTTTATTGCGGATCAGAAATGCTATAAAACTGTAAGCTTGACGAAAAGTTTTGGAGACTTCAGCTTTTATTCATTCAATTATGTAGGAGCTGTACTGAAATATTGCTTACAAAGAAAATAGCTGCCCAGAAGCAATCTTGCCATTGGATAGATGGCGGCCAGGAGAACTGACTTTCCTTAAATGGGCTTTGCTTACACTTACTCTGCTCTTACCAAAAGTCAAGTCTCATAGAATGATGCAGGTATTTTCTCCATTCAGTGTGAGCTCACCTGTCCCAGTTGTAGATGTGACTGTGGCTCTCATCCATGAGCAAGATGTCATCCACCTCATCCTCAATGTGGAAGGGGTGCGATGACACTGGTTCGTCTAATGGGAATGAGTAATCGCTCATGTATGGGTGAGCAAGAGCCTCTTCCGCAGTGAGCCGGTCCATGGGGTTAAAGGTCAAGATCTTCTCCAGGAAATCCAAGGCTGCCGTAAACAAATGAACAATAATACATCAGATTTAGCCTGCCATTTATGTTTCCTTTACCAACACAATATGGCTTAGCATCAACAGTAGCAGAACTTAGATCATTTTCTAAAATCATAGAGAATCCTATGGATTGCTGAAAAAAAAAATGGGGCATGGGAAGGGAGAGTGGTATTCAAGTTTCCAGGAATTTAAGTGTCCATAAATTGTTCCTATGAATTGCATGCATTCTGCAAATATGCTTGTGCAACTTACCCTCAGGGCTGACACCAGGCAGTAACTTGGCAAGCGGCGTGTGTGGTTCTGACATGTCGTTTCTGATAAAGACGGGTATTACACTTTGAAGTTCCAGTCGGTCTTCCTCATGGACTACCGGAATGGATTCCAGAATCAGCTGCATCTGTTCCAGCTCGTGAGCTCCTGCGCACACACAATTGTTTAATTCAGAAAAACTGCGTCAAAGCAAATGCACTACCAATATTTGGCACAACGGACACTTGTATACTAAAACTGGTCTAGTTAAGTGTGCATGTTTGTCAAGACTGATGGCTAATTTCATCCTCCAATGAATTTCCATGACTTTTCCAGTTGTTAAAGATTATTGGATACAGACTTGTAAAAATACATTTAAAGAGACTAAGCTCACAAAGAGTAGTTTATAGCCAATGAAATATATTGGAGCTGAGTAACTAAAAAAATGTATATTCAATAGAGGCATTTCCATGACCTTTTACAATTTTATTAATTTCAATAACTTTTGAGGGCCAGGAAGTCATAATTTAAATAAATATTTCAGATATTTCCTAAGCCTGCATCCAAACTAAAATACACCAAAACCAACAGTTCTGTCCCAGTTTCCAAAAAGTTTGAGTTCACAGAAAGAGCTTCTCTCTCTTAACTACAACGTAAGAAAAAGAAAAACGTTGTCCTAGTTTATTTTAATACATGGCCACAGGAAATGACCTTCAACTACCTCATCATGTTGTGTGCAAGATAATACAAGATAGAGTCACCAAGATTAGAACTACAAAAATTAGGCAGAATACATTCACACACAGAGACAATGTTTTAATACCTGCAAAGAGTGTTTTTCCAGTCAGCATTTCAGCAAAGATGCACCCAGCGGCCCACATGTCAATGGCTTTGGTGTAGTTATTTGGGGAAAGGAGCAGACGAGGAGAGCGATACCATTTAGTGACCAGTCCCTCAGACAGATGCCCCTATGGAGAAGACATAACCAATGTCAGTGTCAAGACAAAGATCCTTGGACTGAACAAAAATCCTCTAAAGGTTTGCAGAAACTGTAACTTGCATGCATTTATGAAAGAAAAGAAAAAACAACCCTACTGCATGAGCAGTTAATTTATGTTCCTCATGTCTCATCTTGTTCATTGACGAGTTCATGCACTATATGGCATGTATAAAACACTCGGGACAGCTGTACCAGACCTGAGACATTTCCTGAGTAAAGCAGCCATCACATGGCCCAGTTACACATCTACCCTTCAAATGAAAAGGCTTATAACTACATGAACATTTAATTTTCAGTCAGTTTCGAGCTATGCTACAGTCAGGCCCATTGTTATTTTCCAAAACATTTGAATGAATTATGGGTCACTATAGTGTATACTAGTGTAAGTTGTTGCGTAAATTGTTGTCTTTGGTCAGTTTTTTTCCCTTTCAGGCCAGCTACCATTATGACAGAATCACAAACACGCTCTCATCATGCATCTATATAACACGGCGGGTTTAAAGGCACAGACATTTGAGTGTAACTTCTACTTTTTACCATTGAGTACTATGGTTTATTACCACCACAGTGACCCAAGAATTTATGCTCAACAGGACAAAGGCTTTGCCAAAGTAACCACTGTATGCTTCTGGCCTATAGATCTAAAGGACACACAGAAAGATAATGACTCAAGGACGACACAAATGGACAGACAGACAGATCAGCAGTCCCTCTCGACAAAGAACCAGGATAATCCGTCTCGTGCCCGACACAATGGCAGACAGACAGACAAGTCATTGACATTAGCCTGCACCACTGGGTCACTGTTCATTAGAGCTGCACGATTCTGTATATATTGAGAATCACGATTTATTTGTTGTTGTTTCAAATAGAGATCACAATTCTCCCACAATTCTGAACATATATATATATATATTGTACTTTTATCCAAGTATTTTGTCAAAGGTTTAATAGACATGGCCGAATCGTTGTCATTTAGGAATGAGATCATGTGGGTGTGTTTGAATGGAGATTGTTATTTTTTTTTTTTTTTTTTTTTATGATTAATCCTGCAGCTCTACTGTGCATAATATCAAACATCCTCACACAGACTCAGTGTCCAGCCAATGGCCCAAAACAAAAAAATGTGATTCTTGAGGCCACATATTAATCCACAGTTCACTGCAAGGGCTATTTGTCTGCATCCATGGTCATGTATTTTTTGCAGGGTATCAGTCAAGCTGTTAAAAACAGATTACAGCAGACCACGTACACAATTAGCCATTGAAAAACCTTCTCTGGACCAACAAATACCAACAGACTACCATTTTACATCACAAACAGACCTCAAGTGACCTTTCACTCCCTCTTAAAACAGCACAGATGCTTGGAAGTACACCAACTTAAAAAGATTACTAAACAATTGTCATAGTTTCTGCATCAAAGGTCATGCGCAGGGTTGCATAATGCAATGAGAGCAGATTACCTGGAAGTAGATTACGAACATTCAAATCACATGCTACTCAAAGACTGTGTGAAAGAAGGATCCTGCTAAAGGATTAAATTTAAAAACTCTCATGCTAAAGAGACCAGACTGATGCTCAATCAAAAGAGAAAACCAATCGGCTGTAATGGCAAAATTAGACTTTAGATTTTTACATTAAGCTGTGCTTCCAAGAAAGTGGTTCCTTGCTGGCCCAAGTCAAAGAAGCCCATCCACAAGTCTGTAGATATGGCTTCAGGGGCCTGCCATCTATGCATGTTCGCAACTTAACTTGTGCTTATGTAACTTTATTCAAAAAATATTATTTAATTCTGCAATTTGCCTTCATTAGCGATTATCATCAATTTGATAACACAGATAGTTACTAATTAAACTAAACTGAGCTAGACAATGACATCTATGAATTCAATAATGAAATGCCTTTAACTGAAAATGTTATGTTTAATCTTATTATTATACATTACTGACACATATCCTCCAATTTGATACTGTTAAGTGATTTGACACAATCTGTATTGTTAAAAGCACTATGTAAATAAAGGTGACTTGACTTGACTACATGTCGATCCAGTGAGCATTGTTTTCGCTCATTTAAAATACGCCTCATTGTCATGTTCTAAACTTGTTATATTTAGCTTTAAATAAAAAAAAATACCCCCTTAATATTGTGGCAGTTTTTTTCTCTGTGGTATCGAAAATGGTATCGAATATCGATATTTTTCAAGGTATCATATCGAAGTTAGAAATTCTAGTATCGTGACAACACTACACAGCACAATTAATCGTTTACAAAGAAAAAATAAAAAAATATATTCGCAATCTCAATTCAAACACCCACTCGATCTCGTTCCTAAATGACAATTCGCCTGTCTATTACACCTTTGACAAAATCACACTGGAACATTCAAACCTGCATTGGCTCTGCCGCTGACCCAGAGAAAGCAGTCATCATACATAGGTATAAAACAGCTTCACAAACAGTATTTTCAACCACACAGTATTTCTGTGCTATAAATATTCATATTACAGAACAGGGGCGTCACTAGGCCCTTTTTAGGGGGGCTTCAGCCCCCCTAAACTTCTGCCCAGCCCCCCTAAAAAATATTTGATTAATACATTTTTGATCGCTTCAGTCCCCTTTAAAAAAACTCATTTGAAACGGCGGCAAGCTGCGTCAAGTTTCGGCTCCACCCCTTGTCTGAGTCTGCTTGGATTTAGCGCATTTTTCAATCTGCAGGGGCGCCGCCGAGCAGAGCGAACATCAGAGAGTACAAGGTGTGTCGTGAGTGCATTTATTGATAGATTGCTATGATATTACATCTGCATCGGTGCAGTTCTTTGTCATAAATGCATTGCAGTTTACATAATGTAATGTTACTGGAGCATTGAGCAACACGGGACGGTTTGGTTTCTCACCCAATACCAATACGTTTCGCTGCGTTCACCTTTCAGCCCTTATCACAGTGTGATAGTTGTTTTTTATTCCTACAAAAATGAAGCGATTAACACCCATGAAAACATACTTTAGAAAACGATCATGATTTATTTTAATTTACTTTTTAAACTTTAAAACATATTATTTTGTATTTCGGCATTACATTATGCAGCCATGCACAGAAATGATTAAAGACACACATAATTGTCTGAAAGCACTAGATGGCCCAGAGAGAGAAACATCATGTGGAGTTATTTTGTTTTGTATTAATAGTTTTGTATTAAGTAATAATGAATCAGGAGGAGTGTATCATGATACATATATTAGAGTAAGAGTAGAGTAAAGGGATTTGTGATTTTCTTTTAACCTGTTAACCGGTGGGCCCAAATTCATTACATATTTAAAACAGTAATATCCTATACTAAACCTAAACTAATCTTGACAAACTATATATCATTTGAAAGCTTACAATCTCTAGTTTTCATATTTGGTGACTGATTTTCAAAATAAATTACAGAGGAGCCGTAATTTATCAATTTGCAACAAGACTATTTTCATATTCCTAGGTGTGTTCAGACCTTTATTTTGAAATAGCAATGAACATTTTTATGTGTTTCTTAGAGGTTGAATTCATATCAAAATCTGCCAAACTTCCCATATTACTTCTGAATAGAATGTCTACTTAATAAATTGTATGAAAATTGTGGAAATAATGGTTCAGATGATCACTCAAACCACATATGGAAATGGAGGCGCCCTTATATGGGCAGTAATGGAGTCTGGTTGTCACCTAGTGAAAATGTTTGGTACTGCGCCCAAACAAAATCTTACTGAAAGCTCATTTTTTGAGATATCAACCTAAATTTTGAAACACAACTTGTTCAGATTTTTTACTTTGATTTTTTTGCAGTTTTAGAGTCACCCAGGTTTTAAAAATATATATTTTATATAAAATATGAATAATTAAATTTTTTACATTTTACATTTCCATAAACTCAAACTTCTATAACTTTTTTTCTGTTTCACTTCCTTAATTTATTTCACTTCTACAAAAATCTGCCAAATGTTTTCTTTAAAACAAGACCAATTGTACATCTATACTTTCATGTCTACTCAAAAAAAGGGGGGTGACAGTTAACAGGTTAAGTACTTGATTTATAGAAGTGGCAAATTGATAATTCATGTTGTTATTTTTAATAAATAGAAATAAATATAGAACAGATTAATCATATTGCCAATAGACAATTACATTAATACATGTTGGTTAGTTAAATGATTTGAAATTAAATAGATTTTCACGGGGTAACTTGATGAATAACCAACCGTATTGTTGATTATAAAGGCTAAAAAGCTTAAAAAATAAAATAATTTATATTTCATTGTAGATGGACTTAGTTACCTAGCTTTCCTGGTAGCTTTGTCTGAGAAAATGATTCATGAATCAACCTATCAGTTGACCCTATGTTTACTTTCTTCACTGACAGACAAAAATAAAAAGCCTATATCAGTCAAAGCTCAGCTTTAGGAAGGGAAAAGACAGAGCAAGATAAAAACAAAGAGAAAAAGAGTGTGCTGCTGATGAGGTGAGAAAAAAACCCAGCTGCCCGCACATGGTTTTAAAGCTATTGTCATACAATTTTTTTGGCCTTCAAAACATCTTAAAATGCACATATGTAGATCAGAGAAATCAAAATTTTCTCGGGGAAGCATGCCCCCGAACCCCCCTAAATACCTCACATTCGGGACCTCAGTGATTATAAAACCGTGCCATATGCATGTTGCTGGATGAATGAATGAAACTAGTTAATAATGAGCATTAGACCATAAACTAACTTTTTTTCTTTCTTTTTTTTTACATCATACCCTCATTGGGGGCTGAGCCCCCCTAAAATGAAAATCCTAGAATCGCCCCTGTTACAGAAGTACACAAGCGATCAAAATAGAGAAAAATCACCTTTTGAAAGTAACTTGGCGCTTTTAAGTAACGATTGTATCAACTACATCGTTACACCACCAGGTGGCGGCAAGTGACAATACATTTATAATTTAATAATTCATTCAAGAGATTCGTTTAAAAACATCAATTCATCCAGTATTGAAACGAGTATATATGAGTGAGTCATTGAATCATTCATAACAGATTAAAAAAATAATTCATTCAGATTAATTAAACATTTTAAATAGACTGCAGAAATTAATTGTCACAACCTCTAGCCTAGTAAATTACATTATTTTGTTTAGTTCAGAATCGTGGGAGAATCGCAATCTCTGTTTGAAACAAAATCGTGATTCAATTTATCTAGAATAGTGCATATATCTATTTATACAAACATACATACCCACCCCTAGTAAAATTACTTTTTTTTATTAAATATTATTATTATTTTATTTTACAGTGAAATACAATAGTAATGTTTTTTGTTTTGATTTTTAATTAACAATAATACTAAAAGCACAAATTATGTACATGACATTACACACAATAGTTTAATAGAACAAACATGTAAAATAGCAAGGGATGACAAGCACAATAAGGAAAATACCGAATTTTAGATGAATATGCTTGCACTGTCACTGGCTAGATTACTAGCCACGTTTTACTGGTAACAAGTCATTTGGCATTATCAGGACCCAAAAATATTCCCCCATTGCCATTATTCAACATTATATATAGGCTAGCAGTTTAATGTAGTACTGACACTAAAACTCAGCAAACTTGAATTTTCTCTCACACAGTACTTTTTATTTAGGGTGAACAATACAGTCACTATCCACGATACATAATGTGAATTTTAGTATTGCGAAATATTGTGACATGATATATTGTTACACCCCTAGTGCTCAGGAACTGACAAGATCATTCTCATAGGGTCAGTGCAATTCAAATTTCTGCTTAAATGCTTCTTGAGAAAGTCAAGCCAAGCTAGTTATGACACATTTTAGGCAACTCATTTGAATGTTAACTGAATCCACCCTCGCTGGTGGCGTGAGATGATGACTCATGCAGACCATGAGACGGGCTCCAACCAAACAGCAGGAGGATTAAATGTCAGACAGAATTGACAAACCCCAACCTCATATTTATTGTCATTTGCTAGGGCAAGCATTACTATAGCTCAAAATTAGGGGACTGTTTTCAATACTTCAAATCACACAGGTTGAGGGAAAAGGGTCTCACATTTTGTGTGTGTGTGTGTGTGTGTGTGTGTGTGTGTGTGTGTGTGTGTGTGTGTGTGTGTGTGTGTGTGTGTGTGTGTGTGTGTGTGTGTGTGTGTGTGTGTGTGTGTGTGTGTGTGTGTGTGTGTGTGTGTGTGTGTGTGTGTACCTCACTTTGATCTTTCATGTGAGAAAGCAGTGTATTTTTTTTTTTTTTTCCAGTTCTGAGATCATCGGAGACCACAAAAGTAGGTCAAATTCAAGTCTGGTGAAGGAGTGGAGTTCAGAGCTCCCCTGTAAAATGAGTCAATGTCAGAAAGTGCTGAGAGGAGTGAAAAACACTCCAGGCCCAATGTATGCCTCTAAAAGTCCCCTGTGTTCAAGAAACAGTCTCTTTTCACACCACATTTAACATACGCACATGCGCACAATGAACAAAGGAGCCCCTCTGCAGCTCAATCAGACAGCCTTTGGTAAACTGACAAAAACGAAAACCTCAAACAGCTGCAGAGAAGAGGAAGAACAAGTCTGAACCCAATGACACAAGCAAACATCAAAAGCAGGACTTGGAGGAAGACCAGAATCCAGAGCACTCAGCCAAAAACAGACAAAGAGAAGAGAGGAGAGGGAGAAGGGAAGTAGGGGGTTGATCCGCACGTGAATTCCAAACATTCCAGACTGGGTCGGATTTCTAGAGCAGAGCATAAAAAGACCCTCTAAAAACAAGCAGCTGCCCTTTAATGCAGGACCCTTCTCACAATTCTTAATGTGTTCACTTCTACACTTATTTTTTTTTTCTCTCTAAGGTCTGCCTAATCTTAATTAGTTTTTTTTGTTGTTGTTGTTTTTATCAGAAAACAGTCATAGTTTTCATGATTTTCCAGATTTTTTTACTCTTAGTAAACAGGCCATTTGCTACTGTACCTTTAAGACTTGTATGTAAAAGACTGCAGTTGCTGTATACTCAGTACGTAATACCAGCTCCAGTCTAACTTTTTTTACTAGGAGCAATGTAGACCCTTACTGAAAGGAGCACCATTGTATCCATTCAATACCAAAATGTACTGATAAAATTATGAAATTACAAATTAACCCAATGTGTGCTTGGATTTTCTTATTGTTGGTAGACAACAACGGCTGGGCGATATGGCAATATTATAAGGGCTGGAACTAACGATTATTTTTCTATTGATTTTTTTGTTTTTTTTCAATTAACAACTAACATCTTACCTAATTAGGCCTACACTGCCTAAACCTTATCTTTTGTGATAAATAATATCATTAGGTTAAAGTTCATACATATATTAGTTAGTCATTATTTATTAGTAAATTATTGGTTATTTTAGGATTAACTAACTATATAAAAAAAAATAGATAAACCGGGAGGGGGGAAATAATTGTTAGAATATTTGATTATTCGGGTGGGGGATGGGGGGGGGGGGAAATCACAACAGATTAATCGATTTTTAAAAAAATTATTTGTTCCAGTCCTACATTAATGTTAATGAAAAAATAAAGAAAATCACTGACTAATCTTGACTGAATAACTTTTGTATCTTTAATTAGCTGAATCTACATTTTATATGCCTGTTGTTCGGCTCTACCGCTATAACACGCGTCTGTCTATTAGGCTTGCTGCTATAGTCTGTTAAACAGTGTTCAGCCGCACACATACATCACTCGTCCACCATGGCACCTGTTTTTTTTTTTTTTTATTGTAATAAAATTAATTTAGGTCAGTTACAGATAAAACTACAGTTAAAACCTGAACGCGTCTGCTCAATTTAGCGTGAGCCGAACGAGAGTCATAGCACAGATCGGCATGATGTATGCTTATTCACTTGTTAATAAAAGTTATACGTTTAACATAAGAGAGTTTGTCATAGTACTGTTTTGTTGTTGTGCTTTTCATTAAGAAGAATAATGAACCCGGCCTTCAAACATTTGTCACCCTCAAACTGCCGCTAATTCATAAGCGATTTAAAAGCGAGGTGGAAAAGAGGGAAAAACTTCAACTTCTAGTTAGGTTGCAGCCTTTGAAGGTAGTTGTGGCTATGGTTTAGAAGAATAGTGGTCAACTATTATTCCATGATTCTGAAAAGACAACTAAACAAAAGAACACACAATTTAGTCAAGCGATTCTTACAAAACGTTAATTGCTGACAAACATTTTTGTATTATTAATTAAAAACACTGTTTGTTTGAATGAATGATTCAATGACTCACTCAAATACTTCACTTGGTTTATTACTGGAAGAATCATCATTTTTGAACAACTCTTGAATAAATGCTTCAATGACAATGATGTGATACAATCTTTGTTTGAAGCATCAAGCTATTAATAAGGCGATTTACTCGATTTTGATCACTACCATAGACATCAGTGTTTATATCCAATTCCAAACTATAAACTTTTATCACTTTTAAACTTTTACATTGCAACACAGAAATAGCCTAATGATACTGTGTGGTTGAAAAGACTTTGTAAAGCCGTTTCATACTTATACATGACAACTGCTCTATCTGGGTCAGCGGCTGCACAAACACAGATTTGAATGTCCACTTGTGATCGTACTTGTCAAAGGTTTAAGTCATAGCCGAATCGTCAAGGTCAATTTGACGCGTGTAAGAATAATAAAAAAAAAATTTAAAAAGAGAATATAAAACTAGAGACTGGAATGGCTGACACTGTGTATATAGCAGACGCGAACAACGCGACACAATGTGACAAGACAATAGAACACATCATCAGTGATACTGTCTAGACTGGATGTGATGCGCAGCGACAAATAGCCGACAATAAACTGATGCCAAATTCTTTTTCTGACGTACGCCAAGCACTTGCTTTCTGACAAGGACGTGGTCGCTTTGTCACATCCAGTGTAGACTCAGTCTTTTGCGACGCAACTTGTCGCGACAACGGTCACGTCCTGTGTAGAAACAGTGCTTCCCACAACCCTCCATAAGCCACCACTGAAGTGCTGACTGCAGGAACGGGTCATTTCGCAAAAGGCATCACTCACACGCTCTTCTCGTTCTCCATCTCCATCCATCAATGCACAAAACAGCTTAAACAGGTCAGCAAAAGTGAGAACACAGCAGTTTGACAATACTCAATGCAGCAAAGAGAAAAATCGAGAGAAAGACAAAAGGAGGAATGGATAGAAGCAAAAGAAGTGTGAGAAAGTTTGCTTCTCAACATCTTTTCTGGCCTCTTCTACAAAAACATGACATTTTACTGAGAATCAGTAACCATAAAAGTGAATATCCAAATTAATATGAGACTTTGGTTATACTCAGACCATGTATGGGTTATGTAAATGTGTTACATGTGCCACTTTTAATTGGAATTCTGTAATTTCGAAACATAAATGAGAATCCGCTGATTTTCGTATACCTGCGTGTGTCTGAAAAACAGTATTTGAGCACTATAAGAAACGGGTACTGTGAAAAGTTCAGCTATCAAAGTCAAGATAACCATTTCTGGAGCAAAGAGGAAACAAATTCCTCACGAGATTACAAAATAAGGGACATAAATCATACGCAGATGGGTAAAAGCATAAAAACTTTCATAACCTACACTCAAATTCATTGCGCTCATGTGAAATAAAATGAATGAGCTGGTTAAATTACTGTGCAAGTGTATTAAAAATTAACTCGAATGACAAGAAAAAAAACAGTGGGAAAAGAGCATGCATGTGTCAAGTTTTTCATAATACGCTTATTGCATGTATACAGAATACTCCTGAACCAAAAAATATTTTTTACAGAGACACAAACACTGAATACAATTAAAGGTTTAATTTAGCCATAAACTGAAATTAATTTATTACATAAATTAAACACTCAAATAAAAGAGTTGTATATAAATATTTAAACTGCACATGGCAGTTTTTATATAAACTTTTTCCAATACATTTGGAAACTTGTTTTCATGACAGATGTGATGAAATCTCAAATCTCTGATTTATGCTTTTTTCTATGCATGTAAAAATGGTCAATGAATCTGATTTCTCAAACTTTCCAGTTGTCAAGCTAGTAGAGCAGCTGAATCAGTAATTACAGGACCAGAGCCTGATATCACCTCTCAATGTTCTTGTTCCCTGTAGAACAAACCCAGACCAGAGTATGTGGGGGGGGGAGTGACAGCAGCTATTCATAGCTAAAGCAGGAACAGCTCACACTCTAAAAGGCCTTGAAGGAGGCTTGTCTGAATACACGTGTGAGAGGAGATTTGGCTGGCATATGATCATGTGAGCCCATAGAGGAGAAATGAATACAAATTTGAGATACGTGTATGCTTGGATCCAGCCACAACCTCTAACATCAGTGAAATTTCCCCCACATAACTACATTCCGGATGTGGAGAAATACTGGACATTCAACTCTGATTCCATAAAGGAACAGCTGTATCATTCTTTCATAATATTTCTGTAGTGTTCCTGTCTGTTCCTTTCAATACACACAAGACACAAACAACCAGATATGAGGAAACTGTAGTGGAAGTTTACGTATTGGAAAGGGTGTCAGAGAAACAGGAAGTCGGTGTCATTTCAAGGACTGTCGCACTACTATTTACTTCATGTGAAACAACGAATCAGTGAATGGAATTAAAGCTCATTCATAGCTAAGTCATACAAGATGCCATCTGGATGGTTTTCAATGAGATGGAACAGACTTCAAACACTGAAAGAGCTAAATATGAGAGTGAAATTTTTGAAATACCTTATGGGAATAGTGTGGGTCCATGATACGGGCGAGTCCAAAGTCCCCAATTTTCAGTACCAAGTCTTCTGTGTTGACGAAGAGGTTGGCGGGCTTCAGGTCGCGGTGAAGCACGTTTGCCGAGTGGATGTATTTGAGTCCTCGCAGCAGTTGGTACATGAACAGCCGTGCGTGGTCCTCGGACAACAAGCCCTGTTCCAGTACTTTACAGAGGTCGGTTTCCATGTACTCCTGTACGATATACACGGAGTTGACTTCCGTCAGAGAGATCACATCCTCCGTAAGTCTCCTGCCACTGGGCCCCAGGGTTTCGAACACCTTCACGATGTTGTCGTGATCGAGTCTGCGGATGATCTTGATTTCACGTAGTGCATGTTTGACGCTCTGAGGGTCGGTCAAGACTATCTTTTTCACAGCGACCCTCTTGTCACAATCGGTGTCGACAGCGGAAAAGACCAGTCCGTTTCCCCCGTAGCCCAGTGGCTTCAGGTCCATGTAGCGAGGGCCCAGGTCGAAGCCGTGAATGTTCATAAGGCTCTCAAATTTCTCTGCCATTTTGCAGGCTAGAATATAGCAGCTCTTTGCAGATGTTATAGCTGGAACGATTTCTGATTTATCTGATATGCACCGATCTTAAGTTGCAACTACTAGAGCTAGATGAGAAAGACAAACCTAAAAACACGAGGCCGAGACCGCTTTCCCCGACCGACTGTAACAGCGTATTCTGGGAGATGCTGGGAACTGATTTGGATATGTTGCCAAGATATGTTGTCATCATACACAACACTTTTTAGCAGCTTTTTACATAGTATGTGGGAGATTTTTCTTTATTTCAATGTTTAATAGGGTACAATGGAATGAATTTGGAGGCCAATGAAATATCTTTGAAAGCAACTGAAATAATTAAAGTCACTAACTATAAAACCATCGTCACAGTGCAGAAATTTTCAGTGTATGACTGGCCCTGAGTAGCAGCATTATTAGCGGTCCAAGTAAATGGTGTTAAATCTACTTTTTTATTTTCCTGTTTTAAGCACCTGATGTGTGGAAACCAAAAGGGTTGTGATCTCAGTGAGACGATTCCTTCTCAATGATCAGGCGGCTCCAGCTCACCGCAGTCGCAATCAAAACTATCCTCCATTTTACACTGGGATACCCTGCAAAACAGAGAAAAAAAAACAACCAATTAGCAGCAATTTACCATAGATCAGATTCAGAAGACCAAAACTCAAAGTTGTTTACAATTACAATCCTTATGAGCACTTTGCAAACACGATTTCCCTTTTCTATGGAGGAGACATTGGAAAATGAATTAACCTGATCCGTGATCTGAGATCGTACAAAGGATACGGAAGAGAATGTAACAATCTTTTCTCAACATATATTTAAAACGTCAAGACCACGAGTACACAATACAGAGCACTGCTTATTCAGTTCTGAACTTTCTGAATGAATTTCCGGCGGTAAATCGACAGCCCTCTTGTGCAATGTTTCCTGTTTGTGTGATTGTTCATGAACCCCATCTCTGACGTGTCTACGCTATCTGATGTCATGGGTTCCTATTTCTCCTCCCCAGACTTCAGTAACCACAGTGATCGTAACACACGTGTAATGGATTAACACGGGCCCCGGCCTGTGTCTGAAGACACAAAGGTTGGGGGGTGATTCAGCCACGTTGCAGTAGTGTGTGAGGGAAATTATGGCCGACCGGCTGCCAACCATTTTGTTAACTGAATAAGGGAGCCAACAAACACTGAATCAGTCCTGTACTTACATTAAACCAACACCTATAAGTCATATTTAAACAATGATATAGTGAAAGTGTGTTTTAAATAATAAACATAATCCCACAAAACATGTTTCTGTTATGGACCCACCACATAAACTCCATTAAAGACATTCTATGACAGTGTTTACTGACACATTTACGTTAACACTCAAAAAGTAAATGTTATGATTTTCCAGGAATACCTACAGAGATTAATGAACAATTCAACATTAAAGTGGATATGGTTGAGGTGTGAGGGTTTTAGAAACAAAATACAATAACGAGGAAAACTACTACTGTGTTGTACAGAAGTGGCTTGTTTTTATTGCGCTTCAGTAAAGTTTAGTCAATCAGGATGTGTTTTTATTGGTCATTATCGGTCCTCCATTTTACTGCCAGGCTACATGCTAAAGCTAAAACTGAACACCGGCTCAGAGTCGAAACACTGTTTCAATGCAAAAACTGTAAAACAGATTCAATAACCTAATAAAAACAAGAAGACTCCTATATATAAAAACAATATTAAACTGACGTTGTAATAAAACGAATAATAAATAGCGGCAGCATTCACGTAAACACCAATTCACCTTAAAAACACATTTTGAAAAGAATAATAAACCAGCTAATGGTGAAATATAAACGTTAATATCGCATATTAATGGCTCATATAGGTGTAAACAGTGTGCTCTAATGATGTGAGTGTAAAATCTTGATGTTTTTAAGTCGCTTCAACGTGTTACCTGAACAAAGAAGGTTATTGTGCCGCGGATAACCATCGCGCCGCCTTTTGCCGTTAAAATAAACCCTTTAACATATTAAAGTAGCCATATTTACACCCCAGACACGCTCAAACATGAAACAAAGACATAAACTAAGTACTCACTCTTCTCACGGGTGTCATGTATATTTTATTCCTAACCGTTCTTGGTCAGGTTTGTGTGCGCTACCAGCGCGCTCTCCTCGCAGACTGCTGTGTGAGTGTGAAGCGCTTGTGTTGAAGCACTGTGTGTGAATAAGCGCAGCTACACATGCGCACTGTGCGCTTCTATTTCTATCCGTATGGCGTGTTGCTGCTCTATGAAGCGTTACTACGCATGGGCATTGAATGCTCTTTGCACTTATCCTGCTTATTTTATTGCTATGGGAACCGCGGCGTTTTCAAGCTTGATTCCCAAATCATTAAATTGAAACTCACTGCAATAACCACAACACCTATAAAGAGCTTCAAATGGTCAAACATGAATTCTGGTATACCAACAATTAAATCGATCACTTAATATTGCAACAGCTCATAAAAATACAAAACATTTCTAAAAATTCATTGTCACAAATTAAATATTCAGCTTTTTTTTTTCTTCTTGATAATATGTTTGGTTTATATTTGTGTACCACAATCCTGCTTTTTATAATATTGGAAAACATTTTAAAAAATCGACAACAAAAAATTCATTGTCATATAATTTACGTTTACACTGTAAATTAACCTCAAGAGAACCAAGTTAAGCACTAATGCAGATATTGCTGCAGGGTGTCAATCTTACTTCCTGCTAAAAACAAACAAACAATAGAAACAATCACAGAAGTGCTAATGGTTTCAACAAAACTACTAATACCATTACAAACCACATTTAACCATTAAAACTATTACCAAGTGGTTTCCAGTAGCATGTGGATGTCAAGTGCACATTTCCCAGCAGAACTGGGCTATTGTAAACTGTTGATTCCCCCCCCCCCCCCAGTTTTGACATAAACTGTAATTGTTTTACATTCTACCAATGATAAAACTGCTAATTTTGTGAGAGAGGGGCCTTTTGAGCTCTTTTATGAAAACAGTCTATATGAATAGGCCATAGTGATTTTCAAGTTAAAATTGTGTATAACACATAACAAAGACTGTAAAATATGTATTTAGGTATGAGTTTTGATATTTGAATAGGGTCATGCTGGTTTTGGGCTATTTTTGATTGGACTTTAGGCTGGTTTTGTTTCACAGACCTGGCAATTAACCCTGTCCAGTAGTGTGTTTTGGCCAATATTCCATTGGGATTTAGTGGTTTTAACATTGCACCAATAGAAGGCAACAAATTACCAGTATAGAGACCCACAGAGACCATTACAGTTTCCATTTAAACCAACACAATTAGCTTATTAAACTTATTTGCTGTTTCCAGACAGTTTAATTCCAGATGCTGACTTTCACACATGCTCGTGGGTGATAAAGCAGGCTCGTTCTGTTCTGTCCTGAGGTCGGTTTAGTCTTTTAACGTCATGTAATCGTCAATGAAGAATAAATCGCTGCTGACACTGGATCTGCCAGTAGGGGCAGACTGCTTCAGATCTCAATGTTCCCATCATTCAAGATTTATTGCCATTAAGCTGCTGCCCGAATAGCTCTGGGTCTGTGGTGATGTAATTATTTTGGGATGCATCTTGAACTTTCAGGGTAACTTACTGAATTTATTTATTTAAAGTTAGTTATTTAGTTAGTTAGATCCTTATTTTCTTTTCTCATTTTCGACAATACCATTGCATAAACAGCCCTTTAAAATTTTACGAGTAATAACATCAACAACAAAACTATTTAAAAAAAAAAATCATCCTTCAGGTTCTTATCTGATGTAGACAGCATGTTCTGTTCCAGCTGGCCAGCTCTACTCACTGCAGTGGGGTCGATTAGTCGCTCCCTCCCTGTTTCGCCTCGCTTATTTCCAGAATGCACGTTTTAATAATATCCCAATGTCTTCATGTGGCTATAAGAAGAGGTCTGACGCGCACGACGCATGATGGTGTAGTAACATATCCGCACCCGAGTTGTCCAAAAGCCATCTGATGCCCACAAGGCTCCACCAGACTGATATGATAACGAACACTGTGTAAACACATTACATGCAGCAAAGTTGAGCTGCATGGACTCGAACAGAATAATCAGGACTGCATGTCCTGCGGCAGTGCCGGATGAATGGATGGATGGATGGATGCGGTGCAGCATCAGAGGAGATACGCGCGCATGGCATGTGAATCCCCATGTGCTCCTATGCCGCACTACGACTGCGCAACACTCACACCATAGTAGGCTACAGTGTGTGTGCCCTACTCATCAATCATCATATATCACACAATGTATACTACTCCTAAGTGACAGCAGAAAAACATTATTTTAGATTACAGTCTCATTATACATGCAAAATATACGTAAAATATTATTGTAATGCTTATTTAAGAATGGCTGCTGTAAAGTACATAAAATAGTTCGATCAAAAAAACAAAACTAATAATGGTAATTTATTCACCCCGATGTTGCTTGAAACATGTACCAGCAAAAAAAAAAGACAAAAGTAGCCCATGAAACCTTTGCGGTATATACCAATTCTTCTGAAACTGCAGCTTTGTGGGGGAAAATTTAAGTAATTTCTTCACTGAAAATTTTCATTTTTGGAGCTTGAGAGCAGACACTATACTTTCACTGAATGGAAAAGAGCAGCTTGGACATTCTGCAAGATGACAATTTTAATTGGGTATATTATCCCTCAGTGCCATATGGCCCAAGAGATATTAACAAAAAATATCCCAAACAAAAAACATATTATGCCCTCAATGTTTGGTCCAATATGTAATAGAAATCTATTGTTGGTCTGTCTGTACCACACATTCTACCCCCATTACCGTCTGATTTTATGATAGGTTTAAATATGTAGGCTACCAGTACCACATTATATGCCTCCAAGATTGTGGCTTAATATAAGGTATTTGCTTGTGGATTATTAAGAGGTTACCCTGTGGCAATGTTGTGTAACTCTGAGACGTATAGTGTTACCCCTTATTAAAATTTTATGATGGAAGAGTTTCACACAGCCCAGTTTCACACCACATGTCTTGTCAGCCATTATATAAGCCCAAATCAATCCACACAACACATGCATGATCTATGCAAACCTTTGCGATTGAAAAGGGATGCATTTGAAAAAAAATAAACATAAGCTGGTGTGACTTTGTGGACTTTGTGTCAGCAGCATGTGAAAGGATAACAGTAGGTGTTGGGTAACAGCTGTCATTCACTCACACACATCAAACATTGAGGTTTATGACCCTCTATGTCACCAGACCGTCTTAAACCAACAGATGCTCATAACCCACTTTCACAACCAAATTTATAATTTATAAAGTGACGACATTTCACAGAAATCACAAATGAGGTTTTCCTTTTTCACCTTTGGATACTACCAGACAAAAAATGTGAACTTATCCTTATATTAAGCTTCTATTTAATAGTTATTTTATTTAATTAACAAGCCCTCCTATTACTTTTGGTTATACCAAGGATGAGTAAAAAAAAAAAAAAAAAAAAAAAAAAAACTTAACCCAACGTATTAAATACCATTTATGACATGGACATTAATACTATTACACAAATCCTGTTAATTAATTTTGTGAGTGGTTTGACTAATCATATTTTTGTGGATATGATCTTCGGGACTTGCACTGAAAAATCCAGCTATGTTAAGGACTCTTTGCCTAGCAACACCCTAGTGACCATATAACCATTTAAAACCCACATAACCATTAAGCCACATCTTTAACATATGTTTTTTTTTTTTAAGCAGATTTTATAATATGACTTGTTAATGTGCTGTAGCCTATGCTATATTTATAACCCAATTATGTCAAGTCAAGTCAAATTTATTTGTATAATGCTTTTTACAATACACATTGTTTCAAAGCAGCTTAACAGAAAATCATAATATTAATATTAATAATATCTTAATATCTTCATACCTTATGGTCACATTTAACAGATTAGAGCTGGGTTATATAGTTTACATTTAGCGACAATACAAGCAATTCAGCAGATTAGATTATGCTAAATAGTATATCACCCTGTGCAGGTATACTGTATATATTGGACATACAGTCCTTATACATCCAACTTTATATAAAGAGCTGGGCGATAATATTTACATTTTGCGACAAAACAACAAAATCAGGCAGGTGAGATTTGCTATCTAGTTTATTTCGCTTTATACAGTGGAGTCTGTCAGGAGTTAGTAAGCAGCAATAAAGCACATGAGACAGGAGTAGCGAACTTCATCCATCTTATTTTACTCTTTCACTTCCGTTCTTACACATTACATAATACACAACAGTTCAGACTTCCTTTTTAAAACAGTACTCCACAATATAATTTATTTATGAACACAATTCTTTTTAAATTTACTTATGCACCAACAATGCAAACACATACATCAGATTTAAGTGACATAATCATTTACCAACTATGCTTCCGAACATCATGTTTAGGAGTGCATGTGTAGTGAGCAGTGTTTTCAGGCGGAGTTGTTGGTTTGCATGGAAATGCAGTGAGACGGGAAGCATTCCATGTCTTTCCATCACTAAGAAACTTTCTGCGTTGCTTAGGAACATGCAAGGGGGTCTGTACCCTCACTATATCCCCCTCCTGGAAACAAAGAGTGAGAGCACCTCGCTTAGCATCAGTGTACTTTTTCATTTGGTGTTGCAGCTGAGTAAATTTTTGGCGAACAGTCATGCCAGTTGACAGATGGCAAAATAGATGGCCTTATGCGCATTTGCCTGCCATAGAAGAACTGAAAGGGTGAAGTACCAGTTGAAGAATGTGGAGTGGCACAGTACACTTAAGTCAGTTACCAGGTTTCCATGGCTGATGTTGCTGGATGGTCATTTGGACAGTGTGTTTGAGCACACAGTTGAACCTCTCTACAGCACTATTAGCTGCCATGGGGAGTAGAGGGAGGAACGATGGTGACGAATATTCCTTCTTTCCAGAAAAGCAGCGAAAGCAGTAGATGTAAACTGAAAACTGTTATCACTAACAATACTCAATGGATTTCCATGGTGGTTAAAGACTGATGACAGAAACAAAACCACATAATCCCAAGTGCCAGTGTGAGTAAAGGAGACCTCAGGCCATTTGTTGTAATAGTCATTTAAGGTTATAGCAAACCTGCAGTCGGATAAATACCAACTATATCTACAGCCACTTTCTGCCATGGCTCATATGGCAGCGGCACAGACTGGAGAGGAGCAGGATGTGACTTGACAGTTTTGTCAGTGAGCTGACACACGTAGCAAGAACATAAAGCACCATGAACCTGAGCATCCATCCCTGGCCATCAATAGCGATCACAAAGGCGTTACTTGGTCCTCACCTCTCTCTGATGTTCTTCGTGCTCTAAGGAGACCAGCGCAGATCGAAGCGCAGCAGGTACAATAAGCCGTGAGCCTCGAAAGATGAAGCTGTCCTTAATAGACAGTTCCAAGCACAGTTTATAGTACCGCAATAACTCAGCGTCCAGCCCCTTGAGTGTAGGAGGCCAACCATTGGAAATCTGTGTACGAAGTTTAATTAAAGCAGGACAAGAAGCTCATGCAGCATCAACATCAGCAGCAGAAAGAGAATCACAGGCAGTACAAAGAAAAGCAACAAACTCCTCATCAACAGGAGCTGAAGCAACGGCTTTATCTGCAGGAGAAGCATTTTGAATTGCCTTTACACGTGATTCATCAGGAAGAAGACCTTCCAGTGGAACAGCATGACCAAAGGAAGCAGGCTGGTTTGCCGGAAATGACACTTCTAGTCGTTGTAAGACTGCTTGAAGTGCTTTGTCATGCATGTCAGATCCATGGAAGATAAAGTCATCCAGGTAATTTTCAACCCCTGACAAGCCAGTCAGGATAATGGTCATCATCTTCTGAAAGGGTGCTGAAGCCAATCCATAAGGAACACATCAAAAACAGACAGGTCCGTTGTGAGTAATAAAGGCTGTGAGGTCACGACTGTCCTCATGCAGCGTTACTTGGTTGTAAGCATTAGTCAGGTCGATGGTAGAGAAAACAGTAGAAACTTATAGTGCAGAGAGTAGTTCATCCATGTGTGGCAATGGAAAAGAGTTCATAATAATGGCTGTCTGAGGTCAACACACATCCTAATTTTACCTGACTTTTTCTGTGTAACGACAGTTGTTGACACTCATGCAAAGGGGTCGATACGTTCTATCACCCCAACTGCAACAATTGAATTCCTCTGACACAGCACTGAGAACAAAGAGTGGTAGATGGCGAAGTGTTTGGTGCACAGGTGTGACAGTTTCATCCAGCTTTACGCAGTGTATTAAGTTTTTAGCACATCCAAACTCAGTTGACTCAGCAACAGTGCACTGAAAGACTGGCACAGGAGGAACAAGCACAGGAAGGGCATTAGGAGGCCGGACTTGATTGTTTTCAATCCTCACATACAGTGCAGACATTAGTTCCCTCCCCATGAAAAACATAGCAGGAACTGAGTGGTCATGTATAGGGAGGGAATCGTTCGTTGACAAATATCCAACCGCCGGAATTTGGACTTTTATATATGTCACAATCCTGGCTTTGGGTTGCGATAGCACATTGTTACTGAAATGGCATGCATAAGTGCTATAAGGCAGGATAGATATGAAAGACCAGGAGTCAACCACCAAATCCACCACACAAGTCTGTGAGTCAGAAGTAGATATAGTCACAGTGCTTGTAATGTGGGGAGTATGAGCTGAATATTCTGTGTAAAGTGCAGTAACTTCGGGTAATTCGATTTCACTGACCTTGCGCTTGTTTGATTGCGCTGATCAGCAGAGTCTAGCATAATTTCCAATGTTTTTACACTTCCTGCATGTTGCAGTTGCAGTCGAGCAGTTCACAGTGTTAGCTAAGTGTGCCTCCGGTCCACAACGAAAGCATTGACTTCCTTTTCCCCGTCTGAGGTGCATGTGAGGGGTTTTCCCGTTGTTCTGCATTTCACTGTGTGCTGCACCGCTTGTACGGGGGCGCTAACTTGGCGGGAATTTGAAATGGATTTAGCCTGATCGGCAGCAGATTCAATCTGGCTTGCTATCGTAACAGCTCAGTCCAGTGTGAGATCAGTTTCTAGTAAAAGTCTCTCACGTATTTGTGGGCTAAACACATTGTCTACTAACTGATCGTGAATCATTTCATCAGTACTGGCACTGAACTCACATGAAACAACAAGCTCTCGCAATCCAACAACGTACTTTAAAACTGTCTCGTGCTCCTCACAGCGTTTACGGAAGGCGCTACGTTTGTTCAGCTACTGTGTCAGCTTTTGGCACGAAGAAGGCTTTCAATGCATCCTCTCCATCCTTTTACGTTGTACCTGTGTAAGGCAATGAGAAGAAAATCTGTTGTCCCTCTGTGCCAAGGCAGTGAAGCAATTCAGCTCTCCATCTTTCGTCCGGCCAAGCATCCCCTGTTGCATCAATAACCTGTAGATCATTTTCAGATAATTTTTCATAGCTGGCTCACCGAGGCAAGGCAGGAAAAACTTGAGAAAGGCACGTTAGCAACAGCCATCTTCCTGACCAATTCTAGCGAGAAAAAATTGGCTAATCCTCGTCGCCAATTTGTGGTGTCTCTCAGGAGTTAGTAGCAACAAAGTAGGCTACACAAGACAGGAGTAACGAACTTCATCCATCTTGTTTTACTCTTTCACTTCCGTTCTCACACATTAGGTCATACACAACAGTTCAGATTTCCTTTTTTTAAATAGTAGTCCACAATATCATTTACTTATGAACACAATATATACTGCATATATGACAGTTGGATATAATATACATCCGACTTTATACAAAGAGCTGGGCGATAATACATTTTACATTTTGTGATGATATAAACAATCACACAGCTGGGATTATCAATCCATAATACATAACACGAAATCTAAATAAATGTGTAATGTTTTAAACATTTACACACCATTTAACATGTTTTTTTATGCAAAACAACTTCCAGTACAGTAGTTCCCTTGGGGGCAATCCGGAGCCACTGATCAAGGGCACGACGGCCTGTTCCTGGGTCACCGCTACTTGGCATCAGCCTACAACCATTGTGTAAGCAGGCCAGATCATTAACCAGTAGGCTACCACTACAACACTGACACCATCACAGTTAATGACATAACCTTCGGGTGACAGCTCAGTCCTGGAGAGATATTGATCTTATTTGTCACAGACGTCACTGATCAAAACAATAAAACCATAGAGGAATGTTCCATGATCTATAGTTTACATAATCCAGTGAGCCAGTTATCACGGTCTACTGAGCCTCCTACACCCTCTCACGACTCTCCTCGCCGAGCGCTTGCACCACACACTCTGTTTACTGTTTGTGTTCACATGCTGTCTAGAGTTGTATTGGGGAAACAGCACTCTTCATTTCAAAAAGTTGATTTTTGTGCCCTATAATTACAGTACATTACAATGCACCCAGGGCCAACTCTATCGGCTACTTAAATGATGTTCAGATGAAGCTGTGCTGTAAATTGTAACTGCGGGGTCTTTAGGGGTCACTGATGCACTTCTGATAATGAGAGTTTTGAAGCTTCGCTATGCACAACTAAACCATGCCAGGACCTGCCTGTCACTCCTAAATCCTGAAGCTGTCCGTATGCACCCTGTTTTCTGGGCCCTTTTCCCAACCTGTCATCATAAATCGGTCCCGAACATTCAGTGTCTATATTACATGTCCCCAAAGAGAGAAGGACGCCAAGAGAAAAGTCTCTGAAAGTTAGTCAGAGGTCTTATAAGATTCATTGTATTAGTAATAATCATAAATTAAGGAGTATAGTTCAGCAAGTGAAGTCAGGTAAGAACAGGTAACTTACCATGGCTGAATTCATCCAACAACAGTTGGGAGCACATTTTAAAGTCAGTAATCCATGTAAAAGTATCCAAAAAGACAGAGGTTAAGAGCAGGTCGACAGAGACAGCCAGAGGGTGTCCGGAGTGGTTGTGTTGTGGATGAACACTCGTCTGTTTCTGAACTCCGACTCCATAGTGGGCTGTTATAGGCTAAGAGAGAAGGGGGCGGGGCTTCTTCTGTGTATGGTTCTGTTATTCAGCTCCAACTCTAGTCCTTTACAGGTCACTACACACACTCTTTTAAACTATCTCTCTTGATTCTTCAATCCCTCCTTATTTCTACCATTTTCAACCCATTTATCTTTCTGTCATTTAAACTACTGTGTGTTCAGTGCACATAAGCAAATAGGAGCATTACATTTTCCTTTTTTTTTTTTGTAGACAGCAGCAGTTTGATGGCTGTTTGAGTTAGAGGTGAGTCAAATAAAATGATGAATTATATATCTGAGTAGTTTTAGAAACACAACAGTTCACTATTGGCAAAACATTATTTCAGCTGATTGTTCTGTTCCAAAGTAGCAAGATTCTGACTAATGATTCATTTAACAGACACACCTTTTATGTTTCATATTGCATGACTAACGTTTAGTGCACATCTGCAATTTACTACTGTGTGTTCAGTGCACATAAGCAAACTAGGAGCATAATATTTTCCCTTTTTTTATAAGAAATTATATATCTGTGAGTAGTTTTAGAAACACGAAACACTGTTCTGTTCCAGCAAGATTCCGACTAATGATTCATTTAACAGACACACCTTTTATGTTTCATATTACATGACTAACACTTAGTGCACACAATAAATTAGTCTAACACAGTACTAGACAACATTAGCATCAAAATGAAATCAAAAATGACCCTATTTACTTTCTTAATACATGCCCATGGCCTTATTGTGATTGATTAATTATTCCAATAGGAAATAAAACAGGTTGCTCTATGTTATCTTTCCTTATTGGCCGAAGTTATCAAGTGCTCTTATCCTTTAACCCTTCAATCATAAAGAGGCCAATTTTCATGATTCAATTTCAATCAGTTCCTGAGATTTCACATTCTAGTTGGTAATACTGTACTTTATGTTTGGCTTAGAAATTCAGTTCATGTTGACTTTAAGCATTCTAATACAGATGCTTGTGATACACAATACAGTAGTGACCAGAAGGATCCTATTAATTCTGTTAATGACTTTTAGAAATATACAAATATAATTAGGCTGTTAAAATGTAAGTGGGGCAAAAAACACATTATTTATACAAATACTTTAGCTAAAGTAACATGTTTTTAATAATGTCTAATTTATACTTGTTCAAAACAATCCCTTTAGCAAAGTTTGTACTATTTTTTGTTTATTTTGATAAATAAATTGGTTCATTTTTGTTCAACAAATATACTGTCATTAAAATATGTTAATTTTTAAAAATACAGAAACAAAATTATTTTAAAAAGTGAAGATTATGAAAGCACTGAATGAGATTCCACTATAATTTAATATAGCTTTACAGTAGTAACAAAAAATATGATTTTTTTTATTAAATGATTAATATCATATTTTGATGGACAACCAACTTAATGTAGAATACTTACCATTTGAATCAAACCATGTCATGTCAACAAATGGAAAAGTCAGCCAGCTGTTTATTATTATCATGTTAATTATTGTGCCTTTCGCCCCAACAGCAGGGGCATCTTTTACCCCAGTTACCATTACTTTTACATATTCTTCCATTATTGGAAAACTTTAGCTTTTATTTCCTCGAACAAAACTTTAAATAATTAAGAAGACCTTTGTTTCAAAATATATTCAATAATTGTAGTGATTCTCGTTTGCTAATTAAATCTACAACATTAAAAAAAAAAACATCAAATATTAGATCAAATTTCCACATGCATCTTGAAAAGTGGATGTTTTAGAAAGTGCAACGGCAAGTTTTTGTGCCATATAGTTTTGAGGAAATTAAAATCACAGGCACCTTTTACCCCGGTGCGCCGTTAGCCCTGAATAATTCATGTGACAACTATTCAGTACCATAAAAAAATTGGATACCATCATTGTACAATGGTACCCTCACAATACGTTTTGGTAGGTTCCAACTCTGTGAATGGTGTTGTTATTTTGTTGATCACAGGGGCTGTATGTCTTCAGAGGGGGCTGAACGTCTGCCACGTTTGGATGTTTACAGGAGAGAAATACTTGGGTGTGATAAAGTTACAGGTTATATGCGGGGTGGGGGGGGGGTGGGGTGTCATGTTGCAGAAATCGATCTCTTTTCCTCTCTCTATCCCTCGCTAATCATCTGTCTATTTTTCTCTCCATTCTTGTCATGCCATGAGCTCTGCATGCATGTGTTAACTTTTGTATGTCCATGAGGTCAACATTTCCACTAACAGATGCTTGCATCAAGGGTGTGATGTTATCAAAATAAAAGGCTCTAAATAGTTGGCAGTGGGCCTGTGACATGTGTCTGTCTTATTACCATTTGGATTTGTGTTTCTAGGGGCACTGAATCCAGTCACCGTCAACCTGCTAATGAGTCCATGACAAAATAAAATCAGGTAATCTTGGTTCCCTTAGTTATCACACACATTTTGGTGTTGGGCAAACTGCTAGTTTGCCAAGCTACAAGCTAATAATTAAAAGTGGTTAAACTAAAATTGCTCTTTTCAAACTATGCTACAATCTAATAAAAAAGTAGCAACATTGAAGTTATCCCTATAGTGATATATATTATAATTTAAACAAAAATGATGAGGATTATGTTTAACAAGCAACCATGAAAAAAAACATTCAATTTGAAATTCCATTTGCTAATCTAAGTGTAAATTAGCACAATGTTAGCCAAATGCTAATGCTTATCTTTCCATATAGGCCTACCAAAAACATAATGACAAAACTTACAAAAGTTCATCACCTCTGACAAAATACCACAAGTACAATATCCCATTAATAAAACTGTGGTAAGTTAGTAGGCCCTATTAGTAGATAAAAGTGTAAAAGTGAGGAATTATTAGCTACTGTCATCAAAACCAGAAATTAATGAAACTGACATATTCTGTAAGCTTCTTATTCTGTTTGCAAGCAGATCCCATATTAATTCAATATGATAAAGTACCAATAATTGTAGTAGGCAAACTATAGGAGTTTTTATTTATTTTTTGGCATAAACTATACATTTTATGGGCAGGGTCTATCAGGTCCCTGAACAAAAGAATTCAAAATTTTTCCTTTTGTAAAGAAAGAAATTCTTACAGGTTCAGAATGACATGAGGGTGAGTAAGCAATTTATGTAGTTGTGTTATGCATTGGCAACAGAAATAGTTTGACCTTTCGGGACCCTGATGGCATCGGTGAATCATTCATTTGCAGAGGCAGTTTGGATTGTACCGGCCTGCACCAGCCCCTCATTACAATTCAGACTGCTGTCAGTGATTCCAAACCTTGTTTAAGATAATTAGGCATTAGGGAAAACAAAGCTTTCAGCAGTGAATGAATCTTTTACTGCAAAGACGTGGAATAAGTGCACGTATGTGTGTTCCTCTCCTTTTCAGACAAAAATTCATAATCACATCCCATATCCAAATATGCTGATAGCCTTGAGGCCATAGGGATTTTGAGTCAATGTTTCAATCTTAAAGTGTTTATCTTTCAAAGCATGCCGCTGCTGATAATGAATGACACATTACAGGTTCAGACGAACACAGACTTTGACTGATTGATAGGTCCCCAAGAATAAGACAGAACTTCCTTGAATCTAAGTGTTTTGGCATACTTTTAAAGGAGGTCAAAGGATGAGTGAAGAAAAAACAACTCTAATGTGTTTTTCTTCCCATAAACTCACTGACCCAATAAGGTCACTGACACAGTGTGTCATTTATCAATATGCTCAGATCTGCATGATGTATGTAGTAGTAGGCATGATGAATGAAACCGACAGAATATTTTTTTTCTTTGGTGAAAGTTTTGCCATGATACATTACTGACCATTAAGATATTAATTTTGGGTCAAATGTCTGGACCCACTAGAACTACACATCTCAGAGCTTTTGAATGGGCTAACACACCAAAATCTATTTCTCCGACTAGCATTTACACTGCAAAGCTTGACATATGAAGTAATAGTCACATTTTTAATATGGAACAGTTCACTGAACTTTTAGAGAAAATATTAAAAAAGTTTGCATGTGTGTTTTTGTTGAGTATCATGGAGCTTCCCTTCTGCAACTGGCAAATGGCAGATCAGCTGAAAAAAGGGCAAAAGCTCAAATAGCAAGCTCCAATCTGATTGGTTGAAAGTTAAAACCAGTCCAGTGGGAAATTTTAAGATACATGTCTTCTACATAGATTTAGCCATTGAATTTGACAACATTAGCCAGGTTTATGTTATCAAATCTTTGAAAGAAATTTAGAGTTTATTTTGAGGCACTTTTAGGGCATTTTGTCATTTTCACACCTGGCTCGTTTCTAGCATTTGTTTCGGAACCTGGTGCATTTTCTCCTTTAGTTCGGTTCATTTAGGCATATATGGACACAGAAATCGTGCTTGGATCAGCAAAAAATAAAAATAAAAAGGTCCAAGATATCTTGAACAAGGTGGTTTTGGCCCACTTGAAAACAGACTATGGAGCAGTTCGCTTGTGGTGAGAAAGCAGTCCAACTCAATGGACAAACAAACCATAGCTGTATCAGAATGTAAGAAAATCAGCAGTTCTTAAAATTAATCATGGATTAACCTGGAGCAAAGACGAAGTGAAATGCCAAAGTGAAATTTGGTTGGACTAACATTTCAGAACAAAATACAGAGGAAGCCCAGATTACTGCTCAAAATGATAAAGCAATATAATGACAGCTACAAAGAAAGCCGCACAGCTGTTCCATCCTGACGACTGACCGCTATATAAGCAGAATCCCAGAACATAAACAGGTGCACTCTGACCAGTGAGAGGACAATTTATTCGCACGTAAATTTTGGTCCCTTTAGAAACGTTGCCTTGTGAAAGTTGAACCCAACCAAACAGAAATTGCAAAACTGTAAAAATTGTAATCCCTGTTTCGGAACAAAGAAAACGCCCGTAGTAGAAAATAAATAAGATATTTGAGAGCATGTTTCAACTTTGTTTGCAGTGTTATGTCCGAGTTCATAAGTTATTGCGCCTAAATTGAACATTAATCGTTTTTATGTCAGTCAGACAGTCTTTTCCTGTCTAAATGGATGGTTCTTTACCAGAATGAGTTGAAAAGTGGACCAGGTCCTTTGGTGACATTCAAAATTCTGGATTTTTGAGAACAGAGGATAATTGTGTAAGGGCAGGTTTGGGTCAGGGATTAGCTGTCTGAGCCTATAATATTGATGGTGAGACTCTATTAAGGACAGATCTGGGGTCAGTGGGAATGTCTCTTTTAGTTTGGACAGAAAATGGGGCCAGTGAATTGTAAGAAAGAGTTGTTGGCTGCATACTGGGTTATGTTATGTAACACTGTTGTCTGCCTGGGGACAGACATTGCTGTCAAAACATGTCCTTGCATCGAGTGCAGTTTGGGATACAGCAGAATCTGGGTTTTCTGTGATGTAACCAGATTTGCACTCACTAGCCGTTCAATTTATAAACAGGAATTAGAGGTAGCCAGTCCAGCTCCTTTAGCCTTTGGACAATCCCCTTTCAGAGATTAGGAGAGCGAACCCTGCTGTAAGATTCAGCATAACCCAGCATGAATTCCATGTTGGTCCAGGTTGGTTTATGCTGGTTAGAGCTGGTATAGTGCTGGTCTAGCTGTTCTCAAACAAAACTGTACTCTGGTCCACCAGCACTCCCGCTTTGCTGGTGATCAGCCAACTAGCAAACCAGCATTCCGTGCTGTCCCAGCATGCAAAACATACCTAATGCTGGTGTCCAGCAATGCTGAATTTTTGAGCAGGGAACGGTGACAGGGAGGCTTTATATTCTTCTGTTCCCTTCGGACTCCTGATTTGGTTGTGGTTGTTGTGAGTGTTTCCTTCCAGACAGCACTGCATGTGATGCTAACACACCATAAGCTAGCTTAGATTCTGCAGCTAAATCACATGCACTTACTTACAACTGCTTTATTGCTGTAACGATTTTATTTGAACTATTTTCCCGCCATTGACGCAATTTTCCGTCATTTATGAGACAACGCATTGCTGCCATTGACAGAATTTTCCAGCTTTCCGTGTTTTCACTGTTATATGGTAGGGGGACGCTATTACACATCTTCTGAAAGAGTAGAGAATTTCCGGATCAAAACACAGGCAAAAAATGAACCGAAACAAGCGATAAAAGCATTGCTTATGTACGTTGTGGTCTCTGCAATTTTCAGCTTTTTGTTCAAGTATTGCTTTTTTCTGAAATGTACCCACATTCAATTGTTGATCAAAAAAAAATTTGCATGAAGCTAGAATAAAGCAGAGGCTTTGTTATTTTTATATATATATATATATATATATATATATATTTTTTTTTTTTTTTTTTTTTTTTTGGTAAATTGCATATTTGTATGCAAGTCCAAAATATTCAGGCACCATGAATGTTTTGTGAAAATTATCAAAAATGCTGGTGTTCACTGCTGAAAAATCCAGTATAAACCAGCACAAATTCCATGTTGGTCCAGGCTGGTTTAGGTTGGTTAGAGCTGGTATATTGCTGTTCAAGCTTGTGGACTAGCATAGTCATGCTGTTCTCAATCAAAACTGAGCTGGTTCGCCAGTCCACCAGCATTTCCACTTTCCATGCTAGGGACCAGCAAACCAACAACCAGCATCCCATCCTAGTCCCAGCATGCTTACCTTGCTGCTGACTAGAAATGCTGGATTTTTTAGGAGGGATGGTTGGCAACTTTAAAAAAAATGCTGGCGGGACAGAGTTAACCTCAATATGTTTTCAATATGTCAATTTAGAGAAAATCAGTCAATAAAGAACATAATTTTTCAAAGATGCTTACCAGGACACCTTCATTTTGAATGGCTAGCTTTTCATGATGAGATTTATTTAGTTGGTTCAAATGTTCCCAGAAGTGATTTTATGTTCTATATGTGTAATTGGATGCGGGACATTACTACTAGTAATCTCTGACTTGTTATCTTAGATCTTTAGATCTTAGATTTTAGATCTTTTTAAAAGGCCATAGTAGTTATAGATTCATTTTGGAAGAGTTTTAAGTGATTTTTGTCTAAGTGATATGAGTTTGAAAGACGCTTCCTCACTATTCACAGAGAGAGGACACATGATGCTCCAAGAAGAGAGGAAGACCTCTAAACATAAGCCTTTAGCATTCTGTCAGCATTCGCATAACCATAACCTCCTCATAAACCGGCTTTACCTGACCACAGAGGGCTTAAAATCAGCTTGTACACCAGTACACCCAAATGTGTTTATGGTGTGAGATGGATCACATGATTAACCTTTATGTATTTTGTCTTAAAGTCTGTAAGAGAGATATACAGTAAATAGAAGGTTTTGTGTGTTGTTATATGTGTGATTTAGGATCAGCCTCTCTATTTGAGCTTGAAACCTGTACGTAATTATGGGTGATGCTTGCAGCATTGCCGTGGTAACTGCACCAGAGCGCTCACCGGTGGGCTGGTAACATAATTCTCTCTCTTTATCACTGTCAGGACAGCATTGCTCTTTTACCCAGCTTCCATGGTCTGTCCTTCATCTTTTAGACCCATTTTATTGCCAATACAATCAGATATACATGCTGTAGGGAAACAAACTCATGTATGACTGATTACCCAGAGTGGTTTTCTGGCTGAGGACTTGAATGAATATTGCTTAGATGCCGAAATACCAAAGTCTGAAATCAAAAGTCAGAGATCTCAATATGAGCTCAAATCTTTTTCGTCAGATTCGTCCAAGATCAAATGACCTGAGCTGTGAAAATTTTTTTATAGCTGTATATTCTTACTTATAATCAAGCATAACTTGAGTAGTCCCATGAGAACAAACAACTTCTGAATAAGAAAAATGTCCTCTGAAATGTCTTAATTGGTAATCCTTTTTTCCCGTTTAACCTAGTCTACTGTTAACATGTCCATTAGTTGTCCATGAACAAATATTTTAATTTAGCTAATGCGTAACATTGCCTTAGGTGCTCTCAGAAAAGTGCAGATTGGAATGAACTTAGTGGGCTGTGCAGTAAACACTACTGTCACGTCTGTCTGCCATCCATTAAAGGAATGTTTCACTGCCCTGAACAATATGTGACTGGGTCATAGCCTGGTATTCAGAGCTGTCTATGGACAGCCTGGTGTGTATCAATACTTTGTATAGATTTCGATTCTTTAAGCCACATTAACCAGGACAAATGGGAACAAGTGTGGAATAGATTAAATGTAGAAATTGGCCTAGAACAGTGTGTTCTGTTTTGTCATGCTTTTGTGGTGGTCTTTTGTGCTTTAATTCGAAACAAAGAGTCACTGTGGTTGGGATGAGCAGTTTAAATGTTGTGAATTTGGCAGCTATTTAATATTTTTCGCTTATGGAAAGTTTTAGGCATTTAGGTTTGAGACGGCTGGGTTAAAGGGTTAATTACACCAAAAATTGAAATCTTGGAAAAGGATTTGGAAAAATCTCATAAATTATCTCATAATTTACTCGCCCTCAAGCCATCCTAGATGTATATGACTTCCTTCTTTCAGCCAAACACAATCAAAGTTATATTTAAAACATATCCTGGCTCTTCCAAGCTTTATAATGGGAATGGAAAGAGCCTCTTGAAAGAGCCAAAAGAGTTTCTGAAGCTCCAAAAGGTCCGTCCATACATCATAAATGTAATCCATATGCCTCCAGGGGGTTAATAAATGCCTTCTGAAGCGAATAACTTTATAACTTTTTTTAATAACTTTATAACTAAATTTTATAAACTTTATAAACTATAATCACTGGCTTCCGGTAACGGCCGTATGTGAGTCTAGTTCCAGCGGAAGAGTGACCTCTGACCTGAGGTAAGATGTCCTTTTTGGAGCTTTAAAATCTCAGGCTCTATTCACTCCCATTATAAAGCTTGGAAGAGTCTATTTTTTATATAACTCCGATTTATTTTTTTGGCTGAAAGAAGTCATATGGATGGCTTGAGTGCAAGTAAATTATGGGATAATCATTTTTGGGATAACTAACCCTTTAAGGTCAGGGTTAGTTTGGTTTCATGTAGTCTGTATATATGTAAGATTAAACTTTGAACAATGAAACCTATCCAAAATCCAGCAATACCCATCAATTTCCATCCTGTATGTATTTTTTTCTTCTAGCATTTAAAAGTATTGAAGAATTATTGGCTATGACCTCCATTGATTAATGAGGCTCAACACTAGATTACAATGGGACTCTAACTCTTCTTACTAAGGAAAGTTATGCTTCTTACCTTAACCATTTTTTTGCCGTGAAAGCGATAAGAAACAGTGTCGAACGCTGATACAACTTCTCTCCCGCTCTTTCCTGCTTTCAGCTCAGCTGACGCGTGAGTAGTTTACACCTCGTACTCAACGCAAAGTTTGGGATACTCGTCTGCTCGGAGTGGTTTACCTTCGCACTCAAACTTGCTTGAAAAGGAAAGTTGTTTGGTAAATTCCTACCATCAATGTTTGCATAATGACATTGTAAACTCCACAACGACCACGTTGGTTTGTTTGTTTACTCCGCTTTTTGGTCTTCCGCAGTACAAACTCAATCAGCTGTTTCCTGTTTCCGTGGATTACTCTGGGCACATCGCTAAAGACCAACAATGCATGCTATGTACCTCCTGCTTCGCATTGTTCTCCTATTAATGACTTTTAATATTACTACATTTTATACTGTTCCAATTGACCAAGTCCTTGACGACATAAATGGATTCCATCCTGAACTCTCCTATATTGCACTTATGCATTTTTCGTGCACTGTATTCTACCAGCCAGTCATTAAATATAATTTATTTCCTTTTAATATATATTGTTCCTAGTAAAACTGTCATGGAAATATTTGATGTTTTAATATCAACTGGCCAATCACATAATCATGATTTTCAAAGTTCCAAAGCTGTTAGATTAAAATATCGTCTTTTAATAATTTTACTTCTTTTAATGTCAGGTAACATTAAGCCAAATCCTGGGCCTACACCCCCATGTATTAATTTACCTACCCCATCCGATTTTAAAGAACGAAATGGTCTTGGCTTCCTCCACATGAATGTTAGAAGTCTTGTGCCAAAAATTTACCTAGTCAGGGCTTGGGTGTCTTCCTCAGACCCTGATGTTTTGGTTTTATCTGAGACTTGGTTGAAGAAATCGGTTTCTGATTCTTCTATTCATATTACTGGTTATAATTTATTTCGTAGTGATCGTCAAAGTAAGGGCGGTGGTGTTGCCATTTACATTAAAAACAGGTTTAATTGCAGAGTAACTAAATCTGTCTCCCGTCCTAAAATATTTGAGTTTTTGTCTATTGATATTTATTTTTCTTCCGCATCACTCCTTACTGTCATTGCCTGCTATAAGCCTCCTTCTGCTGCTAAGGAGGCCTTAAATTATCTAGCTGATTTATTAGTCGAATTACGGGATCGGGAAATTGTGCTTATGGGAGATCTGAACTTCGACTGGCTCTCTGCTAATTCTGACTGCCTGAAAAATATCTGTAATGAGCTAAATCTTACTCAGCTTGTTTCCTTCCCTACACGTCCTAATATAAAATTTCCAGATAAGTCAACCCTATTAGATCTAATACTCACCAACACTCCTCAGAAATATAAAGGAATAGGGGTATTTTCTAACGACATTAGTGATCATTGCACCGTAGCATGTGTTAGGGACACCAAGCTCCCTAAATCCAAGCCTCGCATCCTCATTAAAAGAAATTTTAAAAGATTTGTAGAACAAGCCTTTTTACATGAATTAAACATCTGTGATTTCTCTAGAATTAGCCATATACCGGATATCAATGTGGCATGGAATTACTTTCAATCACTTTTTCTCTCGATTACTGATAAACATGCCCCCCTAACATGCTATAGAATTAAAGGGCGTGATAACCCCTGGTTCTCCAATGAACTGTCTTCTCTGATCCATGAGAGAAATGCAGCCTGGGCCTTAGCAAAGACCACAAACCTCCAATCTGACTGGATTAACTTTAGATATCTTAGGAACAAGTGCACTTACCTTGTAAGAAAGTGCAAATCTGACTATTATCTTAAATCAATGTCCTCGAACCTAAATAACCCATCTAAATTTTGGAAGACGATAAAATCTCTGGAATTACCTACCAGTGACTCTGCTCTCCCCAAGCATATAGTTAAAGACACACAACAGATCTCAAACAAGAATGATATTGTTAATGCTTTTAATGACCATTTCATTAAGGCAGGTGACATATTTGAACAATTATATCCGGAAGAGGTCTCAGATAGCCATGTCTCCTCACCCCTCCAACACAATTCACCTGCTTCTCTGGTCAGTGAGGGATTCGATTTTGAACTCATTCCCTCATCTGCAGTTCTTAAGGCTCTTAAGGAAATTGACACTAGGAAATCAGCCGGTCCTGACGGCCTAGACCCTGCTTTACTTAAACTATCTGCACATATCATAGTGGAACCTATTACATACATTTTTAACTTGTCCCTGTCTTCAAATGACTTACCAGATGTTTGGAAATCAGCCCATGTGCTGCCCCTGCTGAAAGGGGGGGACCCCTCCATTCTCGATAATTATCGCCCAATCTCCAAATTGTCTGTACTTGCAAAGGTCCTAGAGTCTTTAGTAAATACCCAACTTAAGGGCTTCCTGCAAAATCATCAGATACTTTGCCCGGAACAGTCAGGCTTTAGGGCCAAGCATAGCACCATTACTGCAGCTACCAAGGTGCTTAATGACATCATCGGTGACCTTGACCATAAGATGAGTTGTGCTGCCCTGTTCATCGACTTGTCAAAGGCCTTTGACACAGTAGATCATTGTATCCTGCTCAAGAGGCTCCGGGGCATTGGCTTGGGCACTAAGGCAGTTGATTGGTTCAGAAACTATCTTGCCAACAGAACACAGACTGTAGTTGTCGATGGGCATAGTTCTGCCTCACTGGGGGTCCGGCGAGGTGTCCCTCAAGGGTCTATCCTTGGTCCGGTCCTATTTACCATTTAGATTAACACCATTGCCTCTGTAGCAGATAATGGCAAAATACACCTCTATGCAGACGATACAGTATTATATTGTTCCGCCCCCACTCTAGCTCAAGCTTATCAATCTCTACAGCAGTCTTTTAATTTATTACAGACCATCTTCATTGAACTTAGGCTGGTATTAAACATTGGTAAAACTAAAGTGATGCAGTTCACAAAGTCTCGCACTGTACCCGCATCAACCGCCCTAGCCATTTCCACACTAGATGGGAAGTGTGTTGAAAATGTTTCATCTTATAAATATCTTGGTCTGTGGATTGATGAAAAGCTAACCTTCAAAGTTCATATTGAAAAATTAGTGAGAAAACTGAGAGTAAAACTCGGCTTTTATTTTAGAAATAAATCCTGTTTTACTCTCCAAGCAAGGAGGAAATTGATCAGTGCCACTTTCTTACCAGTCTTGGACTATGGGGATGTTATTTATATGCACGCTGCCTCTACCACACTGCATACACTTGACACAGTCTACCATGGTGCATTACGGTTCATTACTAATGCCAAGTCACGCACTCATCACTGTCGTCTTTATGAGGCAACTGGCTTTAGCTCTTTAGGTCTGCGTAGATGGTTCCATTGGCACATTTTTATTTTTAAAACTATTAATGGTAATTTACCCAGCTATCTTACTAGTTTGTTGACAAGGAATCATTACCTTTACAATCTCCGCTCCGTTGACATTCTGGCTCTAAATATCCCGCGTGTAACAACTGAATTTGGTAAGACTGCTTTTAGTTATGCTGCTCCTTGGTGTTGGAATTTACTCCAAAAAGTTTTGAAGCTTTCGTTTCTTATCCCTCTTGAACATTTTAAACAATTACTTAAACAATCCAAATTTGAACAATGCACATGTTTTCAATGAGCCTTTTATGTTATTTTACATTGTTTTATATGTACTGTAGATCAGTTTGTTTTTTTGTTTTTTGTCTGTTTTGTGATTCTGTGTAACCTGTGTAATTGTTGCCCCAGGGCTCCCTTGTAAAAGAGATTTGACTATCTCAATGGGACATCACCTGGTAAAATAAAGGATAAATAAAAAATAAAATAAAACAAAGTTCCTCTGAAATCCTCCACCTCCTCCAGCTCCACTTGTCTAGATCTGTTACAGGATTTATGAATTCCTATTCATGTAGCAGCAGTATATCCTACACGCTCACAGCAGTGTGTCTGTGTATCTTTTGTCTGTAGCAACTCGGCTAACATTGACATGTATATTGGCTAAATCTATTCAGAGAGTTGTCATGACAGAAAATAAACCACATGCCAAATCCTGCCACATCATACTCTACAATTGTATTTAACCTATAGAAATGATCTGATGTTATAGGTCTACTCCAGACTTTCCAGTAAGTACAAGTATCTGTTAGAATTAAACACATTGTCATTGGTGGAATAACATCCAACAATAACTGTCTGAACAGCTGCCTCAGAAAGTACATAATGCAATATTATGTCAAAACGAGGCTTTAAACTGCCCAGCTATTTATGGTTTCTTACAAGAAAATAACTGTTTTGGAAATTTTTGAATTTTAGTAGTGACTTGATCTAGTACTTCAGTACATGTTTTCTTGGGTTTCCCCTCAGCTTTTGAAGTTGAGTTTGGCATGTGTTGTGTAATCTCAGCTACCTGCTGAGAGTAGCCTACCTATTCTGGTGAATGCCACTTACGTCATGTAAGCAATAAATAGTAAAAAAATAAAATAAAATAAAATAAAAAGAAACATTGACAAGGAAGTGTTAAAGAAAGAAAGTGTCATACTGAACTTTGGCTAGTTCTGAAAATACAGGCTCTCTTGGAGTGAGCTGAGATTTCGTACCATGGGTCTAAATGTCATGCACATGCGCCTGCTGTGCTTGGCTGTTTTCTTGGTTTCAGCCTTTTGAAGTGCAGAAACCTCAAGTAATTATTAGAGTTAATGTCTCTATTGCTCCCCTGTCTTTCATTCATTTCTTCTTCTCTGTGACTTTATGGCACTTTTATGTTCTCCTGAAGGTCCTTCTGGATGTTCTTTTACACTCGGAATAGCAAACAGGTTCAGTAGGTCATTTGCTTTGTTTTGTGTTCTTCTTTTTTCATTCAACCTCATGTAGTGATCGTACTTGGTTACTTACGTAACCTCGGTTCCCTTAGAGATAAGGGAACGAGTACTGCGTTGCAAACGCTGTGGGAAAACTCCTTTTCTCGAGAATATTGAAGCCTTTATTTTAAAACGCATTGCTGCAGCACATGCGAGAGCTAGAAGCTCGCGTGAGCGTGCTGATTGGCTTGTGCAAAGCAACTGCACGAACCAATGGCGGATCAGCAGAGGAGCGCGGACCAATCAGGGCGCTTGGCACTCTGCCAGAGTCAAGCGCGCAAACCGCACGTGACAGAAGAGTATAAATATACAGAGAATCCGCCATTTGACAGGTTTAAATCGACTGAAGCGAAAAGACACCTGCCATAAGAGACAATAGCACGGCAAGGCAACGCAGTACTCGTTCCCTTATCTCTAAGGGAACCGAGGTTACGTAAGTAACCAAGTACGTTCCCTTACGAGAACGTTCTCTCGTACTGCGTTGCAAACGCTGTGGGAACACTATTTAAAATGCCGTGCTTGTCGTCTTTGGCCAATCTGACTCACCGAGAGCTCCAGGAAGTACAGAATAGCCTAGGATAAAGAGACCGAATCTTCGGGCCCTTAGATATCCAAACAGATAAAAGCTGGGCCAAGGGCCAGTCTTAAGAGTCCCACAACTCAAGATGACAACCAGTGTCTGAGTCAAAAACTAGTCTGGGTCCACAGAGCCAGCGTTAGATAGAGACAACTCATGCCTGCAAGGCAGGTACCATAAGTTATAGAGGTTTAAAGATGCGGACGGAACGGACCAGCCGGCCGCCGCATAAATATCCTACATAGGTATTTCCGTAACTAGTCTGGGTCCATAGAGCCAGGGCCTAGATAGAGAGAATTCGTACTTGCGGAGCAGGGACTTTTGGTTTGTAATGTTTAACAGATGTGGACGAAACGGACTAGCCGGTCATCGCACGAATGTGCCAGAAGGAATGTCAAAACTAGCCTGGGTCCGCAGAGCCAGAGCTTAGATAGAGAGAACTCGTGCCTGCAGAGCAGAAACTTCTAAGTTGTAAAATCTCACAAATGTGGACGGGACGGACCATCCGGCCGCAGCACAAATGTCCTCGATAGGAACACCACTCGACCAGGTCCACGAGGAGGCGACGCCTCTCGTGGAGTGAGCTCTAACACCTATGGGACATGTAAGGCCCAGTGAGGTGTAGGCCAGGGCAATGGCATCCACTATCCATCTGGACAGCGTGAGCTTCGTGACGGGAAGACCTTTGGTTCGGCCCCCGAAACAAACAAAAAGCTGTTCAGACTGTCTGAAAGTGGCTGAACGCTCTAAATAAATTCTCAAAGCTCTGACAGGGCAGAGTGTGAGAGCATCACTGAACTCTTCTGAAGCGGGAAGAGCTGACAGAGAAATAACCTGGGCTCTGAACGGAGTTGAGAGCACCTTAGGAATATATCCATGTCTTGGCCTAAGGATGACCTTAGAGTCATTGGGGCCGAATTCCAGACAGGAAACGCTAGTAGAGAGCGCCTGTAAGTCACTTACTCTCTTGACTGACGCCAGTGCCAACAGCAGGGCGGTTTTCAGGGAGAGAGGTTTTAGGTCGGCTGACTGAAGTGGTTCAAAGGGAGGTCCCTTAAGAGCCCGTAGAACCAAAGAAAGGTCCCATGCTGGGACAGATGGCGGCCGAGGCGGGTTAAGCCTTCTGGCGCCCTTAAGGAAGCGAACTATAAGGTCGCATTTTCCTAAGGAGGCTCCGGCTTCCAATACATGCTGTGCAGCAATGGCAGCTACATATACCTTGAGAGTGGAGGGGGAACGACCCGCATCCAGCATCTCTTGGAGAAAGGATAGCACTCTTGGTACTTCACAAGTGGTGGGTCGAGGTTTCGAGCTAAACACCAGCTGGAAAACACTGACCATTTATGGTGGTAGAGGCGTCTGGTAGACGGAGCTCTAGCCTCCTTGATCGTATTCAGGACGCCCTCTGGGAGGTCCTGGGGTACCCGTTGAGTGGCCAAGCGTGTAGGGCCCACAAATCGGGACGGGGATGCCAGATGGTCCTGTTGGCCTGAGCCAGGAGGTCGCGCCTCACTGGGATTGGCCAAGGGTCTGTCACAGACAGCCGTATCAGCTCCGGGAACCAAGATTGGGTTCGCCAGAGGGGAGCTATCAGGAGCACTGCGCATTTCGTGTCTCTGATCCGTTCGATGACCTGAGGGAGCATCGAGACCGGAGGAAAAGCATAGAGGGGGAGGTTGGGCTAGTCGTGGGCCAACGCATCCTTGTTCTTTGAAAAGAAGATTGGGCAGTGACGATTGTCTTCTGAGGCGAAGAGATCTACTTCTGCCTTCCCGAAGACCTCCCAAAGTAGGAGAACCGTCTGAGGGTGGAGAGACCATTCCTCTGGGGGAACCTTGCCCCGAGAGAGCATGTCTGCTCCCCTGTTCAATGTGCCCGGCACGTGAGCTGCCCTGAGCGAGCGCAGATTGGTGTGAGCCCATAACAGTAGCTGGGTGGCTATGGCAAGCAGGATGCGGGACCTGAGGCCGCCCTGGCGATTTATGTAAGATACCACTGACATGTTGTCCGTCCGGACCAATACGTGGTGTCCAGCCAGGTATGGGAGGAAGGTTTTCAGGGCCAGAAAAACTGCCCTCATTTCGAGGCAGTTGATGTGTAGGCGTCTCTCCGGGCTCGACCAGAGGCCGGAGGCAGGCCTGCCCTCGTACAGGGCTCCCCAACCTGAGTAGGAAGCGTCTGTTGAAAACACCCTCCTCTTGGAGACCACCCCCATACTCACGCCCTGCTGAAACCAGCTGGCGTTCGTCCAAGGGGCCAGGGCTTGAACACAGCGCTGATCCACCTTGATAATCAATCGGCCTGAGTGCCAGGCGTGGGGTGGCACCTGAGGTGCTAGCCATAGCTGAAGAGGACGCATGCGCAGTAGGCCTAGTTGGAGTACTGATGATGCTGAGGCCATAAGGCCCAGGATCCTCTGAAACGTTCTGAGGGGTGCATGAGAGCCCTCTGTGAACGATGCAGCGAGCCGCTGAATCGATAGAGCACGGGCCGGGGAGGGCCATGCTCTCATAAGAACGGAGTCGAATACCGTCCCCAGGAACATGATACGTTGGCTGGGTGACAGAATACTCTTCGAAAAATTCACCTTGAGCCCTAGACATTCTAGATGGCTGAGGAGCCAGGCTTTGTGAGTATGTGACTCCGCCTCTGACTGAGTCAGAATGAGCCAGTCGTCGAGGTAGTTTAGAATGCGCATTCCCCGCTGTCTCAGGGGGGAGAGAGCTGCATCTATGCACTTCGTGAATGTACGAGGTGCCAGTGCCAGTCCAAACGGTAGAACCGTGTACTGGTATGTCTGCCCCTCGAAGGCGAATCTCAAGAATGGCCTGTGGTGGGGATTCACTTGAATGTGAAAGTAAGCGTCTTTCAGATCTACTGAGAAAAACCAGTCGCCTGGGCGAATTTGCGCCAGTATATGTCTGGTCGTGAGCATCCTAAACGGCCGTGACATGAGAGCCTTGTTCAGATGTCTGAGATCTAAAATGGGCCTCAGGCCGCCGTCTTTCTTCGGAACGAGAAAGTAACGGCTGTAAAAGCCTGACTCGCTTAGAGAAGGAGGAACCTTCTCGATAGCCCCTTTTGCTAGCAGACTTAACACTTCGGTGCGGAGGACATGACACAGTGTGCTGCTGACCGAGGTTTGAACCACAGCGCGAAAGCGCGGGGGTCTGCGTGCAAACTGAAGCGAGTAGCCGCGCTTTATGATGTTTATCACCCATTCTGAACCTCCAGGGATAGCCTGCCAGGCTAGAGCCCGAAGAGCCAGAGGCCTCATCATATCTGGAACGCCCAGAGACGGGGGCTCGGACTGATATGAGGTCAGGGGAGAAATTTTGCTCGTTTTGTGCTCTGTGTTGGTCGCTGTTAAAACAGCGTTTGGGTGCAGGGGTGCGTAACATGTGACGGGCCCATTTTCTGCATACACAACTGCTCCAGCCGCCTGAACTGAAGAGGGAGCTGTGAGTAGCACTCGAGCGATCTTCGGGGCTGGTCCAGCCGCGGCGGGACATAGACCCCTTTTCCTGCCGGTTAGGACGGCTTCTTGGGCTCTTGGTCGAGCGTGAGCTTCGGTCGAGGGCCCTGGCGCTTGGGAAACGGGAATCGTTTTGCAGGCTTCAGGCGTTGGGTGGTTTCAGCCGCTGGGAGGGGCTGGGGAACCTGAGACGCGGGCATTTCCGGTCGCGGCGTGCTCTTGGGGCGCCGTTGGACCGAGCTAGAGCGCTTAGGCAGGAAGTGCCTCATAGCACTTGAAGCTTTCTGAGCCTCCGTGAAGCGATCAGCGAAGCCATTGACAGAAGGGCCGAAGAGACCGGATGGAGAGACTGGGGAGTCGAGGAAGGCGGTTTTGTCAGCGTCCCTGATCTCCGTTAAATTAAGCCACAGGTGGCGCTCTAAGACAACCAGGCTAGACATGTTGCGGCCCAGTGCTTGAGCAGTGGTCTTCGTGGCCCTCAGCGCCAAATCTGTAGCACTCCTGAGGTCTTTGAAGGTGTCTGGGTCCGGGCCAGACTCGTCCATAGTGCGGAGGAGCTTAGCTTGAAACACCTGCAGGGTCGCCATAGCGTGGAGTGCAGAGGCGGCTTGACCGGCGGCAGCATAAGCGCGGCTGGCGAGAGCCGAAGTAGTCCTGCACGGCTTAGAGGGGTGCACGGTTTTAGCCCTCCAACTCCCAGCAGTGGGAGGGCATAAGTGTGCAGCGACCGCTTCCTCTAATGGAGGGAGAGAAACATACCCCTTCTCTTCAGCGCCGTCGACAGTGGAGAGAAAAGGGCGCGCGCCAGCTCTTAGTGAGCTCATCATGGACCTCGGGCATAAAGGGGGCGGCACGCTGACGAGGAGCCTGTTGGCGCCCCGGCAGGTACCATTCGTCGAGGCGGCTTTTGGTAGGCTCAGCTGGGGAAAGCCAGTCGAGTCCCAGTTCTCCGACAGCGCGAGACATGACACGGAAGAGTTCGGCGTCAATGCTCGCTCGAGTGTCAGTGGGATCCAGCTGAGAGAGAGGGGCGGGGTCCGCGGAGCCCGACCATTCCTCACTTTCAGATGCCGCCATAGAAACAGCGTCGTCCAGTTCTTCTGCTGATAAACCGAAAGAGACGAGACCTGCCGCTTCAGAAGAGGGGCGTTGGTCGCTCTGGGAGAACAGGACTGGAGATGAAGGCGCGGGCGAAGCGTGCGGGGAGAGACCCGGCGTGCATTCGTCGAGATGAGCGCGTTCAGGAGGCCTCTGGTCGCGCCGCTTCTTCCTACGGGGCTCACGGGGCGCCGAAGATGGAAGGCGGGCGGGAACACTCAACGAGGCGGCGGAAGATCTGGCACGGAGCGTGGCAACAGGCATTCCGTCGCAGTGAAGGCAGCCGCCTTTAGTGAGCGCTGCCTCGGCGTGCTCAGGACCGAGGCAGGCAACACACCGGGAGTGTGTGTCAGAGGCGTGCAGGGAGACCCCGCATGAATCACACACGGTGAGCGGCATTTGCAACAACGCCGCGCGCTGTGAAAACAGCGATTTGCTCTCTTAGAATGCTCTTTTTGAGTTAGAAAAAAGATACTCGTCGGATGCCACAGGGAAACGCTCAGCTGGCAGACGCCGAGATGCGAAGCAGTTCCGCTGGAAGGCTGTTCGACGACGAGCGGCTTCACTCTGGAGAGAATCAGCGACGAGGTGAGTCGAAAGCTGAAGGAGATAAAATCTGTCAAATGGCGGATTCTCTGTATATTTATACTCTTCTGTCACGTGCGGTTTCCCGCGCTTGACTCTGCCAGAGTGTCAAGCGCCCAGATTGGTCCGCGCTCCTCTGCTGATCCGCCATTGGTTCGTGCAGTTGCTTTGCACAAGCCAATCAGCACGCTCACGCGAGCTTCTAGCTCTCGCATGTGCTGCAGCAATGCGTTTTAAAATAAAGGCTTCAATATTCTCGAGAAAAGGAGTTCTCGTAAGGGAACTGAGCTTTTGCTTTTTGACTGTTACTAGTGTTGCAGACCACGGTTAACATGATTTCACCAAGTAGAACATGTTCCTGGATCAACATCCAACATCCTTATAGTCCACCTCACCTTGTCAGCCCAGTTTCACAAGGGAAATATTCAAGTGACATATATCCACATTCCTGTGAAGTACCATATACCCTCACTCTGGTAAAATTGTAACCTTAATGTCTAGGAGGAGTCTCTATTGCCTCAATCCTGTTTGGATGTTTAACTACTAATATTACATTTTTGTGATTGTTCTTATGAATGTTGTATATTCATTCAGATGTACATAAAACAGCAAAAGCTAACATAAACCAGGACAAATATTTTACTGTAACTTGATTTCTTTCTCAAAGAAATCCACTGAAAGCAAATTCACAGCAGGCAAAGACATCCAAAGATAACCAAGATTTGACAGAATTCTCTATAACAACCCAATTTCCGTATGGGGTCAGGATTGTTTGACACTGTTTTAGCTGGTGGACCAGAATAGCTATATGCTCTTCATATAGCAACATTTAGATCGTGAGAGTAGTTTAGAAAATAAGTCTTGCTGCTTTAGCTATAGTCAAGAAACTTGCTAGGATGCGTGTATAAGAAAATGTGAACAGCATTTTTAAAAAACCTATGGTAAACACAGATTATAGCCTATATATTTACTCTAGAAACTAACTCTGCGAACATGGAAAACAGTGATAGATGGGCTTCTTAACCTTTACGCTAAGGAGAAAATCCAACGCAACTTTGTGGGGACCAAGCGAAGCATAACAATGTATTTCTTCTCAGCGAGCGACACTGGACATCAACCACACGGCATTCGCTAATACCTTTTCATATACTGTCTACATTTTACAGTGTGTATAGCAGTTCTATCTAATAACGTATTAAGACAGGACTGCGTTTTCAGTTCATTCCTGAAGTCGAGCTTCACGCTCCTGCAGTGCATTGTGGGATTGACAGCGGACCGGAGAAAGCGTTGAGAGTGGCCGAGAGGGTCAAAAGGTTGGGCAGTTCTCCGCTTTATGCAAATATTAAGCGAAAAACGCGGTCGGCAGCCAATCACTGTGAGGTTCGGGTTGTGACGTCTGTCTTGAGAGTTTAAAAATATGCAGATTGTGCCGGAGTCACAATAAATAATAAATCCGGCTGGATTTATCGCGTAAATAAATTAGACGCTTTGCAGTTGTTATATATGTTAAATATTTCAGTTTGGATGTGTTCATTGTGATTGTATTGGCTGGGTTAATGAAAGTTTATAAAATTGAGAGGGTCTTTACTTGGGGCATTCGGAAACAAAGCTTGTCTGATGATCTCTGATGATTTTACACTCTGAGATTTGAGATTAAACACACGCATTATAGTGTTGCCAGCGACACTGAGCGGAGTTTTGCCTCTGTAGTGGACATGCACCGTAAGGGAACCATTAGTTCTCATAGCCACACTGGTGGCTAGTTCCTAGAACTAAGTTCCTAAAACTACCCAGTGCGAAAGATATACCCCTCAGTGGGACCATTAATGCTTGGAAGATAAGTATGGTTGTAAAATGCCTAAATTAGCCTATGCTGGTGGAGGTGGAGGGGTGCCAAAACAGCTGATGCTGGAGCAAGGTGAGTGTCTGCTTAAATGCGCTGGCAGTTAATTGTAAGATTAGATTTTTTCAATCGTCCCAAAATTACTCTTTGGAACTTCACTACTGTGCTAGATTACACAATAACAGCCGCTCATGACATAAACTGCATCTCTCTCTCTTGCTCTCGGCCTGTGCCATTAGAGTCATAAATAAACTGATCAATAATGGGTAGACAGGACATGGAATGTGATCTATTTTTAGCTGCTCATGAATTGGACTTCATCCTGCTCTGGCCACGTCCATCAGCTGAGTTTCAGAAACCTGAACCCATCTAACCTGGATACAAACCTCTCAATATTGGGTGGAAATTACAATAACTAGCTTGCTAGTTACAAATAAAATACGTATAAAAACACTTAAACATGTTTTATTTCAGCTAGTTGCCAATGCATAATTTCTCACTTTCTTTTAGTTTATATGTACAGATGGACAGATGAAACAACAACAACAACAACAAAAAGCATTTTGGCAGCAAACACTTAATATGGGGTTGGTTCATACAGGAATAAAAAAGTAACCCATGTGTAAAATGAAATACTCTGCTGTATCTTTAATGTTGTGGGCCTCATTTTCTGCCAGAGGTCCTGGACATTTTGTTCAGATACATGGCATCATGGAATAGATCAAATATCAACAGATAAAAAATCCAAACCTGACAGCTTGTGTTAGAAATCTTATAACGGGCTGTGTTTAGATCTTACAACAAGACAGTGATCCAAAAACAAACATCAAAATCAAAACAAAAATGGGTCACTGAGCACAAAACCAAGCATCAGCAATGGCCATCCCAGTCCCCATGCAGAAGAGAAGAAGCGCCAACATGGATCTGGGAATCTGAAGGATCTGGAGAGATTCTGTATGGAGGAATGGTCTCTGATCTCTTGTCAGGTGTTCTGCAAACTCATCAGGCATTATAGGAGAAGACTCAGAGCAGTTATCTTGGAAAAAGGAGGTTGCAAAAAGTATTTAATAAAAGGGGGCAAATAATTGTTCCCAATGTGTTTTGGAGAAAAACATTTATTTCATAATGTGATTTTCCCCCCACTTTCAATTCTTTTACTTTCATTACAACAGCCATCTTTGATCATATTTACCAAGGGGGCAAATAATTCTGAATAGCACTGTATGTATGTATTTATATATATATATATATATATATATATGTGTGTGTGTGTGTGTGTGTGTGTGTGTGTGTGTGTGTACATATAAAGTATGTTAAACTAAAAGTCAGAAATGATGCCTTCTAATATGCAGATTTATTGCTCGAGAAACTTTTCTTATTGTTCAAAAGAACATTTATTTAAAATAGAGGTTTTTGTAATAATGTAAAAGTTTATATTGTCACTCTTGTTCAATTTCATGTCTCCTTGCTGAATAAAAGGTTTAATTTCTTTAAAAAAAAAACTTTTGCATGACATATGAATTCATAACAGTATATGTTTGCAGAAGTCATTGTGTTTTTTTTGTTTTGTTTTTGCCAAAGCCATTTTTCGCTTGCATTTAATGCTTGGCAATTGTGATTTTTTAACCCATGCCTGCAACGTATGAATGCATTTGAAGACAATTTTATTTGTTTTTGTATGTGTTTAAAAAAAATAGCAGTTGTAGGTTATAGTTGTGTCCCTCTCACCTCAGGTGATTGTTTTATATGTGATATGTTTATATGACACAATGTATGTCTGATAAAGAGCTTGTTCTGGCTCTCTTGTTCTGGTGTTTATGCAATAGCATGGAATACAGTTTCCCCTGATTCACACTGATTGTAATCACTCATGATTGGGCCGTTAGGTGTCCTCTATCGGGGCGTTGTTTTCTGCATAAACACTCTTTGAAAAAGTTGCATAACTCTTGTTAATCATCACTAAACTTTAGACTACTGGGTGTGATGGCGTCATTTGAAACACACTTCTAGGAAACTTTTATTTAAAAGACTGTTGCACCATTGTATGTTCTGACTGATGGTTTTATACCGTTGTACTGCCTGACGTCCAACATGATATTATGGGTACAATAACCTTCTGATTTTGCAACACATGCATTGTTATCCATAAGAAAGGCTGACATCACAAAGCTCTGGTCACAAAAGAGTGTGGTAAGACATAAGAAGGGGGTATTTGGTTATGTAGCCTACTTAAAAATCACATTGGATTGCTCCTGTAGACTTTGGATGCATGACAGTAGAGGAAAGGATAGGCAGATAATCATAGTATATCACTTGGTGATTGCAGGTTAGTTTATAAATATTTGAAGGATATTCTCAACTAAGGCACCTCAAACAAGGAACTCTGGAAAAGTGTTGTTGACCATAAGGGTCAAGCAGGTTTTATTCATTTGGTATCACCACACTGATGATTAAAATGTCCAAGAGGAGAATGGATGCAGGGATGGAATGCGTCTGTCTTCTGAAAAGAGACTGGGAAGAGTGTCCGTTTCATCCAAGTAGAAGGCCAAGTATAGGTTGTAACTAAATAGATTAGTAACACTTTATTTTGATGGTCCCTTTTGAACATTATCCTAACTATAAGTAACTTTGCAACTACATGTCAACTAACTCTCATTAGAGTATTAATAGACTGCTTAATATCTGCTAACTCTTTATTGTGATGCTCCTCCAACAGACATTCTACTGAGCAACTTTAAAACTACATGCCAGTTTAACCAAACCAATCTACAAATACTCTATTAATAATCTAATGAGAGTTACACTAGTAGACATAGGATCAACGTTACTTATCAAGAATGTTCAAAAGGTGATATAGTCATGTTTTGAAATTCGAAGAATGGAAGGTCAGTTCTGGAAATGGAAAGATGCAGAATTTCCCTCAGCACTGCCTTAGCCTGAGTCCTGGGGAATTTGAGAAGTGTAACCCGAGATAGTTTCTTGATTATTATACAGATTTGAGTTAAAGGAATGACAAGGATGGATATCATTTTGACATTGGCTGAAACAATCACCTGATTTCTTTGACAGAAAAGATGAGCATTTTAACAGAACAAGACATACAGGACACAAAATATTAATAGAGGATATTTCATAACCTCCCATTACATAATCTTTTCTACATAGGCCTAAACCTTTCTTTAATCTCTCTGTCAATCACCTCTTGGTACTTGTGTTTATGCATGCTTAACTTGAGTTGGTTATATAAAAGTCATTGATGTTCTTTAGGTAAGGTTTAAAGCACAAATATGTTCTTAAAAAAGTTCTGTAGAACTTTAAAAAAAATCCTCTATGGACTCAGGCTTTAAACCATTTTACTTCTAATGAGAAACTTTTTATTCAAGAGTGTTCTTTGTTTAGCAGTCTCTAAACTATTAACATGATTAAAACTTTTCTAATTTCTAAATTCTAAAAATGTCTTCCTTCAGGTCATGGTACTCATGTTTTGTTTTGCTGATTTTTATAAAGTAAAAATAAGAATAAATTTAATCTTGTTAGTAATATTTCAAGATGGACACTAACTGGACTAAAGCACTTAGGTTTACTGGATTATTCAAACATATATATATATATTAGGGTGCATCAAAAAACACAATTCTTGAATTTTGATATGGCTGGGTGCTAAAAATGTTCCAATATATGTAGAAACAACACATGCAAAATATTTGTCCAGTACATGATGATTTAGGGGTGCCACCGCACATCTGTTTTTGTTGGATAAAGTGCTTAACAGTGCTCAATGGTCACAATGGAGATCTGAGGTAAACAATACTACAGCTCAAGAAAACTGAGATGATCTTTCTGTTTGAGGTGATCTTTCTGTGTTGGGTATGTATTATTACATAACTTTCATATCAGTAATTGTGTCTTTGTATACTTATTTATTATAAGTCATTTAAGTCATATTTATAGGTATTTGGTGCTCATTACATCTAGCTAACGTTAGCTAGCAACAGTTTGTTAACCAGTTAGCTATCTATGTTAGCTAAGCTATTAAACTTAACATCAACAGTATTCTAGAGTGGGCACTGTCATATTCAGAGTATACAGTGGGGAGAACAAGTATTTGATACACTGCCGATTTTGCAGGTTTTCCCACTTACAAAGCATGTAGAGGTCTGTAATTTTTATCATAGGTACATTTTAACTGTGAGAGACGGAATCTAAAACAAAAATTCAGAACCTGTATAAAAGACACCCGTCCACACGCTCAATCAAACAGACTCCAACCTCTCCACAATGGCCAAGACCAGAGAGCTGTGTAAGGACATAAGGGATAAAATTGTAGACCTGCACAAGGCTGGATGGGCTACAGGACAATAGGCAAGCAGCTTGGTGAGAAGGCAACAACTGTTGGCGCAATTATTAGAAAATGGAAGAAGTTCAAGATGACGGTCAATCTCCCTCGGTCTGGGGCACCATGCAAGATCTCACCTTTGGGGCATCAATGATCATGAGGAAGGTGAGGGATCAGCCCAGAACTACACGGCATGACCTGGTCAATGACCTGAAGAGAGCTGGGACCACAGTCTCAAAGAAAACCATTAGTAACACACTACGCCGTCATGGATTAAAATCCTGCAGCGCACGCAACGTCCTCCTGCTCAAGCCAGCGCATGTCCAGGGCCGTCTGAAGTTTGCCAATGACCATCTGGATGATCCAGAAGAGGAATGGGAGAAGGTCATGTGGTCTGATGATACAAAAATAGAGCCTTTTGCTCTAAACTTTTTGCTCTAAACTTTTGGAGTACAACTCCAAAAACACCATCCCAACCGTGAAGCATGGAGGTGGAAACATCATTTTTTGAGGATGCTTTTCTGCAAAGGGGACAGGACGACTGCACCGTATTGAGGGAGAATGGATGGGGCCATGTATCGCAAGATCTTGGCCAACAACCTCCTTCCCTCAGTAAGAGCATTGAAGATGGGTCGTGGCTGGGTCTTCCAGCATGACAACGACCCGAAACACACAGCCAGGGCAACTAATGAGTAGCTCCGTAAGAAGCATCTTAAGTTCCTGGAGTGGCCTAGCCAGCCTCCAGACCTGAACCCAATAGAAAATCTTCTGAGGGAGCTGAAAGTCCGTATTGCCCAGCGACAGCCCCGAAACCTGAATGATCTGGAGAAAGGTCTGTATGGAGGAGAGGGCCAGAATTCCTGCAGTGTGTGCAAACCTGGTCAAAAACTACAGGAAAACGTATGATCTCTGTAATTGCAAACAAAGGTTTCTGTACCAAAGTTCTGCTTTTCTGATGTATCAAATACTTATGTCATGCAATAAAATGCAAATTAATTACTTAAAAATCATACAATGTGATTTTCTGGATTTCTGCTTTAGATTCTGTCACTCACAGTTTGTAGAGTCAACTTTAGAGATCAAAATTACAGACTTCTACATGCTTTGTAAGTGGGAAAACCTGAAAAATCTGCAGTGTATCAAATACTTGTTCTCCCCACTGTAGATGTCTCATGTGTATTGAGAGTAGCATTGTAGTTGTTACAGTAAATTAACAGGGTAAGGCCACATGAACATGTCCAATTGACCTCCATTCATTTTGTCTATAGGACAAATGAATGGACAATCTTGAAAGTTGAATTCTGAGAAATGCCCAAGTTGCCCAAAGGGTTCAAACAAACAACTTTTACTTTGATAACCCTATAGAACATGTTACTGTATAAAAGTTCACTGTACTCAACATTTCCAGGTCAACCTTTTGGCAATTAGACTAAAAATTGCACATTTTTTGAAATTTCGCCAAAGTTCATGTGTTAGGTGGCACCCCTAAATCTCAATGGAATCCCTCAAAACTTTGCAAAAGTCATTTTTATGTTAATTGGAACAAAATGCAATGCCAGCCAAATTGATATTTTGAAATTAAAATTTCCCATTCAAATTTCATGCACCCTAATATATATATATATATATATATATATATATATATATATATATATATATATATATATATATATTTGGAAAGTCATGTTAAAATGTGAACATCAAATATGATAATTTGGGCTTTTGAGAAATGTTTATTTGTACATCTCATCATTTGTACAAAAAAATAAAATAAAATCTCGTATTGCAAATGTATTGTTTTGATCATAAAACAAAAAATGTAAATGGGAGTTAATTTTTTATAGCTGCCTGGAGCCACAACAGGAGGGGCTCATGGAAGAAAATCGCCCAGAATCCCTCTCAGATTTGATGTATGTAATCCCCTGTCCTCCAGAGACTGAAGCGCTGCACAGACGGACAGAGGATGATGACGCCAGCTGACAAATCAGTGAGTCAGTGATGTTGTGTCTCAGTGTAGAGCTCAGAGACACTGAATATTAGGACACCAGACGCAGTGTCCGCGGGTGCAAAAGTCATGGAGCCCGAGAATCAGAGGCAGAAACTGCTAGAGGCATGAACTCAAATGAAGGGTTGTCAGAAAGTCAAACAAGCACAAGTGTTGTGTAAGTCAGTGGCTTTAAAAAGAAACTTCCTTTGCTGTGACTTCAGGCGTTGGAAGTGTCTCTATGCCAGAAAACTTATACAATTATATTATTAATCAATTATAACAATTATAAGCAAACTTAACCCTTAAATGCATGAATGTTTCTGCAATCATTATTACATATTCGGGTCTTTAGCGACCCGGATCTATATCCAACACAGATGGATCTCTACCTGTCGTGATAATTTAAAACTCCTGATATTAGAGTAACACCTACAGAAGCATAAAATAAAGCAAATTTTGTTACCTTTTGGAGCTTGGAAGGGTTCAGTTTGAGCAGATGTTTTAAACCATCATCACTGTCCTCGTCAGAGCTCATTTCCCAGTACATTCAGCATCTGGCTCATATTTGCAATATCAAACATATTCTTAAAACTATTATTTTCAACATCTTCAAAATCAATATATTGATCGCTGACAGCTTTCTCACCAGATCCACCATCAAGTGACAGTGACACTAATATTTGATTGCGTTCAGTACTTGCTCTGCGGTAAATCGCTGAGCCATTTCAAGTTTTGCTGATGATACTTCCTATTCTTTTGTTTTCTGCCTGCGGTAACTATGAGTGAAACATCACTTCATCATTGTGAAATAAAGGTGAATTGCACTTATTCGGTCATCAAAGATTTAATAAATCTAAAATATACTTACACTGTTAGACACCTCATGTTGTTAGCGACCAATACAATTTTTACAAAAAATGAATAGGAAAACAGGCATTCTTTTATAAAAAAAAAAAAAAAAAATGTCTTGTTGTATTGTTTATAATTAATTGACTGAGTAATACTTTTAATATTAATATTAAAGTAATATGTCTAACTTTAAAATAAGAATGAGGATAGTATCCCGGGCCACTAAAGACCCGAGGCATGTGTTTAAGGGTTAAAGAATTATATTATCAATCAAGTTTTTTTTTTTTTTTTTGGCCACAACAGTAATAATTAACATTTTAAAGATCATTTTCACCATTGTCTGCCCTCTCTCTGACACTTTAGAACCGGCTGTTGGGCCTTAGAGAGTCCTATGGAAACATACGATTCACATGGGAAATGAGTTACAGTGCTTTGCTGTATCTATTTATGAGCTGTGGGTTGCTGTCGTGCAAATACAGTTTTTAAATCCTCCATCCTTAAGCCTCTTTGAAAAGCATGAATTGCATTGTGATAGATTCATAATGTCACGGTGGGGTGCAGGAAGGCAGACGAACATTTCAAATACAATATTTTAATTACAATTTAGAAGACAGGCAAACAGGTTGATCCACACACACTTAACATAATGGTGATCAGACAGAGAATGGATGTGAGGGACCAACTTATAAAGCAAACACAAATGAGGATGATTAATCAAACACAGGTGAACCAAATGAACTCATAATGATAGTGACCATGGTAACAAAGGAGTGGCGGGAAAACTGAACTAAGGAAAACATGTGACTAATGAAAACAAACTGTGACACATAAACAGTCCTTCATCCTTTTGTTTCCAACATTGTAATCCTCCTTTTCTTCTGTATAGTTACAAAAAGGTCTTTATATGGCTGAATGAGTTTGCTGAAGGCGTAGTGACTTTGTAATAATGGAAATCACGGGCTTGTTTCTTGACAAACAAAAATAAAAGTGTTATTTGAACTTAAAAAAAAAAAAAAAAAAAAAAAAGTTACTAACAATTATTAGCAGAGAACTTCATGATTGAGATGGGATTGCAACCATTGAGCAGTTCATGCCTGTGGTCAAAATAAAGTTTAAAAAAAATCTTGTTTTACATGAAAACATTAACAATGATTAACGATTTTAATGTTATCCGATTTAGAAATGTCAGTGTTTTTCTGCCTGCAAGTAAATTCCCAGCCGATACTTTTTTATTTTTTGACAAATGTGTGGCAATCCCTCTTCAAAGTTTAAAAGCCGTAATTAATCAGAAAAATCATTTAAAAAAAAAATTCTGATTATGGCACTGCACAATACAATTTTGCGCCTCTGTATATATAAGTATTATAAATTATATTTTACTATTAGGGCCATATGATCATTATACTTACACTTTTTCTGTTGCAGACGTCACCTTTAAAAACAATTACCATTCGTGTTGTGCTTTAAAGTAGGTTTCACAAAAACAGTATGTAATTTGCTCCATAAGTTTCACCAATGTTGTGTCTATCAACAAGAATCCAATGGGATTAAAATAACAAATGTGCCTGCCCTCCTCAGGTAAAACTAGTCCCATCCGAATAGGGCTTAACAACCATCTCCAGATAATTCATAAGAACAAACAAACAGATCTCACTCTTTCTCTTCCATTACTCCTATAAGACGCCACTCTTATTTCTCTCGAGGACAGCTGAATTGGTCTTTAGGGTGTGTGTGCGATCTTTCCAATGTGATTTTATACGCATGTTCTGCATGAGGTCTTGGAATAATGAGTGTGTTTAAGTGTTCTTTTGTGTGTTTCTGGTGAGTGTACTAGGGTGTGTGTGTGTGTGTGTGTGTGTGTGTGTGTGTGTGTGTGTGTGTGTGTGTGTGTGTGTGTGTGTGTGTGACCAGGTGTTCTCACAGGGGCGCCTCCATACTCTGAGACATTCTTCCCACCCACTGTTTAACTGTCTGCCTATGTCTTTCTCTTTCTGTCTCTCTCTCTGTCTCGAAAATATCTGTGGTCAGCGTAGCAAGATTTTTTCACCCACTTGAGAAATACACCAATCTTTTACATAACAAATGAAACCCATGCACACTTCAGCTACACACAACATTCTGTGAACCCAAATGCAGAACCAATTGTACTTGAGTGACGTGGCGTATTATCAAGTAAAACAGCACTATTAATAAGAAAATAGATGGGAATTTTTCCATCATGATCTGACTGGCTAGTAAATAAGGGAAGGGGCCGGACAATAAGAGGACTTGGTGAAGGGCAGAGACATTATTACATTCTTATAGCATTACATTCCTTTGATTTTTTTTATTTTTTTTTTACCTGTACTAACCCTGTAATGCCTGACATAGTCAGAAAAAAAAAAATAATTGTGGTTGAGGCTTGCACGTATTCAGATATGAAAATGAAGTAAACTTTGGTAAACCTCAGTCAGAATCGAACCTACAGGTCACCTACACTTAAAGGGATAGGCCTAGTTCACCCAAAAATGTAAATTAGCCCATGATTTACTCACCCTGAAGCCATCCTAGGTGTATGTGACACTCTCCTCCTTTACAATCGGAGTTATATTAAAAAATGTCCTGGATCTTCCAAGCTTGATAATTAGAGTGAATGGCTGGATGTCTTTGAAAAGTCCATCAAAGCGCATCTATTCATGATTAAAGTGCTCCACGCGTCTCTGGGGGTAATAAAGGTGAAAAAAATGGGGGTTAAAAGGTTAAAAAGAGGTTAAAAAATTTACTTGACGCACAACGTAATGATGAACGCGGTTGCCCAGCCCTGTTTGTTTGAACCACGAGAGGCGTCAATTGCCGTCATTACATTGTGCGTTATGTTCAAAGGTTGCATTACGTTCTTTTGGCGTATATCGATGCGCACAGCCATCTGCCGGAAGCTAGTTATTTTAGTCGATTAAGTTTTAAATATGGATATTTTTCTTACACGAACGCATCGCTTCACTTCAGAAGGCCTTTATTAACCCCCAAAGACGCGTGGATCACTTTAATCATGAATAGATGAGCTTTCATGGACTTCCAAACATGATGGTGTTCCAGTGAACACCCATTCACTTCATTTATAAAGCTTGGAAGAGCCAGGACATTTTTTAATATAACTCTGATTGTATTCGTCTGAAAGAAGAATGTCATATACACCTAGGATGGTTTCAGGGTGAGTAAATCATGGGCTAATTTACATTTTTGGGTGAACTATCCCTTTAAGTCTCTCATAGAGAGGAGAACTAGATGTACCGCATGGCGGTACAAAATATGACCGCCGCTCAGGCCTGCACTGGCTTTCCACAAAAATAAATGACGTGGAACAATTTGGCTGTATTGCGTGTTTATGTATATACCTAAAAAAAGTAGTAGTATGTGCATGTCTGTCTGTGTGTGTGTGTGTGTGTGTGTATGTGTGTGTGTGTGTTTGTGTGTGCGCATGTGTGTTTGTGTGTGTGTGTGTCTGTGCATGAGGATTTGTATGTGTGTGTATGGGTGTGTGTCTGTGTGTGTGGATGTCAGTGTGTGTGCATGCTTGCGTTTGTTTGTATTCCTGCATGTGTGTGTGTGACAGTATCATCCTAAACCAGCAACCCTTCACTCAACAGCACCATCTACAGGCCGATGAGTGTACAGTCACTAAATGTGCACATAAATGAATTTATTTTATACCCCCCCATGGATGAAATTCTACGAAACTTAGCATACCCCCAGAGGATGTCAAGTTAATCATACACATGAAATATGGTGCAGTTCTGAACATCTCCACTGAAGATAGGGGCGAAAAGAGGAAATAAGATAAGAGGAAAAACTGCATTTTTTGGGTTTGGGGGGGCCCAGCGCGGGGGGGGGGGAGTGGCCCCCGGGGACCAAACGAAATTTTTCCGTGAAAGTCTAGTGGGGCTACATGCCCACCAAATTTCATGTTCCCCGGTGTTTAGGTGTCCCTGGTATCGTTGACGAAAAATTCAGTAGATTGACGGGAAAAAAAAACTAAAAAACTTTGACAATCGATTATGGGCTAGGTCGATGTGGGCCCTTAAGACCAACATACTTTGCAAATTTCTTCATCCTCGGTGCCACGGTTCAGGTAGTTATTTAGGAAAAACTGCATTTTTTGGGTTTGGGGGGGCCCAGCGCGCGGGGGGGGGGGGGGGGGTGGAGTGGCCCCCGGGGACCAAACGAAATTTTTCCGTAAAAGTCTAGTGGGGCTACATGCTCACCAAATTTCATGTTCCCCGGTGTTTCTGTGTCCCTGGTATCGTTGACGGAAAATTCAGTAGATTGACAAAAAAAAAAAAAAAAAAAACTTTGACAATCCCTATATGACCGCTTTCGCTAGCTACGCTAGCGGCGGTCATAATAATTGTAATCATGGAGTTTAGCTAATCTGAATCTAACAGTATGCTTCTGTGACAGGCTCTCTGATTTTGCGTCTGTATGGCAACATAAAAGGACAGGCTTTTATATGTCCAGTATGACATACACTACTTAAAGGGTTAGACTGACCTGTCTGCAGACTTCATTATCTTGACTCTGGATCTATTTGTCATTCTTTCCGTTTATCAACCTCGGTTCATTCCATGAACTTAAATGTGAAGTATGCAGTACATGTTGTATAATGGTTGTATTATGAACATAGCCAGGAAGAATGTAATCACCATTAAGTTTCTATGAGTTTGTATTTCTATCCAATTCAGAGTGACTTGACTGAAACAGGCCTGGTGTCAATGCACCCTCTGAAATGCACGAGTTATCAGGTCATAGACTGACATTATATCATTTAGGAGCAGCGTGATCCATTTGAGGTGGAAAACTCAATAGAGTGGGATGGAGGAGAGCTATTTATGTCATCTGCTATCTATGAAGCAATATCAACGAGAGGGAGAGAAAGAAAAGTAGAGAGACATGAGGGCTTTAAAAGCTGGCTTCTATTTTTAGATGCTCTGGCGTTTTCTGGAAGGGTGCTCCATAAGGACAGAACGAGACAGACAGATAATGAGGGGGTGGCTAAATGGCAGATGGTGTGAAACTGAAATGGCAAGAGTGAAGGAGCATCAAGGATAAAGGGTTAATTTGGGTAACAGCATTTGGTTTAATGTTTAATCATTAGACGGTTAACCCTGTACTTTATATCAAGTCAAACATCTTTGCATTTTGTAGAGTGTCTTTTCTTAGGGCACTGCTTTTAGCTGTACACCTAGTTGACATTCATAACACAGTAGGCAAAGAAATGGTTCAGTCACAGTTAGAGTCTACACAGCAGTATGAAGGAGTTTTACCTAGTGTTAAAGTCCCCAGACCTGACCATTTGGAAAACATGAGTTAGAGTCCATCCAATTTGCCTTTAGCTGTTCTCAACACTAAACAGTAAAGTAGTAGTTCTGGAAACCACCATTTTATCGTTGGCATTCCATTGTAGGAGAACATGGCCTCTCACCAGCGGGAAACTAAAACCCAACAGGTAACACTGTGGATTCCGGCCAACCTACTTTATTGCCAGTATAAATAAAAAAAAGTATAAAAGGTTGGCTGAAGTTTTGGGGCATGGAGAATCACCTCTCATGTTAATGTACCTTTCAAGGTATTTAATGATTTTTCCTTGTTAGGCATGATTGATAGGGTCTAAGGATGATGTCTCTTTTATGTAGGAACACTGTCAGAAATAGGGGTACAATAGGAGTTCATTTCTGTCCCCCAAGATACAATCTACACTAACGTACCCCATATGGTTTATTACTGGATCTCAAGGTACATATATGTACCTTTTTGAGGGTCAAAAAGCATTAAAAGGTACATAAGGTACAATATTGTACCCTTGAGGGTACAGCCCCAGCGACAAGCCATTGTACCCCTAAAGGTACAATTATGTACTTTATTTTCTGAGAGTGAACTTCCTTTAAATTGTCATAAAATTGGAAAGAGCTGCCTTTGGGACAATACCAACAGGACTGGACAAAGGGCTATGAAACTCCTTGATAATTCCCAGCTGTAATATCCTCAGGACTTACAATAGCTTATCCACTTACTGCTGGTCATGTAGAAATTAAAGCATGTGTTTGTGGATAAGGGGCATCAACCTGTTAACCTGCACTCATGTCTCGTACATGCCCAGTAATAGAGCATTGGGAGGAAAAAATACCCGGCAAACCAAAATTGTCGTGTGACCTGAATTCGTTTGGTCATATCTCCCCCTTTGCAACCTCTTAGTCATATGCATAGGCAGTTGGTTGGGAATACTGGGCAGGTTGTATGTGCTCATTCTTCCCATCCCTAGTGTTTGATCACCACCTCCAATATGAGGGAGAGGGACTGTTCGTGTGGTGAAAGCAACTCGAACTCTGCTCCACATTTGTTCAGGAAGTAACATCCGCAAGCATTTTAGCCAATGACAAAGTGTAAGAGATAACAGTGGTGAAGATTTACCCTGGAGAAGGGTGCAGTGTAATTTTGCAGAGTAAGTGAAATCAGAGCAGCAAACGAATATCAGGAAATCAACTGTCTCCTCAAAAGAGTTTGTTTGCAAGCAGCAGAAAGATGCCTTCATGTGATGCACATAGGCACATGTAATTCACTTTTCATGCACGGATAATCACCTGTTAATGTATGACTCATGAAAAACTAAACCATTAATTAATGATCACTGCATCAGCAACTAATGGAGAGTCTATATGATTAATAGAGTGATATAGTAATAAAGTCATATATTAATTGCTATTAATTAAATGTGTCATCAAGTATTAATTCCTTAATAACATATAATAGTGTCAATTAATGTGATATTATTACCACAATTGGTCAAAGCTATGCTTTAATTAATCATTAACTAATGATTTGCAAATGTATGATTATGGTATGACTACTTGTTGAGGCACGTGACTATTAACTAATTAAGTAGTATGTATTGTAATGGGTTTTGCCATCCCCTCTGAAGGTCTGTGGGGCAGTTGCACATGCAGTGAATGTAATGTCAGAGAATGTGTAGGTTGGACTGCACAAAAATATCAGCACACCAGAATCTGAACTGACTACTGGCACTGGACGTGACAGACCATTGCAAGTCCATTTGTCCTTCATAACAGAAGCAGTGCAAGAGCTTGGAGTACGTCAGAAATAGAATGTGGCATCAGTTTACTGTCAGGGTTTTGTGTCATGTAGCGCTGTGCCGCATCCAGTGTAGGATCACTGATAATAATGGGTTCTATTGTCTTTGTCTGCTCTATACACAGTGTTACGAAATAGCAGAGGCCTGGCTACATGTTCTCAGTGTTCCACCTTTGAATCCTAGACCTCAAGCTTAACCTGACATATTCCTGTGCCATAGACAAAAAGGTACTGGATGCAGCACTTCATCTGGCATAGTGGATTCCAGGTTGTAGACGGATGGAAATTGAAATCGTTATGAACAGTTATGTTTTTATTACCACATTAGCATTAGAAATGTGCCATTTCTATCTGCATACACCACGGTTCCCCTTACATTGAAATGCGCCGACATGTTTCTACAGTAGCCCTAAACGGACAAATACGTTTCGTCACTATGTTGTTCTTCGTGCAAAGAAGCTAGCTAAAGTCAGCGAATAAAACACTGACACAATGATGAACAAGTAATGATAATATTCGCAATAACATGTCGTTATTAACTGGCTACTCTCTGCTGTCTCAGACGACGACATCTTTTCTTGTCGGCCACCGTAACTTCTGTTGGTTGCAATTTGCAACCTCACCACTAGATGCCGCTAAAAATTACACAGTGCACCTTTAAGCATGAATCAATGCATATTGGTGCACCCGTATTGTAAAGTGTTACCGATGCCCTTTTGCTACTTTTGATGCAACATGTTACTACTGTCATTGAAATGACAAAAATAGAACAATTGCAATATAAGCAACCTCAACTATTACTATATTGGTGTCTGATATAGTGCTTCTTCATCTCCTACATGCAATTTGTTTTTAGCATGCTAAGATAAGATTTATGTAGGCTATGCATTTATTTGAACCCCTAGCTTTTATTGCACTGTTTAGATAAATGTTTACCTGCAGTAAAACTATAATCCTAATAGATCTGATGATGTTCAAAATGAGTCAAATAACAAAGATGCGGGAAAGTTTCCCTTAAGTGTTAAAACTAGTAAAGCAGCCTTTTAAACTGCCTAAGGTGCAGTTTCATGTTGAATGTAAGATTACCGTCAAGCAGGAGGTCACCTGCATGTTATGAAAGAGATCTGAATCCAGGCTCAGAGCTACAATAGCAGGCTCTGTTCAGCCCAACCAGCCCATCATCAGCTTTTATTCTGCAAGAGCCAGTAACAGTGTGTTGGACATTAGTTATATTAGCATTAAAAGCTGGTTCTCATTACAGATGTCCCTTGCAGCAGAGAAGAGGGGGGAGATTACACAATTGAATGTTTTTTTTTTATATAAACACACTTATGCAATTGAGGTGGCGCTGACCGACTTTTCATCTGGTGTGTATTATACTGAGTTTAATATGTCATCTAAATTACTAAGCCTACCATGTACTGGCCAAACCTGAGTGCATATGAGTGTGTGTGATCTGGAGAAAGCTAGTTTAACTCAATGGCAGTTGCTATAGCATATGCAGTGACCTGCATGCTGCCATCTTTGCTTGGGCATGTCATTAGAATACACAGCTACTTATGAATGGCTTTCAATGGAGAAATATGCGTTTTGCCCCCAAAATTTAAGACAGGATCCTGCATGATGTATCTAATCTGGTCTAGTAGATGTTTTCCTTTTAAAGAAACAAACAAAAATTCTCATCAGAGGGCCTTAACCTCTGGGCATTGAGGGGGACAAATATGGAGTTTCCTTTGTGTCTTTTTTATTCAATCAAACATACTGCTTTTGAGAGTAAAGGCCCTTTCACACTGGATGCGATTTTGACGCACGAATAATTTGCGCAATGTTTTTATTTTTTGTGTGCTTCCACACCGAACGCGAATGTGCTGCGGCGAAAAAACGACTTTTATTTTTTTCCGCTTCGATGTCGATTTTTTTTACTTTTGCGGCGACAGAAACGGCTTCAGCCAATCATATACTACAAGGACAACGATTTGAAAGACAATGTGTGGCGTAGCATTGCCAATCAACTCGGTTATCACGACTGTGAGTATGTTGTGTGATATTTTTAGTCGTTGTATAGTCCTGTGCTGTGTAGGCTAGCAGGCTAAACTACATTTGGGATAGAAAGCTAACACTACTATCGTCAAAGATAGAGACAGAGACCATGTTTATTGAACATGTAACAAAATGTAGTGCAGGGAACGGCAACTGGCGGCCCGCGGGCCAAAACTGGCCCGCCAGCAATATTTTCTGGCCCGCCGGATTATTATGGAAGTCCTAAATGCTGCACAAAACTCTTCCAATACTTGAGAAAAGCCGTAGTCGCGCGGCGATTTCACCGCCGCATACTGTGTGAAACACACATAGGGAATCATGCGGCGCGGGATTACATTTTAAAGTATAACTGTACGTTCAAACTGGACGCGAATAGCGCGTCAAATTCGCGCCTGCCACGTCTAGTTACGCTTGACCACTTTGTGTCCATTCGCGCGTCAAAAGACTGTAGCGGTCAGAACTCTGGTGTACTTTGGACGGAGCGGGCGGTCTGACTGACAATAGCCCATTCCAACACCTTTTGACAGCGTATCCGCACTTAATTCGGACCACCTGTAGGCTACACCTAGCTCTGAGGAGCTGTTTGGTACTGAAACCATTGTCAGCCAACAACATTCTTTTTTTGCAAGGATGTTTGAAATAGTTCGGCAGAAAATAGCCTACTTCATTTGTCAGTAGGGCAATATGATTTTCGTTTAGGTTGCTTAGAAATTTGAGTGATAGGCTGCTTTTGTCCTATTTAATTTATGTTATTTATATTTCATAATTTTTTTCTTTGGCATTTTTTTCTCTGCTGACAGTAGGCCTACAATGTTAAAATAGCGTAATATTTATATTGACAGACCTCCTTAAACCTTAGGTGTGTATGTGTGTGTCCCGAATAAATAATAATAATAAAAAAGGAATAAAGTTCCAAAGTCGGACTGTAAGCGAATGAGGCATGATTCACACCTTTATTAAAATGGCTGTAATCTGTTACCACAATAGTACTTGATCTGTTTTAAATTATTTCCTTGATATATGCTTAAGGTGTTAAATTCAAAATAAAAAATTAAAATTAGTCTAATCCAGTAATAAATTTTTTTCTATTTTTGATCTGAGTACAATCAGAAAACCCGTCGTTATTTGTTTTTTCATTTTAGTTCAGGAAATAAATAATGGAAAAACAAGTAGTTTTTCATCTTTTTATTTTTGGTTTTAATTTGAAAAAACGATTGAACGAATGATCCACGGACAGTGACGGACCCATCATATTCTGCGATTATAGGCCTATATAAGAGTATTTAATTTGTATCCATAGGCCTACTCTGTGTAGCTGGCCCGCCACCTACTGGCAAAAAAAAATATTGGCCCTCGGCCAAAGTTACTTGCCGACCCCTGATGTAGTGAGACTATTTAGGGCTGCTTTTAGTATAGGCCTACTATACATTCTTTGTGTGATATCTACAGTTTCTAGTTGAATGATTTTAACTTACTTCGTGTGTTACATGTAATGTGTAGTGACATTACAAAACCCACTGTGTTTAGTTGAAGACGCAAAAAAAAAAAACTGTGCACATTAGCATACTCCCCTTAAGACTCTCTGTTCTTTAAGACTGGGTGCACCCAAAACCTTTTAATCTTTTAATCTTTTAAAGAAAATGAAAAGCTCGTCTTCACTGGATGATGATGATGAAGTGTCCAAGTTTTCTCAACTGTCGGCGCGATTCGCGTGAAAGTTTTGGAATGTTGTTGAAGCTCTCTGAACGTCACAGACGTCGCAAATTCGCGTCGCGGCTGATGTGAATGGTTTTGACGCAAACTATTCGCACACGAACTATTCGCTTTTTCGTTACGCTTTTTCGTTACGCATCCGGTGTGAAAGGGCCTTAAACTAATTATTTTGTAATTAAAAAAATTAAAAGATTGCAAAAAAGTTGATAAAATTATTTGCAGTGCATGTAAATCTTTGAAAACCTTCATTTTTCTTTGTGCATTTCAAACACTTTTCATCACAAACGCAAACATTTTGCTCTCTTTTCTGCTGTCTTTTTTGTGGGTCTAAATCTTTTGCTTGCGAGTTGAAAAGTTTTAGCCTGGTAATACCAAAGAGTCTGGAATGGCATAATAGAGAAGTGTTTTCTCTCTCGCGGGGGTCGCTTGTCTGAAGTTTAAAATCATTGGTTACCCGTAAGCCAATCACATAATGTTTGGTTATGGCGTGTGTTATGCGCATGCTCAGCCGCATCTAACTTCCACTGTAAACACATATGATGCGAAAACAAAACCATCGAGCGAAATACCGGAGTAAACATGGCTGTGAACGACTTTTGCAGATTATGTGAAGTAAATCTATGCATCCACGGTACAATCAGCGTCTACGTCACGGCTCTCAGCCCGCCCTCGTTGATTGGCCCGGCCGTCCGAAGGCCGCTGGAAAACTGAAAGATAGGCTGCTATCTCAGACTGACTACAGAAGCTAAATGAAATTGAGCGGAAGTAGGAAGTCTGACGTAGTCAGGCTAGAAAAGTTTTGCTTGTAAGTTGAAAAGTTTTGCTTGCAAATGAAGCTGTGTCTCAGTGGGCGGTCTCTACCAACCAGGATGGAAGGCCCTTTTCTATTGGTCACCCTGGATCGAAATGACAGGTTGACCACGCCCACTACGTTTTCCCGCTGCTGCAGCGCAGTGTGTACAAGCTGCTTTCAGACACATGCGCGGGAAAACATCTTAAGAAGACTTTTTTGCAATCTTTACATTTTTTTAAATAAAAAATAATTAGCTTTACTCTCAAACACAGTATGTTTGATTGAATAAAAAAAAATATATATATATATATATATATATATATATATATATTTTTTTTTTTTTTTACTTTTGCTTCCCTAAAATCTTAAATATTTAGTTGAATCTTTAACCAAAAGAATTCCAGCCCAGTGAGTTGATAACCACTGTAACCAATTCAACAAGTCTATTAGAAACAATTCTCATCATATTCTCCCAAGATTGAATTATCCGAATTATGCTATCACAAGGGAGTATGCTTTGTTTGAAAGCTGGTTGGGACATATTGCAAGGAGGCAGGTGACAACCCTGAGAATATAATTATAAAATGTATTAAGTTGCAGAAGACAAAAGAGAAAAGCAACTAAAATTATAAGAACATAAATTGTATAATAATAGATGAGAAGGAAACAGAAAAGGCTAGAGCTTTGTTTATAAGTCAGTCACAGTTATCAATTTCTCGAGTCCTTGGCTGCCAGTAGCAGAGGTAGAACTGACTGGTGCTCTCTATACAAAAGAGAGCTGCTACCACATCTGAGAAAATCAGGAACTGCAGCTGCTCCAAGGACACACACTGCAACTAAATGCGTCATAACTGACCCTGTTTCATTTCAATAATAATGCATGATTATGATGCAGAATGATTGAGATGTGGGTGTAAAAACACAGTATTAAGGCTCATCACAGATATATGTACCACTGTTATGCTCTTATTTGGACTGGCTGATCAAATGGCTGCTCTGATCTGACTGCTTGCATGGAAAAGTGGATAATCTCCACTTTTCCCCCTCTGAACACAAACAGAGAAGCTCTACAACTTGATTCTTGTGTAATTTTCTCTCTGTTTCTCCTGTTACTTAATCTCCCAGTCGGACGTGAGTTTGGGAGAGACGAGGGATGCGGGGAAAGAGTGCTGATCTGTGTTTCTCACTGTTTGACTCAAGTTAATGGTTCTGTCAGGGTGCTGATCACAGCTAGGTACCAGATTCCACAGATCTGTAGGTTATGAACCGCCATGAGAATGTTTGTCAGCATATTCTAAATCACAGGGTGAAAAAATAATAATCACAAATGAGATCTCTTTAAAGGAAAAAAAAAAAAGGAAAAAATTTATCTAAAAACAAAATAGATAAAGTAGTATAAGAAACAGTAAACTATAAGCAATTACTTTTTGCATTTTAGTTATTCAGTAGAAAGGATTTTTTTTTTAGTAAGTAATTTATTTGTGAAAATTGCATAAGATATGAAGGGCCAGATTTACTAAACAGAACAAATTAGAGGCTGTTTTATACGACACCGTTTTCAACTAAAAACGTAAAACTTTTTTTGCGTTTTGGCCGTTCGTTTACACGACAACAGCGTTTTGGGTGCCTGAAAACGCAAACTTTTAAAAACGGGTTTCAAAGTGCACGACAAAAACGCAAATCTCTGAAAACGATGACTTCATGCACATGCGTATTACGGTTTAACCGATAGTGTTTCATCGCCATCTAATGTCAGCAGAATACAGGGTTTTTAGTCATTTTCGCGGATCCGTGTGAATGGGGATCGTTTTGACAATGGTGTCGTCTGTAAAAACTTCTCCGTTTTAAGCATATCGTTGTCTTGTAAATGTACCCTTAGCGTGAGAGCGCAATTCCAAAAAATAAAATAAAATAAAAATAAACATTGATGGGAGTGGAAAGTTCTGCACATGAACTATACAGATGACGTGCAAATTAAAGAAAATAGAAGCAGCCGAATCATTTCCATAATTACAAACGCAATCTACCAATAGCAGCGCAAGAGCGTCTCGTTTAAGACATGCTTTTTTTGGGACGTAAATAATGGCACAAATACCATACAAAATATACTTTAGAAGACTCTATTCTTGGGCTATGGTTTAGACGTCTAGTAGATTTTCACTGAGATATAACTTTTCAAGCAATTGCAAGTTTATATCTCACAATTCAGACCTTTATAACTTAAATGAAGTTTATAATTCAGATTTTAAAGAAGTCAGAATCGCAAGATACATAAGTCAGAATAGTCAAACTCGCAATTGCGAGAAAAAGGTCAGAACTGTAAGAACCTTTTTCATTTTTATTCTGTGGTAGAAACAAGCTTCCATACTTCTGTGGAACATGAAAGAAGATATTTTGAGAAATACCTGTGTTTACGGTTTTCTTTTTCCTTTTTGTGACCTTACAATGGAATTAGGCTCCACTGTTCTTCAATGTTCTTCAATGTTCTTCAGAACAACTTTTGTGTTCCAGATGAAATAAAATCATGCAGGTTTGGAACAACATAAGTATGTTCACTTTTGGAAGAACTATCCCTTTAATTCAGGGATCAAAATGAACATGCACTAAGAGCCAAATCTAACAGTAATTTCATTGAAATAAGTATAAAATTGTTGAAATGTAATTGTAAAAACGATAGTCTGATCCTTGCTAATGTAAGTTAAAGGGTTAGTTCACCCAAAAATTAAAATTATGTCATTAATGACTCACCCTCATGTCGTTCCAAGCCCGTAAGACCTCCGTTCACCTTCGGAACACAGTTTAAGATATTTTAGATTTAGTCCGAGAGCTTTCTGTTCCTCTATTGAAAGTCAATGGACGGCATACTGTCCATGTCCAGAAAGGCAATAAAGACATCATCAAAGTAGTCCATGTGACATCAGTGGCTCAATCTTAAGTTTATAAAGCGACGAGAATACTTTTTGTGCGCAAAAAGTAAACAAAAATAATGACTTTATTCCACTATTCATTTCCTTCTCTCTACGCCTCGAGTGAGTTCACGTAGTGTTTTTGCGCAGCGCGTCTATGTTGTACGTCACACGTAGGCTCACTATTGGCCGACGCTGGTCATGTGTGATGCGTGTGACGTACAACACAGACGCGCTGCGCAAAAACACTACGTGAACTCACTCGAGGCCTAGAGAGAAGGAAATGAATAGTGGAATAAAGTCGTTATTTTTGTTTACTTTTTGCGCACAAAAAGTATTCTCGTCGCTTTATAAACTTAAGATTGAGCCACTGATGTCACATGGACTACTTTGATGATGTCTGTACTGCCTTTCTGGACATGGACAGTATGCCGTCCATTGACTTTCAATGGAGGAACAGAAAGCTCTCGGACTAAATCTAAAATATCTTAAACTGTGTTCCGAAGATGAACGGAGGTCTTACGGGCTTGGAACGACATGAGGGTGAGTCATTAATGACATAATTTTCATTTTTGGGTGAACTAACCCTTTAAGTGCATACATCTGTCAAAACATTGCTGTCTTCAATAAAAACTTTCTTCAGGAAAGTCTAATGTATTTTTCTCCATAAATCTACGTGGTAACACATAATATGTGAAATATTCCTCACATCAAACCAACAAAAACATTCTGGACACTGTGTGGACCATTTAAATTCTGAGTATAGAAATCATGTTTGAATCACGCACAGGTCATTTCCACAGTGATTACGCCCATTTCTCTGAAAGTACTCTAACATTAACCAAGTGTGACCCTCCAGGTAAAGCTATCGTCTGATAAGTCGGTCTTATAAAGTGCTTGGCTCTGTGTACAGTTTCTGACGCACATTGGATGATGTTGTCCTTGAATAGTAACCTTCTGAACCCTCTGAACCAAATCACCATGCTATCAATCAGCGACTTTACAGGCAGCAAGCTTAAGCCAATTGGTGTGATACTGTAAGATAGTTGCATTATTGCAGGGATGGGTAGACTCTGACCTTTTACAGCCAGACCCGAAAGACACAAAGAAGAGAAAACAATGATAAGATAATAGTTATATTAATAAGGCTGGAGGTTGCACAGAGTTTGAAGAGTTAAGAAAGTGCAATCAAACAAAATCACCACAGTCTCTTATCATCCACAGGTCTGGACTACCAGGAATAATTAAAGGTGCCATGAGTAACAATTCCATAAAACGTTTTACACCTATTTTATACATAATTACACGTCAAGGTAATCTCATCATTAAAATCATAAAACACAATAAAATGTGCTTTTGCTTCTTACTATATTGTCCACTGCATAGCGTGATCATCTGGGATATGAACCCGGTTCTCCACAAGATTATTAACTTTCAATCATCAAAAAAGTGTTGCACTATTGATGTTTAGATGTTCAAATACATTAAAAGGCATTATTTTCCTTTGTGGGAAAAGTACACTTTAGTAGGCCTGTCACGATAACAAATTTTGCTGGACGATAAATTGTCCAAGAAATTATCGCGATAAACGATAATATTGTCGTTCTGAGACCATTTTCATTTCATATAATTATAATGGCATAATAATGCAGGTACACCTTTTCAACGATCTATAAACTTTTATTTCTAAAGAATATTAAACATTGAAAACGGAAAACATTTTAAATATCCCAAAAAATGAACAAAACAACCAAAAACAATGAAAGCAATGGACTCTTAGTGTCTGTTAACAAAATAAATGTCTGTTAATAAATAAAATGAAACAAAATTGCACTTCAAAAAATATTAAACATTAGGCTTTAGACATTATTAAATAGTGATACATTCCATAACAGGCAAAACTGACAGTTAGGACCTTTGTAAACAAATAAAAAAAAGCCTCAACAAGCCATATCGCACAATTTTGCACTGTTACTCCTGTTACTTTGTCCTCCTGTTACTTTGTCAAGTGATTGTGTACTGTCGGGAAGGCATGCTACGCACTGAAAATACTTGGTTAGGATTAGGGGTGAGGAGTGCGTGCGTATTACACGCCATAAAGAGCGTATCATATGCACGCAAAAACTATTTTTGGCGTATAAATGGCACGAGAAATAACATTCGTGGTATAGATACGCATTTTCATGTGATCGGGCTCGCTGTCGCAACTCACAACTAGCGTCTTCTCTCTCTCCCGGCAGTAGCCGCAAACACTCCCGCCGGCGCTTTCCCATACAAAGACCATGTGACTGAGCGCCGCGGCGCCGCCTTCTCACACAAAGACCATGCAACTGACAACAAGAGGGTTCACTCCTCCTATACGCTAAAGAACCGAGCGAGAGTGGTCATCCAGTCTCTTTGGTAGAGAGAGAGAGACGAGGAAAACAAACAAGCATGCAAATGGAATTATCGCGGCCGGAAAAATTATCGAGCTCGTTTTTTTTTATCGTGCGATTAATCGACTTATCGACTATCGCGACAGGCCTACACTTTAGCATACTTTTAAAAAGAGTGCTTTGTACAGAAATAATATACTTAAATGCCCGGTTTCACAAACATGGCTTAAAGGGTCAGTTCACCCAAAAATGAAATTACTCATCCTCCATCAAGTCATCTCAAACCCCTAAGACCTTTGTTCATCTTCGGAATACAAATTACGATATTTTTGATAAAATCCGAGAGGTTTCTGGCCCCACATAAGGCAGCAACGTCATTGCAACTTTCAAGGCCCAAAAAAGTAATAAAGACATATAGGCTAGTTAAAATAGTCCATGTGACTGTTCAGTTCACCATGTGTAAATATAGAGACGAAATTTGGAAGATTACAAAGAACTTGCAGCTGTGCACAGTGGTTCAACCTTAATGTTATGAAGCGACGATACTTTTTGTGCCCAAAAATAATGATTTTATTCAATCAATCTCTTCTCTTTCACGTCATTCTCCTATGCTGTCGACGTAGTAAATACAGTGCAACGCTTCCAGGTTCTACGTCAGAACGCCAGAACTTAAATACAATTTTTTTGTTTAAGTAAAAGTATTGCTACTTAAGAAATAATTTACTTGAGTACAAGTAGAAGTACTGAAAAATAAAATGAAAAATATAAAATGTTCTATTTTTACACAAAATGGAGCGTTGTTAGCAATATGGATGCTACACACTCTCATGCATTTTCTGTTTCATTCATACTGGAAGCCATAGGGCACCCTAATGCAGAAAGTCCACAAGTAAGATTCAAAGAAGTATTAAACATGAAATCTCATATTCTCATGTCTCTCTATTCTGGTCTTTAGCGACCCGGATCTATATCTAAAACTGGTGGATCTCTAACTGTCGCAATAATATAAAACTCTCCTGATATTAGTAACAATTACAGAAGAATAAAATAAAGCATATTTTGTTACCTTTTGGAGCTCGGAAGGGTTCAGTTTGAGCAGATGTTTTAAACCATCATCACTGTCCTCGTCAGAGCTCATTTCCCACTACATTCAGCATCTGGCTCATATTCGCGATATCAAACATATTCTTAAAACTATAATTTTCAACATCTTCAAAATCAATATTTTGATCGCTGACAGCTTTCTCACCAGATCCACCATCAAGTGACAGTGACACTAATATTTGATTGCGTTCAGTACTTGATCTGCAGTAAATCGCTAAGCCATTTCAAGTTTTGCTGATGATACTTCCTATTCTTTTGTTTTCTGCCTGCGGTAACTATGAGTGAAACGTCACTTCATCATTGTGTATCAGACATTGCCACCTTGTGGAATAAAGGTAAATTGCACTTATTCAGTCATCAAAGATTAAATTACTGTTGTGCAGAAGAAAATACTCACACTGTTACACACTTATAAAAATTTTACAAAAAAAATTAAAGGAAAGACATTATAATTTTTTTCTTGTTTTCTTGTTTATAATGAATTGATTGAGCAATACTAAGAGGGGTGATGTCTAACTTTAAAAAGGAGGAAGGTAGTGAATGACATCCCGGGTCACTAAAGACCCGAAGGTGTGCGTTTAAGGGTTAAAATATGTCAGTGCCATTGTTTTGTCTTAAGATGTACACTGGTCATTTTTTTTTCTTAAGAACATTTATAAAAGGTACTTAAATGTCCTATTTGAACAAAGGCCTAATCCTGGCTTAATCAAAGCCCTGTCAGTGAAACCTGTCTGTTTCAGGTTTCAACGGTACAGCTGAAAGTACCTACAATTTAGAACATTTAAAACTTTAAATGTAATGAAATAACAAACTACAGTTAAAATTATAGTCAAGTACTTTACATGTGTACTTGCTACTACTTGCTTACTACTACTGTATCCATGCAGAACAAAGGCTAGCATAACATGGTTTGTTTATACTCCACAGTTCAGTTGCTACAAGGCTAACAGAAGGAGTGCGATTTTTTTTTTTTAATCATCATCTTCTTTTAAATGTCAGGTAATGGAACACCTTTAATGGTCGGAAGGGGATATGAAGGAATATTCTTAATACGACTTTAAATGGAATTCAGCAGAAAACAATGTGGGACGTTTCCAGCATTAATGGGCTCTAATGTTGCTTCCTACGATTATACTTTCCCCAGAAGCTTGAGGGGGAAAAAAGGGAAAACAAGACGGATGAGGAACATTTGTGCGTCTATACAGAGCTCATATGACTTTCCAAGAAGGCCTGGCAGCAGAGAGCTACTCGAGGCTGAGTGAACCTCTAATAACCATCGTAATACAGAGATTAGGTTGGTACATATAAAAAAATATAAAAGAGTAAATGGATCTTTGTACTTTTGCAAAAACATATTGAAGACACACTGAACAAAAGCATGTTTTTCTTTTCTCTCATAAAATGACTTTGTACACTAAGATGCATCAAAATATACTAAGTTTTGTGACTAAAAGGATCAGATGGGGAACTATAAAATCAATATATAGTTCAATATGAGTTCATTACGTTCAAGTAATAATTAGTCTGCATGTGGGCCAAATTATAGGCCTGAGAATACATTCAGAGGTGAATTCATTACACAGTTGTGGCACTTTAGTCCATATTTTAGCACAAAAACCTCTTATTAAAACGTCTTATTCACAAACCACCCACAGTCTATCTTAACCAATTCCCACACACACTAGTGCTTTTAGTGCTACATTAGGCATATTAAGTCATTCTTTTCAATACACACCAATGCAAAATACTTATTATAGATTGTGCCTTATTTACTTACTGCCTGCCATAAATAGAAAGCAGATGGTAAATATAATTTTAATTAAGTGATGTTTGTTTACATTTTCGAGTGATTGTGGCAGCAGCAATTCATCAAAATCATAATCAAGGCAAATGCATACAGACAAATAAGCAGCCACCTTCAGCATTTAAAGAGTTGATTCAGGTGCCTTGCATACCGCAGTCCTTTTATATTTTCATTTTTTTTCTTTATATATAGGCAAAAAAAAAAAAAAAAAATTCAAGAAATGAACATGTTGTGTGTGTGTGTGTGTGTGTGTGTGTGTGTGTGTGTGTGTGTGTGTGTGTGTGTGTGTGTGTGTGTGTGTGTGTGCGTGAGTCAATATAGAGCAGCGCTCCCCAACTTCTGTTTGTCTTTAATATGTTTTGGGGTCAAATTTTCATGGAAAAACTTTTAGAACAGCGATTGTATAATAAATGCAATCCAAAAGAATTGCATTCTTTGTATGATAGAACGGAAATACCACAGAATCTCAACAAGTCAAAGAGTCTGAAATATCATCCTCTGGAATACTTGATTCTGATTGGTCAATGGTGGCATTTCTGAGGTCAAATGTTTATATAATAATCACTCAATCCTATGTCCTGCACCTCATGTATCACCCTGCAAGCAGTATATTTCTTCACACATACGAAAATCATTTAAACTCAAATTAATAATTCATGTCCATTATGTAAAAAAAATGCTAAATAGATTAGCAGTAAGCAGTAGCCTAGCAGCTAAGTAAATTAGCAATAAACTATACATTTCCCCCCACTTGATGATTGCTGCCTGTTTCACACAGTATCTTTAAAAATATAATAAGCATTATATATAGCTACTGCACAGCATGCAGTAAAGTAAATTCCATTTTGAATACAGCTCTCAACTGCAGCACTGGCCACAGTTGAAGGAGGAGGGAGATGGTGAGGAAATGTTGCAGAAGTCTGACCCCCCCCCAGTCTGTGTCAACGGCCTACCAGCACTACCACACCATTACATAACACTACTGCAGAGAGAGAGAGAGAGAGAGAGAGAGAGAGAGAGAGAGAGGTAATAAATCACGCACAGACACACTGCAGGATTCTCCACACCTTCAGCTGCAGTAGGCTACACATACACCCATTTCACACCGCAATAGACAATATTTTGGACTTACTATGTATGTTCAACATTCTTATTATGTGACGCAGCTGTGGACTTACTTGACACACCTGAACAACACAAAACACACCCGTCAGCATCTGTGAGAAACGTGTGTGCGTGTGTGTTTACCGATGAAGCAGCACGAGTGCAGCCGCAATGTAGCCTACGCTTACGTGCGTATGATTTCATAACTACAGTTCAGTACAACCCTGAGGCAAAATGAAGATGAAATGGGGATTCCTCTGAGTGCAGATAAACGGAGGAGAGTGTTGTGGAATGAATATCAAGCAATTTACGCAAGCACGACTGCTTAAATCACCTGGGTAAACTTGTCCTGGACTGAGAGAGGGAACATCGAGAATGGCGTCTGCATGAGCAAAATTCATTGCCATGATGCTAATGTTGTGGGCGGTTGCCAGGACATTTATATGCGGTTGCTAAGGTGTTGCATTTGTAGGTTGCATTTGAATAATGCTTGATTTTGTTTAAAGAAAATGAGGTATATTTTAAGGTCCATGCTAGTTAACCCTGCAAAGCCTGATAACAAATAATAGTAAACATAAATAAGAATAATTATATGTAGCCTATATTTGTAATGTTTTTTTTTTTTTTTTTGAGTATCATTATTTGATACATCAGGCTTATGGCTCATATAAGAATATGGAGCTCATATTCGAGGAGGGGAAAAAATATTCCCAATTGAGCAAAAATATGCAATTTGGTGCAGCTGATATTTAAATGGCCAAAAAGTAAGATGAAACATAATGCAATTCAATACATTGATGATTGAGAGATGTAGTACACATAAACATTCCCCAAACCTTGATGCATCATATTTGATATTTACATTTTCACATGAATTTTCAAAAAACATTATGTATGGACCCAGTCAATCCACAGTGTCCATTGTGAATATATTTGCTACTAGAAATATAATAGTTAATTGTATAATAGTTAGTCAATACAGTAAGTGTCCATTGTGAATATAGCAATATAATAGTTAATCTTATGTTTACTTAATAAGAATCAGTAAAGATTTAACAGCAAATAGACACGTGTACCACAAACTGAAGGTGTACATTTTTACTAAAAGGCCTTTTTACTTGCTTAAAAAGTATAAATCAATCGGATAGTAGAAGGCATGTTTAAGATTTGCATATCAAATATACTTTAGGATTTATCTTTAGGTTAAGCACAATTTATGACCAACGTCATGTTTTATATATGTTTTTATTTATTTATTATTATTTCTAAATTGGCATAAATGCAGTACAGCAAACACTACCATGGTGTACAAATGCTTTCAAGTCCAGTCAAGTCAAGACTTGATTTGTATGTGTGTGTGTGTGTGTGTATATATATATATATATATATATATATATATATATATTTAACCGCTCTGGAGAAAACAGTAATGTTAACGTCCAGCTCAGTTCAGTTCTCATATAATGGTGTCAATGCAGGCAGATCAATATATATATACATATATATTTTATATAACTCTAATTAGAATTTCATTGTAATCAAAATGATATCGATTCAAATAATAAAATGTGCATCATTTTTTCTTTATGAAAGATATAATCAAAAATACTATTTTAAGTGCATTGTCAGTATTCTTATACCTTGAGTTTATTAATGCTGAATATGAGAAATAATAATACTGACACTTATGTACAAGTTATGTAATCAGATTACTTTTTTCAAGTAACTAGTGACGCATTACTTTTAAATGTACAACAAAATAAGAGTTAGCTACTTTTTCAAATAAGTAATGCCAGTTACGCTGTGGAAACATGATGCTTATTGTAGTTCAAGACTAAATGTTAACATGCATTTACTCATTCAGTATTTCTGAAAAGGAATAAAAACAGTGAAATGCAAACTAAAATTAAATATGTTAAATAACACAAAAATACTTTATATTTTCAATCTCACTTTACTAAGCAATGTCTTCACTGCTGACCTTCTCAAATATACTAAGCGAAAATTTGTGTTGGTTTGTCTGAGCTGCACCCTCTATTGTAAAGGCATGAATTTGCATTTCCTTCAGACTGAGGCTTATTCATACATTTGCCAAATTAAAAAAAATGTTTTTATTAAAAAACAAACAAGCAAGTCTAGCCCAGGTGAGAAAAGGTAACGCAAAAGTAACATGACATTACTTTCAATAAAAAGCAACTAAGTAACACAATTATGACAGCATACAACACTAAAAGAAAGAGAAAAAGAGCTAAAAACAGCAAGCTGGTTAAATGTGTCTAGAGAGGTGACTCGATAGATCAGAAGCTCTGCAGTAATAAAAGAGAACAAATGCAGGGTAAGGCGGCCTGCATTACCTTCCAGGAAGTACAAGGGTGTGTGTGTGTGCGTCATTCTGGGGCCATGGGGCGAGATCTGTACATAAACAGCCTTTCAAATCTCTCTAGCCGGAAGATTCAGCAGGTGCTGTGAGAAAACGCTCACCAACACAAACAGTCAACATGTCAATAATAAAACAGCACCTGTGATGGATAGCATTCATAAATTACAGGTTATAATTAGGTTAATCTTTTTACCAGGACATAAAGTCCTGCTCAAATTAATCTGCACCCACAAAATTAGATTATAAAATATGTATAACCTTTTAATACATTCTACTATTTTTCTATCTATTGCTTGGACATTATATTTAAAATTGTCCAAGATACATTTAAAAAACACATTTTGCAATTGCTCAAAATGTATTTTAATATTGAAAAATGTATTTTATTGCCCCCAGAGGTACACTTTGTAATATATTTTGGCATGTGAAGGTTTAAATTAAATTTAAGATTTCTGCAGCAACTGTTTACAACATATTTCGCATTTTTGAAATGCCCATCACACACAGATTGTCCTTTCTGTTTCATCTTTATTTTCAGAAAATAAATAAAACACTGAACAGAAGACCAAAAAAAAAAAAAAAGGTGAAGTTCTGTCAGTGTCGAGTAGAGCAGCGTTCCTCAACCTTTTTTGTCTTTCATAAGTTTTACAGTTCAGGGGTCAAACTTTTAGAAGTGATTTTATTATAAAATGAACATATTACAGTGCAACATTTCAGTTACACATTTAATAAACCACAAGCAGGCCACATCGAAGTTATTGCTCTTTATTGTTCTGTTGGAATGATGAGCATCTTCAATCCTTATAAAATATACAAATAACTGCAGATTTGATTTTATGGATTAACCACCTACTTTATTGTGATTAAATAACCACAAAAAGCAAAAAAAGAAAAGAAAAAAAATATCACTCATCTTCCTCCACATCCTCCACCTCCTCTCCCTCTCCCTCTACTTCTCCCTCTCCCTCTCCCTCTCCCTCTCCCACCTCCTCCTCCTCTTCTTCATCACTGATGACATATTTTTTGGGTTTCTTGGCGGCTGCAGATTCGTCATCTTCCTCTGCCTTTCGCTTTCCAGCGTTCTCTCCCTCCTGAAAGAAATGATAAATATTTTTTAAATTCCCTAATATACACTTACGGTGTTAGTCAAGGTGTCTTAAAGACAAGTCAGACATTTTCCAGCCACTCAGAGCTTTAGAATTGTTTTTGATACTGTATCTTTAAGACTTCTATATGTAAATGACTTCTGTTATGATTGGCTAGCCTATTAACCTTTGAAAAGCATAACTTATGACATAAAATTTTCTCTCTACAGCAATTTGTTTTAGCAATAATTCACTATGAACAATCCTTAAGCAGGATTCAGTTACCAGAGAAACAAATATTGTGATTCATCTTAAAGGGGTAGTAGTTCACCCAAAATTGAAAATTCTGTCATCATTTACTCAACCTCATGTCAGTCCATACACATATGACTTTCAGTCATTTTTCTATTTTTGTCAATCTATTGAAAGTCCACACCAAAAAGTGGTTTAGATCAATCTTCTGAAGAGACTATCACTTATATGATGATGATGATGATGATATGATGTCTTTTCATTCAAATATAAACATTGATCAAACAAAAGCTCAAATGTACTTGCTTCATGGGTGAGAATGAACCTCATTGGTTTTTGCATGCAGTGGATTACGATGACTTAAACTTTTTGAAACCTGAAAGTTTTGGTTGCATGGATTATTCTTTCAATGAATATTAGGGGTGTGATGAAACACTTAGCTCATGAGATGATACACAATATTGGGTTCACGAGAAGGCGATATTTTAACACTATTATTAAAGGGGTGGTAGTATGCCCCTTTTCACAAGATGTAAAATAAGTCTCTGATGTACCCAGCGTGTATGTGAAGTTTTAGCTCAAAATACCCCACAGATGATTTATTTACAGCATGTTCAAATTGTCCCTTATTGAGGGTGAGCAAAAACACGTTGTTTTGTGTGCGTCCCTTTAAATGCAAATGAGCTGCTGCTTCAAAAGCTTGTGTGTGTTAGCAGCTCCGATTACCTCACACAGACGCACTACAATGTCAGAAACTGTTCTGCCTTTTATGTTTAAACTGGAGTTGGACAATGATGGAGAGGCTCAAGAAGAAGTGACAACATGTAGAATGCAACAGAACGTTTCTGAATGGTTATTTGATGAATTTATGTAGCTGATGTGGAGTTAACTATCTTCAGGTCTTTGATTAGCCTATTCTGTCATGATCATTTATAAAATCGCTCGTGTGGGAACTGTTGTAAGATGCCTACAGAGTGACAAGCTATTGCATTTGTGTTACGTACTGTATTGCATGTGAAAAGACAGCTGCGACAGACTCGCAATGTGCTCTACTACAGTAACTCTTCCTCTTCTCAACATGGACTGTGTGTTCCCGGGGGCGGGGTTTATGTAAATTTTAAGGTTAGTGATGTCACTAACCCGGGAGGAAGCTTGTGTAGTCCCTACTAGCTGTTTGATAAAAAATGATTTCTTTAAAATATCTTCCTTTGCTTTGAACTTTGAGCGTTGTAACTTTGCAGATGCTGTTTATGTTCAAACAGCAACATTACACACTAACTAAAGTTAGAAAAGTGAAATCATAATCAACCACCCCTTTAAGAAATCTTCAATGACAAAATATGTGATTGAAAGTCACAAAATGCAAAACTATGCAGGTGCATTTTTAATGTTTTAACTAATCTAGGGCTGTCACTAACGATTTATTTGGTAATTGAATAATCGCTCAATTATTTTGATTGATTAATCGGATCATTTTTTTTGTGGTAATAAAAATGGGTCTAAGTGAACAACAGCTTTTAAAATGATTTAAAATGCATATATAATAACAATGAGGCAATGATAATTGGTTCAAATAAAGCATCAAAAGAAAGTTATCATAAATTTATTGAACAACTGTTAAAATACAGTTGTGGTCAGAATTAATGGCACCCCTGGTAAATATGATCACTTTATGAAATAAATTTTTTTTTTTCCAAAACACGTTGGCCACAATTATTGGCACCCCTAGATTTTTTTTACAAGTAAAATATCTCTGAAGTATATTCCCATTAATATTTACCTTTTTTTTAGCACATCAGCGTGACTAAGAACACGAAATTGGCTAGCTATGACTTGTTTCACAGGAGTTTAAATATGAGGAAACACAAAGGCCAAATTCCCTTAATCATCCATCACAATGAGTAAAACCAAAGAATATAGTTCTGATGTGCATCAAAAGATTATTGAGCTTCACAGAATAGATAGTGGCTCTAAGAAAATAGCTAAAGAATTGAAAATCCCCATTTTGACCATCAGGGCAATAATTAAGAAGTTCCAATCAACTAAAGATGTTATGAATCTGCTAGGAAGAGGACGTGTGTCTATACTGTCTTAATGCATGGAGAGGAGGAAAGATTGAGTGGCCAAAGACTTTCCAAGGATCACAGATGGAGAATTGCAGAGATTAGTTAAAGGGATACTTCACCTCTGGGAAGATGAATGTGTATTTAAAATAGGTCATTTAAGTAGAAGAAATGTGAAGAAATTTTTGAATTTGGAGCTTTCTAGACTGAGAAAAGCCAGAAAATGTATTTTTGACTTATGTGGATGAAAGACAACAACTCCCAGAATGCACTTGCTTCGCTGCCTTAGAAGGCCACGCCTACCGGTAAGTTGAAAACAAACAACAAGGCTAGCCTATGTGATGAGTTTGCCAGGGATTTAGAGATCGCCCAAAATGTCCGGGATTCGGCTTTTGCGTTCTACAGTCGCCATTCATTCATTATGTTTACTCTGGCGAGCAGGACGAGGCTGGCGGCCGCGGGAGAACGGTGCGAGGCCGGTGGCGTCATTACTGAGACGCGCCGGGTCTCGCATCTCTCACGGAGGAGCAGGAATTTTCTTAGCAATGGTAAAACGCACATCAACCGATCACTTGTTTAGCGTTCATGTAAACACTACATTCAGATTCACCAATCGGAATGAATTCAGTTAGATTGAAACAGAAGGTGTGCATGTAAACAATGAATGGCGACTGCAGAACGCAAAAGCCGAATCCCGGACATTTTGAACGATCTCGCCCGCCGGACAAGTCCGGGAAAAGGAGGATGTAACCCCTACTTACTCAGCTTTCTCCTACTATTCAGCTTTCTCCACAGAACAAGAGCCTGCTAGCTTAGCTTCCAAAGAAAGACGGCTGACACTGTGTACATTCTGTGAGTGAGATCCCTCCCTCTATGGGCGGGCTGAAAACATGCGGGACATCGCCATCTACTGGCTGTAGTCTTTAGCCTCTGGCCAGAAAATCCTCCGATGATGCAAAATGACGATTTTTGCGTCATCGGAGAATTTTTTCCAGACAAAAAATACATAAATCTCTTGTCTCAGAGAGATACGAGGGTGGAAAGCATGGTAATTCGAAAATACTACAGGTTTTCTACTAATACAAAGCTTAATGCTAAATCCTGAAGTATCCCTTTAAGTATTGGGGTCAGAAAGCCTAAAAAACAAAAAACAAACAACCACAATATAAAATCCTCGTTGCTCATCCAAAAACAAACTCCAGCATATTCAGTTGTCAGACACGACTGGATCTTCAAAAGGGACCAGAATCTATGGTCAGATTTAACTTAAAAAAAGAGCTTTTTGGCAGCAAAGCAACCAGATAAGTTTGGTGCAAACAGGGATAACAAGTACCCCATACCCACGGTTAAATATACCGCTGGATCTTTAATGTTGTGGGCATATTTTTGCTGGAGGACCTGGACTTCTTGTTTAGATACATATCATCATGGATTCTAGCAAATACCACCAGATAAAAAAATCAAAACCTTACAGCCTCTGCTAGAAATCTTATAATGGGCCGTGGTTGGATCTTCCATCAGGACAACGATCCAAAACAGACATCAAAATCAACACAAAAATGTGTTAGGGATCACAAAATGAAGCTTCTGCCATGACCGTCCCAGTTCCCTGACCTGATGAGTGGAGTGAACTGAAGAGAAGAAGCACCAACATGGATCTGGGAATCTGAAGGATCTGGAGAGATTCTGAATTAGGGCTGGGCGGTATATATCGAGTTCGTACGATATATTGATACATTTTTTAGAAACGAAATGGAATGAGGCAATACCGTTTATATCGATACAGCAGTTTGATACGAGCACATCTAAAAAATAGCGGAGGACGCAGTGTGAGCTGCTGCAGTGAAAGTACAATTCGTCCTAAACATGTTATATTAAGGGCTTCAAAATAACTGGTAAGATATAGTTAACAAGTTTAAAGCAGCTTCCCTGTCAGATGTTCTAACAGATACTGTTGCTGACTGACAGATAAATACTTGCGCTGCTTAATGCGTTTGAGATGTGGTGCTTTCCTCAGTGCTTAACTTACATTTCACAGGTATATTATCCATCTGTTAATGTTAGAAAGTCAAACAAATATGTCAATTTTTCAGGAGAGGATGAGCCTTCTGCAAGTGAATCTCCGATAAAATTCAAGCTTCCGTGAATGCGGCCACCACGCGCATGCGCGCCAAACAGACGGAGCACAATGGAATAGTGGCGCAATAACTCTGACTAAAATATACTGCTAAAATATTTGTTGTTGGAGACAATAAATGTGCCGTATGTGGAATTTTAAACCTAGAAGTAAGTATATTTTTTATGAAAGTGACCATTATAATGGAGTAATCAAATACAGGCTAAAATAATTAGTTTGTGCTTTTGTTTTTATATTGTAATGTTACAATGTTAAAATGTAATGTGATTTTAACCACCTTTTTGCACATAATATATTGCATAGCCTACATTACATTCACTATATTTGTTTCCATTTCCTTCAATATCAACATTGTTTGTAAGATATCATTGGGCAGGATGTGAAATAATTTTTTTTTTTATAAATACAGATTTTCTTTATCCAAATAAAAAAAACATAGAAAGTATCGACATATATATACAGTGCTATGCATAAGTTTAGACACCCATGCTAAAGTTGACTAAAAAGAGGCATACAAAATCATCTTTTGGTAATTTAACTTAATGCATTAATTTAAAAAATTAGGAAAAATCCAACCTTTAAGGACACCAATTTTCTTTGTGAATGAATAATGTATCGCAAACAAATAAATGTTCTTCCTTGAAATACAGGGTGCATAAGTTTGGACACCCCCATGTTAAATTCCCATAGAGGCAGGCAGATTTTTATTTTTAAAGGCCAGTTACTTCATGGATCCAGGATACTAAGCATCCTGATAAAGTTCCCTTGGCCTTTGGAATTAAAATAGCCCCACATCATCACATAGCCTTCACCATACCTAGAGATCGGCATGGAATACTTTCCATAAGATCATTTTTATTTTTATTTATTTTATTTATTTTTATATAGCGCTTTTCACAATACAGATTGTATCAAAGCAGCTTCACAGTATTAAATAAAATAGTACATCAGTGTATGTTTCTGGTGTAAAACATCCACGTTTGGTAATGCAGATCAATAGCACTGTTGAATCGATTAATCAAATTAAGTATCCCCAACTGAGCAAGCCAAAGGCAACAGTGGCAAGGAACCGAAAAACTCCATTAGGTGACCTAATGGAGAAAAAAAAACCTTGGGAGAACCCAGGCTCAGTCGGGGGCCAGTTCTCCTCTGGCGTTTATGAAGTAGAGACCGGATTTAACTGTAAGATTAAAATATTATATGAATGCCTGGCTGAAGAGATGCGTCTTTAATCTAGTTTTAAACTGGGAGAGCGAATCTGAGCAACGAACAGTATCAGGAAGGCTATTCCAGAGTTTTGGTGCTAAATGTGAAAATGCTCTCTCTCCTTTGGTGGATCTGGATATCCTAGGTATGACCAGAAGCCTCGAATTTAGTGATCTTAAAGAGCGCGATGGATTATAGGGCGATAGAAGATCCGTTAAATAAACTGGAGCTAAGCCGTTTAGGGCTTTATAAGTCAGTAGCAATACCTTGTAATTAATACGGAACTTTATAGGTAACCAATGTAGTGATGATAAAATTGGTGTTATATGGTCAAACTTTCTTGATCTAGTAAGAACTCTAGCGGCGGCATTTTGGACTAACTGTAGCTTGTTTATTGAGGATGCAGGACAACCAGCTAATAAAGCATTACAGTAATCTAGTCTCGAGGTCATGAATGCATGAACTAGCTTTTCTGCATCAGAAACAGATAGCATGTTACGTAATTTAGCAATATTTCTAAGGTGAAAAAAGGCTGTTTTTGTAACATATGAAATATGATTTTCAAAAGACAAGTTACAATCTAATATAACACCCAGGTCTTTTACTGTAGAGGATAAAGTAACAGGACACCCTACTATGTTAAAGTTGTATTGAAGGAGGTTTTGTGGGCGGTTTTTTGAACCGATAAGTATTACCTCTGTCTTATCTGGATTTAATAAAAGAAAATTGTGCGTCATCCAATCTTTTATATCTTTAACACACTCTGTCAATTTGGATAATTTAGCGTTTTCATCCGGCCGTGATGAAATATATAGTTGAGTGTCATCCGCATAACAATGGAAACTAATTCCATGTTTCCTTATAATATTTCCAAGTGGCAGCATATATATTGAGAATAATAGAGGGCCTAACACAGATCCTTGCGGCACTCCATAGTTTACTGGAGTTATGATCGATTTTTCTCCGTTTAAATAGACAAAATGGTAGCGGTCAGATAGGTATGATCTGAACCAGCTTAATGCTTGTCCTTGAACACCGGTATAGTTTTGTAGCCGATCTAAGAGTATTGTGTGATCTATAGTATCGAACGCAGCACTGAGATCAAGTAAAACTAGTATTGAGATACAGCCTTGGTCAGAAGCTAAGAGTAAATCATTTGTGATTTTAACGAGCGCAGTTTCAGTGCTATGATGCGGCCTGAACCCAGACTGAAACTTTTCATAGGTGTCATTTTCTTGCAAGAAAGAGCCCAGTTGGGCAGACACAACTTTTTCTAATATTTTGGACATAAAAGGAAGATTTGAAATGGGTCTATAATTTGCTAGGTTATTTGGGTCTAATTGTGGTTTCTTAATTAGTGGTTTTATAACTGCCAATTTAAATGTTCTTGGAACATGACCTAAAGATAAAGACGAGTTAATAATATTGAGGAGAGGCTCTTCCACTATAGGTAACACTTCTTTCAATAGTTTAGTTGGTATGGGATCTAATAAACATGTTGTTGTTTTAGAGGAAATGATAAATTTATTTAACTCTTTTTGTTCTATAGTTGTAAAGCACTGTAATTGTTCTTGCGGGGTGATAATCGAGGCTGAATTATAAGGCGCGATTGAAGATTGAACGTTTACAATTATGGATCTGATGTTTTCTATTTTCTCAGTGAAAAAATTCATGAAATCATTACTACTAAACTGTAACGGAATATTTTGTTGAGGTGACGCTTGTTTATTTGTTAGTCTAGCCACGGTGTTAAATAAGAACCTAGGATTGTTTTGGTTATTTTCTATTAGTTTGCGGAAATGCTCAGCCCTGGCCGCTTTTAGGGCCTTTTTATAGCGTGACGTACTGTCTTTCCAAGCGATTCTAAAAACCTCTAAATTAGTTTGTTTCCATTTACGCTCTAAATTACGGGTTTCTCTCTTTAGAACACGAGTAGTATTGTTGTACCATGGTGCTTTAATTTTCTCTCTGACCTTTTTTAGTCTCATAGGTGCAACAATATCCCATTTTCCAGAGAGAACGGTGCTCATAGTGCTGGTTAGTTCGTCTAGTTCATCTGTTTGTTTAGGTTCAGGCAGCAGCTGAGACAGATCCGATAAGCAATTTGAAAAATTATCTATGGTGGATGGAAGGATTGTTCTGCCTAATCGATAACGCGGCGCAGCATGATATATTACCGGGGTACGTAATATGCAAGTTACCATGTAATGGTCAGTTACATCATCACTTTGCGGAATGATATCTATATCGGTTGGATCGGTTCCATGTGATATAATTAAATCGAGTGTATGATTAAAACGATGAGTCGGTCCGGTAACGTTTTGCTTAACCCCAAAGGAGTTTAATAAGTCTATAAACGCAGCCCCTAACGTATCATTTTGATTATCTACGTGTATGTTAAAATCTCCAACAATTAATATTTTATCGACATTGACCAATAGATCTGAGAGAAAATTTGCAAATTCTTTTAGGAAATCAGCGTAAGGCCCTGGTGGTCTATATACGGTAGCCAAGGCTAAAGATAATAGGGATGTTTTTCTATCATCTAAGAGCGTAACATTTAGTACAAGTACTTCAAATGAAATAAACTTATAACCCGTTTTCTGAGTAACATTGAGAATATCTCTATAGATAGTTGCAATACCGCCGCCACGACCAATCAGACGGGGCTCGTGCTTATAGGAGTATCCTGATGGAGTAGACTCATTTAGACCGAAATAATCATTTGGTTTAAGCCAGGTTTCAGTAAGGCAAAGTACATCTATGCTATTATCTGTGACTATTTCATTTACAATAACTGCCTTAGGTGTGAGTGATCTAATGTTTAAAAGACCTAGCTTTAGAAATTGTTTTTGTTTACTAATAGCAACATTTTCTGTTTTAATAACAATTAGATTTTTCCTAGATCCTGCAGTAGATTTATTATTTGATCGCACTAAACGAGGAATAGACACAGTTTCTATGCAATGTTCTACACTAGTATTTATATCAGTTAATTTGGTGCAGCAGAGACTATGATTTGGACTTTTGGTTACTAGTCAAAAGGTATTTAACGTTTTGGAGATGTTATCTGACAGAAGATCCGATCCGAATCTGTTTGGGTGTAAGCCATCAGCACGGTATAGCCTAGGACGCTCCCAAAACAGATTCCAATTATTTACAAAGAGCAGTTTCTGCTCATTGCACCATGACGTTAACCATTCATTTAGCGCGAATAATCTACTAAACTTGTCATGTCCTAGACGGTACGTGGGAAGCGGTCCTGACACAATGATCGTTATATCAGGCGATGTGCTGCGTACCGTATCGATCAGATTCCTGAAGTCTTTCTTCAGAACTTCCGTCTGGCGCAGCCTGATGTCGTTCACTCCCGCGTGCAATACCAAAGTTCCGACGCGCTCGTTATCGTTCAGAATCTCGGGAACGCGAGCAGCGATTTCAGAAACACGAGCACCAGGAAAGCAGTGACTGTGCACCTTATTTTTACCTGATGTAGCATGGACGTGCCGAACAATGGAATCACCGATGATCACAGCATCGCGTTCTGTTTCGCGAAGAGCGGAGAAGCGGTTTTGTGTGGATAACTCGAAAACCGGGAGGGTCGGAGAGGGTCTTGGTCTAGACCTGACTCGCGTCTTCCGCTGCGGAAATATCCAGGCTTCGTGGTGGCGTGTTGGAGCCGGAGTGAACGAGACCATGGCTGATCGCGACCTTGGCGCTCGGAACCGATGCCGAGTAACGCACGGAGTAGACGAGGTCGGAGTCAGCCGGTTAGTAACATTAATCTCTGATTTGTGAGCATCAGCGCGTGATGTTTCAAGAGCTAAACGCCGGTCTCTCAGCTCGGCCTGTCTCACTAAAAGGTCGTGGATCTGTTTCTCAACAGCTTCCAGCTCAGACTGTACCGCGTGCAGCTCAAATGTGTCCTCACCTGCACCAAAAGGTAGACTACTTGCATCTGATATATTCGCCATTTTAACAGATGGACAGTAAGGTAGCAACGACACTACCAGTGATGCTATCAATTAATACTAATTTCTGACAAGCGTCTTAGATATAATCCGTCTTTTAAGTGGTACGGGTGTAGAGTAGACGCATGATAGGTGAAAAATGTTTGTAAGTGAGTGTTGAGAAGACGCGTTCAGCCGTGATCCCCGGGAGTAACCTATAAGAGTATCCAGCGTAGAATCACTAACAGGCTTGAGACACGTCTGCTCAACAGTCCGCGTTGTAACTATGAGGTTTGAGCAGTAGTGCTTCTCAGTGAGGAAAAGTAGAAAATGTTTGTTGTAAGTAAGTTTAAAGAGTAAAATCAAGAATTATAAATCAAATCGATAGAGCTCCAAAGACAACAACGCGTTCAGACGCGACGCAAATCAATCATCTCTCAATGCAAATCAAACCAGCTATTAGGCTAACTGAAATAAAACCATGCCAATCAATATTTGTGGCCAACGTGTTTTGGAGAAAAACATTTGAAGAGTTCAGATGCAAAAACCTCTAAATGCCTGTATCTGAAATTTCCTCCTAGAATGATCATTTTTATGAAGCTTGTATATTTAAGTTCAGTAATTTCACTTAAATGGCAAAGAAAATTACCTATTAACTGCCATTTAAGTGAAATTATTGAACTTAAATATACAAGCTTGATAAAAATGATCATTCTAGAAGAAAATTTCAGATGGCATTTAGAGGTTTTTGCATCTGAACTTCATAATGTGACTTCCCCCACACTTTCAATTCTTTTACTTCAATGAAAGGTTAGATTTTTGCAACTTTTCTGAATGAAAGATCAGAAGGATAAAAAAAAAAATGCAGATTTCTTTTTTTACAGACATTTTTGATCATATTACCAGGGGTGCCCTTAATTCTGACCATAACTGTAGATCATCATGTAATATACTATAAACAATAATCAACTTCTGTACATTACGCATTATAACAAATGCCTGCAGGACTGGTGATTTTTGTTGTTACACTTTACAGCATGATCAAATCCTTGTTTATTATTGGCCAAACAACATTTAATTAATATGTCCACGTAATATTTAATATTTGGCCACTTCTTTACAATAGAAATGCTAGTGTAATTTTTTGAACAAGAACGTTTTGATGTCTAAATGCAAACTGCGAGGGTTTAAACTTTTATTTTGAAATTGCGATGAACAAATCACTCCGAAGCCCGCAGCACATTTATTTAGTTATTTAATTTTACAATAACACTATGAAAAGGTTCATTCGTACAATGGCTTCAGCCTTAGAAAACAGTCCAATAATGCGGTCCATTGATTCTTCCAGCCACTTCCCGTATTTTGTTGGTTAAACGACGTGGGTAAATTAAAATCGAGGATATTTTTTTTAGATGTATATTTTTTTTAATCGAGGAATCATGACAGCCATATCTTGTAACGGATGTGACTTTAGTTTCTGAGTATGAGACAGAACAACAATGCAAGCACTATAAAAGGTTTTGCTACAAACTCAACTCTATGCTGATATCACCAAACAGCTTTTACCTCGACGAGAAATATCGTCACATTTCTATCTCATTACACCTTTAATGAATAATAGACAAAAATTATGAGAGAATATTAAAAATATCTTCATTTGTGTTAAAAAGATGAAAGAAAGCTTTACAGGTTTGGAACGACAGGAGCAAATGCTGACAGAATTTTTACTTTTATGTGAAGTAAAGTGTGAACCTTTAAAGTCGTTTACTTAGGTTCATGGATCTCTTTACTGAAGAAAACAAATGGGAAATATACTTTTGTAACCAAGGATGCTGGAAAAGTGTTGTGCTACTGGTTATGACATCATATCATATATTCCTTTTTCAGGGTTTTTTAAAATAAACGCTCTGTTTGGACTGAAAGTTTCACCTCATCACTGTCCAGTCTCTTGGCCTTCATCAACCGCTGGGCCTTGTCCTCATCAGAACCTTCATCGCTGTCTGACGAATAGATCCTGGCTCGCTCCTCTATGACCCACAAACAAACAAACAAACAAACATTTTAGCACAGCTCAGAATTCAGGACACATTTTCAAGCATTCCAGAGAGATGTTCTTTCAGTAAATACTTCTTACTGGCACAAACAAATCAAACTGAACAAACTAATCTAAATCTCAGTTGGACTCCGACATAATGCAGTATTAAGGAGTCGGCAGGTAATCGGCTAATGGCTCTAACGGTTACTGTCAGTGAGAAAGTGTGAGACGTACTGTTTTGGGAACACAAGCTGTTGTTGCTGTACAAAATGTTCTAGCTGATCGCAGCAGGTCTCAATCTCACTCAAAGAATCTGTTGTGCAGAAACACTGACCCACGGGGAAGCGATGGAATACAATATAGAGGACAGACACAGCACCCCACCACAGTTCAGAGGCCATTTCAACTGACCTACTTCCTATAGAGGCGGTCATTTGGTCAGAGTTGTTTGTTTAGTTGGTGTAAAGGTTTACAGGTACCATATGTCTGAATGGCTACAAGCATATGGAAATGATTAGTGATGCACAGAAATTCCGTCAACCAAAAATTATGTCAGCATATTATACAGTTATTATACAGCATATTGGATGAAATGGAGGGCCGAAATCATTGACCAAAATGCGCTGTTTAATTAGCACTTCTCAGATGGCACGTGTCACTACATGACAACTACATGTCAGCTGTGTGGATGCTAGGGCTGGGTTGACAATTCTGGGTTTAATCAATTTTAATCAATCTTTGATATGAATTGATGAATTCAATTTATCCTTTTATCCTTTTATTATATGCTTTTTTCAGTTGATGCGTGAACAAAACTACACCATCCAATAATCACAATACGCTGTGACTTTTGATATGAAAGTATAAACTTAACTTAACCTGTTATATCTCCTTTACAGAATGTTTCAATAAATCAGTCATTACAGACACCGTTTAAATGTTTATATATTTCAACAATTATTTGTTGATTACTAAATTTGATTAATGAACTGATTATTAAATAAACCTTGTTTTCAGTTTTTTTATTAAATTTACATTAAATAAAATTTGTTTTCTGTAAAAAAAATTCGGTGCATCACTAGAAATAAAATGGGCTGTTGATAAACATCATCATCATAAGTTTCAAGACGTTATGGTGAGTATTGAGCACTGAAATAATTCTCCAAAGTTTTACTTTAAGACCCGGTATAAAGTTTAAAATATATTTTATAACATTTTGAGTTCATGCATTCATTGGTTTCAAGAGCGTTTTCCCAGTTACCACAATTATCTGATGGTAGCCATACGTGTGTAATATACAGCTTTGATCGACTTCTGAGATGTAATTTGTGTGATATGTGCACCACATGGCCGAACACAGTGTCATTAGATTGCAGCTGGCGTCGGCCTGGGACTTATTGCCTTTTTATATAAAGCGCGTCAAGCTCGCGATTATCTTATTCATCCATTCATTTTTTAGCGCTTGTAACTTTAAGCAGTACTGAAAAGCTGGATATGTTTACGTACCACAAAATAAACGATAAAGCAATATCTAAATCGACTGACTGTCTCATCCTCATTATATAATTAACTTCTGTTTTGTCACTTTCCAGATGTTATGCAGGGAAGCTTGACATTAATGTTAGTTTTTATTTTTATTCGCAGGTTTTTAACCTATGCAGAGCCGCTTCTGAAAGTTTTCACCACCACATAAAGACATCCTGTTACGCAGAAGACTTCTTGAATGTATTCAGTGTTGTTATGTTTTGTTTTTCATACAAGTTTTCTGTTGGGACAGTGAGAAATAAAATTGCAAATAAAATGTAAAACATTTATTTGGACCAACAACACGGTTTGGTAAACTACATTTTTCCACTGGCTCAACATATTCCTAATGGAGCCCATGTTAACAGACTGTTGCCACAATTGATCAAATTCAATTCACAGAAATTCAATTAGGCCAATTGAAAAAATTAGATGTGACCAGTCACTAGAAATTTCTGAGTTGGAGAGATCTGACATTTTTTACAGTGTACAATCTGAAAATGTTTGAGCATTTTATACACAATGTCCAATGTATAATATTTGGCACGCCACCACCTACCCCTCAGACCTCCACCCTTATATTTGCTCTTGATGGCGGCTAGGCTGATGGATTCGTCACCCTCCTCATCCTCATCATAGCGGTCTGGCTCCAGGTACCCAGCGTTCAGACCTCGCTGATGCTGTTTCTCTCTCATGCGCCTCTGCTGGGACTCGCGACGGATAGATGCACGTAATCTCTCCTCTTCTTTCTGCACAGAGAGAGAAAAAGATACTGATGTCACTGCAGGATTACACTGAAGGAACACATCCACTTCCTAGTTTATCAGTCAAAGAGGAGATAAATATAGACTGAGTTTATCTGAGTAATGAAAAAGGATTTAAGAACTAAACCTTATTGGATTTAATAAATATTTTCATTTATTACATTTTGATCCAGGATCCCCACACTTTTCACCAGAGAAGTTCCACGACTTTCCCATGAAACTGCAGTCAATCAAGATTTTATTTTTTTTATACAATCATTTTACAGAGATTGCTGGGGTTTGTCAGATACTAAACGCTTACATTTAAACACTAAAATGATAAATGCGGTTGATGCCATCTGGAATGTATTGAATTTGTATCGTATATACACTGATGTTAAAAACATTTTTTTTTTAAAGAATATTCTTATGATAACCAAGGCTATTTATTTGATTTAAAATACAGTAAAAACGATAATATTGTGAAAAATTATTTCAATTCAAAAGAACAGTTTTCTACTTTAATATTTTTTAAATGCAATTTATTAAGAAATTTCAGCACATGACCTTTAGAAATCATTATAATATGCTGATAAGAAACATTTATTATTATTATTATTATTATAAGTGTTGAAAACAGTGCTGCTTAATATAGTTCTGGAAACCGTGATTTAAAAAAAAAAGAACAGCATTTATTTGAAATACAAATCTTTTGTAACAAAATAAAAGTATTTACTGGCATTTTTTATAAGTTTAATGCACGCTCGCTGAATATAAAAAATAAAATAAAAATAATAATAATCTTACTGACCCGAAAGGTTTGAAAGGTAGTGTATATACAATGTAAACTCGGGCCCAGTTGAATCAAAAACAGGTCCAGGCGTTTATGCATGATTATTATCTCTCAAAATCAATTTCAATAAAACATGAAATCCTTTTATAGCTCTTCATTTATTACACATCAACATTTATGACAGTAAGACTGTCTAATGGTGTCTAGGTCTTTGACTGACTTATGGTCATTCATCTGATATGAAATCTGGCTCTTTGGACATTAGAATTCTGGTCAGAGGGAAATAAATGTGAGAGAGTAAATAGATAAAACATTTACAGTACTCCACTTCAGTTGTCAGACAATCTGTTTAGATAACACAGCTCAAATCATACGTGCATAACCTGCTGCTGCCAAGATCTGCTGTGTTTATGTGTGTGTGTGTGTGTGTGTGTGTGTGTGTGAAAACATGCTGTGAGCCGAGATGGCCTGGTCTTCACAGACTCTGATAAGTCTGTTATGTTTACTGCTGTCTTATGCAATAGCTTATCAGATTTGTACAATGAGATTTTCTGAAATGACAAGAGCAGAGTCATTGTGTGTAATATTGACCTTTAAAGGCCCCGATATACTCAAGGCTAAGTTCTTTCTCGTCCCTCGCTTAGGATTAAAAAGAAGTTCGAAAAACGTGACCAGTGGTATAGTGTTAGCGAACATCCGGACGTTTAGATGAATATGTAATGTGTGAAATATGTGAATTCCCTTTCAACAACAACAAACGCACAGCAAAAATGACAGCAGTGAGAAAACAACCATTGAGAAAGCATCTGATCATAGTGATGTGCTTATGTTTGCAAAAGCTCTGCAATTCAAAACTCCAGTAAAGTCACATCACATTTATTTCTATAGCATGTTATACAAAGATCGCTTTAAAGCAAGCAGCTTTACAGGATAGTCCTGCATGCACTTGGGTTCCTGCGGGTACTCGACGGGTGAATCGCTTATATTTGATGTAACAGGTGGAATAATATTTATCTATTATTTACTCTGCGTGCGGGTTGGGAATCAATAGGAAAGAATATTCGACTCAATCCTTTACCCACTGATAGGCAGCGGCTTTCAAACGATCCTGTGCTTATTTGTGTTCACGTTCTGTAGTCAGACAGTCAAAGGTTTCACATTACAATGTTAATTGCAGCATTCTAGCATTGTTGCTGCAACTAAAGTGATTGACAGATTTCAGTCATTATAAGTGGAACGCTCTCATGTTTGTAAGAGGAACAACGGCCACATATACACTGCAGAGTTTCAGGAGAGACAACCGCATTTAAACGCAGAGTGAATCCGCTAAAATATCTCCTATAATTTTTTTATGACAGTAAAGGCTCATATTTTGCTATAATGTTCTTTTCCTTTATGGAGACATCTCAGCATCTGTGATTTATGCACATTTGTTCAAAATAGCCTGTATGGGCAGATTGTTAACAAAAGTTTTATACTGTTACGGATGCACCCTCTTATCTTTTTTTCCTGTTAATTATTACCATTCTATTTTTCTTAAATGCATTAACTCAGAATGCCTAATGTTGGTTTGATTGCTTTCAATAAAAATTAATTGACTGCTGTCGGATAACAGCTCGGGTGTTCTGTTAAAGTCCCCCTGTGGTGAAAATCAAGCTTTTAATGTTGTTTATATGTCTATGTGGTATTTTTAATATGCTTTAAGACAAACCATGTACAAATTCATAACTCAACACCATTGCTGAGTATTTTCTCCTTAAAACCGCAGTGAACCAAAGACAAGCTCAAAACCACGGTTTGAAATCGAAGTTTCTGATGTCACAAAATAATCAAATCACAATTGTAACCAATCACACGTTAATGTCAATGAGTGGGTCTCTGAACTGGTGCGAGTGAGTGGAGGCGGGGCTAATTTGAATATTCATAGAACCGCGTATACTAAATGAGGCAAAGGTGTGGAGTTACATTCAAGCTATTTTAAAGCATGAAGAAATTAATTTTTAATGAAAACTTTAAAAAATGTAATTTTGGTGATTAAAGAGGAGTTTTAAGGGATAAGTTGATTTATTACAGGGGAACTTTAAGTAATGCGGGGGCGGGGCGGGTGCAGGTTTACCAAACAGGACCAGTGCAGGACTCTGCTTTACAGCATTGAACATGAAAAAAAAAAAACATGTCAGTGTCAATTAGAATTGACAATTACAACTTCAATTTCTACTATAAAGCGACTCTTAAGAGTGTTCCTGTTTTTACTCGCCGGTGTCCGACCTCGAGGGACGGAACAGAAGAAATGGGCCGGAGAAGATTTCCACGTCAAAAAAGGCGGAGCTTCAGAGCCACACCTTCCTATTAAATCATCGCCACGGACCAATGGTAATTCGATGGCGTTTACCAGCCAGAGCAAACTTTTCCAGAAAGTCAGAGAAGCGGTTTCGAACTCCCGAAAAAAACAAAAACGAACTTTGTTTTGGCCTGATTTTGTTCGAAATGACATCACACCAGTTTGTTCTTCGATTTCGCTTTAAGTGTATCGGGGCGTTAAGATTCAAAACATAATGCTTAAACTCCCAAGGAGGACAGTTCTATGACCTTGTTTCCTCCTAAAACTCCAGGGTTTCAGAAAGAAGAGCTTTTTATTAAGGAGGATACACGTTGTGATATAACCTCCCTCTGAAAACACAGCATTTCTGTGTTGACATGAATTTTTTTCATCAGTCTTGTCTAAACTCAAATCTCTTTGCCGAGTTCAAGTTTGTGTGTGTTGTGTGTTTGTTTTACCTTGATCATCTCATTTCTCTGGGACTCTGGGTCTCTGCCAGCCATGGGCAGAATTCGGATCTTCTGTGTCTTTGAGCAGCGGTCAGCAAGAGAGAGGGTCATTTTCCTGTGTGTGGCGCTGTCTGTGGAGTGAGGTCTACAAACACACATACATGTCAGCTACGTGTAGAAATACACATACAGGCATCCTGAAGTGTGATATGCTTTAATTAATCTACAACTATTTTAAACAACATTTTTAATTTTAGAATTAATACAAATGCATATTACTTGAGCATAGGACATTTGTTCTTTTAAAATGATCTATGAGGGCGTTTGGCGTCACAACGGCTTTGTTTTCAGGCGCTATACTCAAACTTGAATTGAAAAATAAATAAATAAGAGTAAAATAAGATTAAATACATTTATTAAATGTATATATGCTTGCAGTACTGGTTATATAATTTGAGAGATGATTCCAGTATGAAATTTTATACTGGCTTAAATGGAGGAACATCATGATTGAAACTTACTTGAAAACAACAACAGTTCCTATATCAAATACCATAATAAATAGAATAGCACTAAATGTATAGGTTTTTGTTTTGTTTAGTTTTGTTTTTGCAGCCTCCTCTCGTGTGTAGAGGTACTTTTCATACACAAAATGTAAATTCAATGCAGATGCATGCGGTTATCATGGTAACAAAGGACGAAAGGATGATGAGGACTTGAAACCGGAAGTGCTAACTTGTGTCCAGGTTGTGGCCTACAAAAACATGTGATCCTGTAGCACTGGTTAGCAAAAATTACCCAATAGCACCACCTAGCGTCCACCCAGTGATATCTCATCACTACCAATACTATGGCTGTGTCCGAAAGCTGAAAAATGCTGCCACTGCAAGCAGGAAGGCAACAACACACGTACTGAAATATCATTATTTGATGTATTCCTCGCTGCCTTTGATATCCCATAATCCAGTGCATTTCATTCCATAACAGAAATATGGTGTCGGAAAGTTGCGGTTGGTGGTCAGTTTGTATGTAAATGTCCATTTTTGACAAACCTTTTCCACTTTTGATGTCATTTCTAGCAAGAAATTAGTATTAGGAATTATACATTTGTTTATTTATCGGTGCGCTCTATTTTGTTGTGGTAGATCATTAAACCGCTATGCTGCCTCAGAAGTCTGTCCGAAATTAGTTTAGTGAGGTACTGTCCTTCATGCGCCTGCAAAGTCATTAAGCTTTCAGATGCAGCCTATAACGTGCGTGTGTGTGTGTGAGTGTGTGTGAGACGCACCTGAAGGTGAGTTTGGTCTTGAACACAGCCTGACCCTGCAGTCCTGTGCCCTGGCGGATGAACAGGTGGTTGTGGTCACCCTGCAGTGGAGCTTTATACACATCAAACACCTCATTCCCCAGGTGCAGAGACATGCTGCAGAATGAGAAAGAGTGATGCTGATTTCCAGATTTCTGCTGAGTTTTATCATCCGAGCGATAATCGGCACCTGCTGAAATGATTCTGTGCAGTTTTCCAGCACCGAATTCTGCATGCATCTCCTCACCTGCCGTCTGACCATTTAACAATCCTTGCGTTGCTCTCCTTGACTTCGATGCCCTCCTCATCGCGCCTAGAGCGCCACCTGATGGTGTTCTCCACCTTCAGCTTGAGACGGGTCCGTCCTTCCTCATCCAACATCTCCTCATCCTCAAACTCATCCTCATAGTATTGAGGGTCAAACGGCCTGTGGAGAGACAGTGAGAGAGGAGACAAACTGCTGACTGACTGGGATTGTTAGGATGGAGCATTTAGAAACTCCTTCAGTTCTCCAGGAGACATTCACACACCTGGGCTCCACACTGAGAAAGTTGGGCAGCTTCACAAAGTAGAGCTCACTGCCCAGATCTGTGCTGACTTTGGGAATCTCCACTTCGATCCTCGTCTCTGGAGCCGGCTCCTCCTCGGGATGATCTCCCTCCAGACCGTCCTCACCATCCTATGTATTCAGTTCAGATTAATTCAATTGATTAGTCATTTCAATTTGCATATTGAAGGGTTACAGTTTATTTTAAGGTGATATTGTTACAGTGTAATTACACAAATAAGTAGAGAGTAATATTTACTATACTATAGGGTTAGGTGGGCAATTCCACGCAAAACGGTCACATCCATAACGCCAACTCAATGCCATGGTATTGAGTTGGTGTTATGGATGTGACAGTTTTGCGTGGAATTGCCCAGGATTAGTTACTTGAAATTATGCATAATTTAAAGTGCATACTAACGTGTAATTACGTCACCATAAAATAAAGTATTACCTACTGAAAATACAGTAAAATATAACAACCCGTTTAATTCTAGGTGTTAGAGAGGGTGAATATGGTGTAAATCTAAATTATGACTCTTTTAAGAGCAAGAAATAGGAATGAAACCTTTTCATGGGTGAGAAAGATGACAAGATGCAGAAAATATATTTTTGAATACAATTTTTTCATTAAATTATAAAAATCAATAAAGAAATATATTACAATAGTAATAATACTATTGTGCAGTAAACTAAATAAATACATGAATGAATGAATAAATAAAATACATACATGTACTTATTTTAAAGAACATCAGTAAAATTACAATAGTAATATTTATGGCCATCTTAATTTGTTAGAACACTGTTAGTACATCTTCCTGAAAAACAAATCACTGTTTATTTAATTTGTATCTTTTGTCAGTTTTGTTTGCAATTAGTTTCTTTGTTTTTATCGTATTGCTGACTGTTTACCTGTCTTCTGTAACTGTTTTGAGGACTTTTTACTTACATTAATTAACCTAGTACAAGTTTTTGCTTAAGTATCGATAATTGTGAAATTTCACTGACATTTACAATTACTCATATCATGAAATAAGACTTTGATCATATCCCCCACCAATAATCGTGTTAAATAATCGTGATTTCAATATAGACCAAAATAAACACCCTGCATTTTTTCTTGTTCGTGAAGCTGTTCCACTCGGATATGTACATCACAACAGTGAAGAAAAGCCTATCACAACTTCCGTTTAATTATATGTGACCCTGGACCACAAAACCAGTCATAAGTAGCACGGGTATATTTGTGGCAATAGCCAACAATACATTGTATGGGTCAAAATTATAAATTTTTCTTTTAAATTTTTTTAAATTTAAAAAAAAATCATTAGGATATTAAGTAAAGATCATGTTCCATGAAGATATTTTGTAAATTTCCTACTGTAAATATATAAAAATATATCATTTTATGAGTGAATGCAGCACACAGCACTTTTATACATATATACAAAGGCGATTTTCTCAATGTTTAGATTTTTTGGCACCCTCAGATTCCAGATTTTCAAATAGTTGCATCTCAGCCAAATATTGTCCTATCCTAAAAAACCATACATCAATGGAAAGCTTATTTATTCAGTTTAATCTCACTTTCCAAAAAATGTACCCTTGTGACTGGTTTTGTGGTGCAGGGTCACATATTTCAACCCCCCTAAGAAAGGTAGCTTTGCTTGAGAATATAAAATATATAGTTAGTTATTCAGCAGATTCATTTATTCTGATGTTGTGCGTGTACATGTCTCACCATTGGTTGCCCAGGTGTGAGAGGTTTCTCTGCGTCGCTGTCTGATGAAATATCATCTGCTTCCCCAAACAGATCATTTGCTGCGGGCTTCTTACCTACACGCACACAAACACAGATTTGAACAGAGCTGCTGTGTGTGACGCTGCGTTTCATCACAGCAAGTGTGTGTCACTCACCCCTCTGTGAATCACGGTCAGAATCCGAGTCAGAGTCTGAAGCGATTTTTTTCTTTTTCTTGCGTGTGAAATCCTCTTCGCTGTCACTGCCCTTGATAGACTCTGAAATGAATGATCACAAACAGAAAGATTTGTTAGAATAAACATGTTAATACTATCAGATGAAAACTAAAAATTTCCTTTTTTGACACAAACACAATAACTACGTTTACATGCATCCAAATGAGCGATTATTAATCATATTGATTGCACAGTCGGATTGAAAAGGTTTCACATAAACACCTCCATTCAATTGAGTTTGATCCAAATTAAATGTCAATCAAATGTAAAGGGGTGGTGTAGACCTGAAATAATCTGATTAGGGCTGCACGATATTGAAGAAAAATGCGATATGCGATAACTCATTAAATAATGCGATATTCGATATGCAATACGATAATGCTTAAAGTGTGTAAATAAACTAAAATTATCTTTAAAATATATTTAAAATTATAAAGCCTACATACGTGTTTCACATTCTTTTTGTGACAAGAAAACATCCCTACAACTTCTGAAAGTGTTTAGGTTTAGGGTTTCAGGAAGGCCTATGTTAGGTTTATTTAACAACAGAAACTGAATAATCAAATGTAAAAATAAAACACAGCTTAGTTTTCACTGTATGAATTAAACATACTGTATACTGATTCTTATTAAAGCTACAAAAGTTATTCAGCCAAGAGCAGTGAGTGATTTTCTCCTTGTCTTTTGTTCATGACCCCAGTTATTGCAAGCTGTTGCAATAAGCATATCGCGATATATACATTTGCAATATTTAGATGACTTTGATATATTGTGCAGCCCTAAATCTGATCAAAAGGAAAAAATAAGCATGTGAACGCTTTAATCCTACCATCATTTTTTTTTTTTAGATGTCATCAAGGCAAAAACATTGTTTTGTGACATTATCATGGTGACTCTTGTACTGAGTCGTATTTACCACTGGGAAGTAAACATGGCGGAGGGGAGAACGATTGCTGCTGTGACTTGCTATTCTTCATTAGTTTTTTCACAACAGCTTGTCTTGTCGTAGTAGTGCATAGTTACATACATTTATAATCATTTGAAGCGCATTGTATGTATTATACACAGCAAAAAAAGCCTGTATTTGACCGATTCGTCAAAAAGCTGACTGTACTGTAGATAACGTGGCGAATGTTTATATGGTTGACAATGAATATGTGATGCTAAATATCATTTTGTCTTTTATTTTATTTTTGATAGCACGTGATGGCAGCATCAGTGTAAGTTATAACATTATGCACTGTGATTTAAATGATAAATAAAATCCAGCTTCGGGGCGGATTTGTGCTGAACTCCTTTGGAAAAATAAATAAAAATAATCACATTGCGAATATACCACACCTGATTTTTGTCTTTCCCTTTCATCATCAGAATGGTCCCTTTCATCATCCGAGTTCTGTGGTTTGTCCTCGTCCTCTGATTGGTCACTTTTTCCATCCCTGCCCCACTTCTCATCTCCGGAATGGACATCTTTCCCGGACCCCTCTCCATCTGAATGAGGTGTCCCAGGGTCTGAATGGCCGCTTCCAGCTTCTGAGCGTGGGCTGCCCGCCTCTGACACTGGACTTGCACTTCCTCTGTCAGACCTGTGGCTTCCTGCTCCTGAGACTGGACTACCTACATCTGACCTGTGGCCCCTGTCGTCATCATCGTCGTCCTCCTCGTGATGGCCCTCTGACCCGCTGTGCTCGTTGTCCGAACGCATGCTCGCCTCTGATTGGTTGCCCGATCGCTCTGACGGGCTGCCGCTGCGCTGGCTGCCGCTGTGCTGGCTCCCGCGCTCGTCTTCGCTGTCGTCTCCAAACAGCTCTTTATTGCTTGGCTTTCCCCCATCTTCATCCTCGTCTTCGTCATGATCCCTGTCGCTCTCGCTGCCAGAAGCATTGCTGGCAGATCTGGGTCTCTCATGCTCCGATTCAGAGCCAGAGCCAGAGCCAGAACCAGAGGCGGACGCTGGAAGAAACACATCAAAACATACACTAATCTATTAACTTGTCATTTAGGGTATGCTTTTATCCAAACTGACTTACATCTTCAATATGGAACACGGACCATAAACAAGTCCTTCAGAAACATTTCACATGCCAAAAAGAGCTACATAATGAGGAATTTCTCCAAATTTAACAACTATACAATTGTACAACCAGTAACTGTTTATTCATTTTAATTAATTTGTCAATAATTTGTCTTCAATTAAGGAATAGTTTTTATTTTATTTATTTATTTTATTACAAATATCATGAATTAATAAATATTTTTGAGATTTTGGGAAGTTGCACCACATGACATTTTAAAACCTGAACTAAGCTTGCCCTGTCATACAAATTATTATATTACATTAAATTATTTGATATTTGAAGATAGAGTTTTTGAGATTTATCTTGACGGGAGATCATATGAGGGGACTTCTCTGACATCGCTACAATTTTTTCTGCATTTGGTTGGACCATTATAACTTTGATTTGAAAATAATACGTTTTTCACAAATATTAATTATAAACAGTGAGGCAGGTTTATATATATATACATATATATGTATATATATATGTTATCAGGACAGTTGTATAATGATCATAACATTTAATTTCTAATGGCAAAAAAATTAAGTAACATGCACATCGTGAAAGAGGTTTATTAAAGACAAATTTTTGCACTAGTTTATGCATTTATAATAAATATTTTGACGGGGAAGAAATGTCCATCTACCCTATTATAATTTATATTTAAAACATGTATAATAAATATTATAGAAAATAGATGTAATTGGAAAGACTACTACTTTTTTTTTTTTAAATAGATCATAAAATGTTCAACTATTTTTAAGTGTGGGCGATATCTTTGGATAATTTGTTATTTTGTGAAGATAATATCTGATCTGACCATACCGATAAAATGTGATCAAAACTGTCTAACGTTACAGTGCTGAAGCAATGACCGTCTTACAACTGTCTGCACATATCGCTAAACGAGAGTTCTGCTGAAATAAATATACTTAACACATAAATGAAACACATTTTCAATGATTAATGCAATAATGCAAGTGTAAAAACTACCTCGTTGCTCATTGTCACTATCGCCATCACTACCGAAAAGCTCGTCCATGTCCGCCATTCTCACCGGCTGTAAATAACGATCAACATCCGGTTGAAGGTTTGTAAACCCAAAGCTCCGGTAAAACTTTATAAAATAAAAGCCCTTTTAATAAAGTAAAAGCCCTGGAGATATTTTATATAGACAAACGCCTCGTACATGCAGTGATTAATTTCAGTGATTTCCTCATCTGGCCCAGTAATAAATTACCACACTGCATTGAAGTGTAGTGAAATTAGTTCATAATAATTTTATGTGGGTTTTTTATAGCTACTGTGTAACTGTACTGTGTGACATTAAACAAATTACATAAAGCAAATTAATTATCATTGCAAAGATAAGCAACTAATTTTTAGTAAAAACAGAGCAAATTTTACAGATGACGTTACATTGTCCTCATTACTTGTGTACACTGTAAACCAGAACTTAAGGTATTTAACCAAGTAGGGTTCAAATGAATATGCTTATGTACAATAAAATCAAAATCTAAAGTTCTACTATATTGATTCATTGAATTAAAAAACCAACAACAAAAAAAAAAAACTCAATTACCTAAAAAAATACCTCAATTTTGGGGGTTCTGCTAACTTAGGCTTTACTTAATATTCAACAATATTATTGACTGCACTGACACTATTGGATGAGAACTGAACTGAGCTAAACAATGACATGACAGTTTTTCTGCATAACTGCTTCATAGATTAACTAATTTAATAATTGATGATCTGTACAACGGAACTGAATCAACACTGAACTGACTTCAGCTGAACAATGACACCATTTTCTTTTAGAGCTGCTGTACATCTGGAATGAACTGTTTGCCTTCCTTAATCATTTTCCTGTTATCACTGTAAAGCTGCTTTGAAACAATCTGTATTGGATAAAGTGCTCTATGAGTAAAGGTGACTTTACATACAGTGTGAAAAAAGGATAGTCTTGGGGGTAACACATTACAAATAAAGTGAGTGTATGTTTATTCCTGTTTCGGTTTGGTTCTTTGTCTGTTCTATGCTTGTGTGTGTTCACCTAGTTTCTTTGTGTGTGCTTGTTAGCCTAATTAGTAAAGTAACACATTACTTTTAAATTTACAACAAAATATCTGAGTTATTTTTTAAATAAGTAACATAAGTTGGGAATAAATGCAGAGGCTGTCATGATTAGGACTCTTATTTTGATATTCTGTTTTGTTTTTTTCCATTAGTTCCTGTATCCATGCTCTGTTTAGTTCCTGTTTCATTCATCTCTTCCTTGTTTGTTCCTATGATTACATATTATCTGCACCTGTCTGTCATTCTGTTCGCCTTTTATTTATCCCTTGTCAGTTCTCGTATAGTTTGCGTGGTTGTTTTATTATGACCGCCGCTAGCATAGCTAGCGAAAGCGGTCATATAGGGATTGTCAAAGTTTTTTTTTCTGTCATCTACTGAATATTTCGCCAACGATACCAGGGACACCGAAACACCGGGGAACATGAAATTTGGTGGGCATGTAGCCCCACTAGACTTTTACGGAAAAATTTCGTTTGGTCCCTCGCCTCGCGCTAACGGTAATTTCCTTTCACTGTCCACGTTTTGATTTCGGCTAATCAATTTTGGCGAATGCAAACAACGTGATTATTGTTCAAGAGTCTAACATCCAGCTACGCAAGAAAACATGTAATCTACCTGAGGGAATAATATGCTCAAAAAACATTTCTGATTATTATTAATGTTTTAAAGCTTTTAGAAAGTACATAGAAAGCTTTTGTAACATTATCTTAACTGTCACTTTTGATTAATGTAATGCATCCTTGCTGAATAAAAGTAGGCAATTACTTACTTTATTTTTTTTCCCAAAAAATAATCTTACTAACCCCAAACTTTTGACTGTAAGCCTAGTGTATAATGTTAAAAAAGCTTTCTATTTTAGATAAATGCTGTTATTTTGAATGGTTTGTTTGTAATGTGACTTTTTTCATGTATGACATTAAATTATTTTTAGAATTAAATACATAAATAGGTTAAGCAATACAAATGTGTTTATGTCTGATAACCTTTTAAACACAAACTTAACTGCAGACACTGAAATGACGTACACTGTGTGATACAGTACAAATATTTTGAGTGTCCCTCATTTTCCTATAAATAACCACGATTTTCCCGCATTTTCCTTTTCTGAAGTTGGCAACCCTAACTGTCACACACACACATGCAGGAATACAAACAAACGCAAGCATGCACACACACTGACATCCACACACACAGACACACACCCATACACACACACATACAAATCCACATGCACAGACACACACACAAACACACACGCGCACACATGTACGCACGCATACATACACGCACAGACACACACACACACAGACACACAAACACACACACATACACACACACACACAGACAGACATGCACATACTACTACTTTTTTTAGGTATATACATAAACACGCAATACAGCCAAATTGCTCCACGTCATTTATTTTTGTGGAAAGCCAGTGCAGGCCTGAGCGGCGGTCATATTTTGTACCGCCATGCGGTACATCTAGTTTTTCTGAGTATTGTGATTTACAGTTTTTTACAATCACTTTGTTACTATTTTCAGAACCTTGATGTCATTTTTCACAACTCTAGACACAAAACTCACAACCAATGATCAAAATGCACATTTTTCAAAACTCTAACCCTTTTCTCAATTGCTTGGATACAATACACATAAAACTTAGATCATTTGTTCATTCAACAAAAATCACCTGTTCAATATGACACAACTTAACATCAAAGTACTACTATTTCAAAAGGCAATTCACACATTACATTTCAAATGAGTGTCTATTCATTTCCTTACATTGATCTAACTATCAATTGATACAACTGCTCAAAATGATAAGAAACTATTGCATTACTCTGAATGCATAGTTGTATGGAAACAGACAAACAATCTTCCATGTTTACTAAATCATGAAAGTTTCAAGATAACGATATTCATTGTCACCAATTAGCATGGAGCATGAACCAATTAGACTACAATATCCATGGATGTAGCCTAATATTTGATCATACTGCTTCATCAGACACTGTGTCTATGGTCCCAAACACTGTACTACCTTTTCAGACTATGTACAGTATTGACAGCACTGCACTGTATAGATCATCACTCCTGTTCTGTTTCTTACAGTACAAGCAAGCAAGTTGAGGAACACTGCATTTGATGTTTTACAGTACTGTCTTTTCTTTTCTATTTCATAGCTAATTATTTTTTGCTTTGATTCAAATAAACCTATGTTGTGATTGTACTGTAGTGTTTTGCATCAATATATTACAAACTTTGTTCAATGATTCCACTGTAGTATTCTCTCTACTACTGCAGTGCCTTTACAGAGATGTATTTACTGTACATGTAGTGCCATAATGAAACCTGTATCACCTATTTTGTTCTACAATATTTAATGATTGTACGAACAATGACACAATGAAACTATCAGTTGCTTGTGTGTGGGTGATCTATAGTTATGTCTCAACGGTATTTCACAGTAAATTAGTTTTTTGAACCAATGATTGTGCAAGTGCAAGATTTCTTTAAAGATGTGAATACACAATGCAATGTTTTGAACATTAGATAGCCTGTGTTACAAGTGATAACCGTTTTGAGTTTTGTGTCTAGAGTTTTGAAAAATGACATCAAGGTTCTGAAAATAGTAGCAAAGTGATTGTAAAAAACTGTAAAGACTGTGTTCTTTCTGATACCCTTCATTGTGCGAATTGTTACCTACACTACATGTGACAGAGATGTTGTGCCAGACAGCAACATAGTTTCGGCCCAGATCCGGCCCACATCTGGGCTGCGTTCCAGTCCACTTTTAGACTTTTTAGCACTTATATCCTACAATGCAGTACGATTGTGACGTCCCCACAGATCTCATCTAATCACCACCACAACCTAGGGGGGCAGGGTTTCATAAAATATTGAAGCTTCCCCGTGGGCCGCCATTGATTAGCAGACCATCACCTGCTGTTAGCATTCCATTGACTCCCATTCATTTTGGCGTCACTTTGACAGCAAATAACTTCACATCTGAGGCGTTTAAATACTCCATTTGTCCATTATTTATTTCTAAAGAAACACGAAAATGTATAAAAGGCTCCATTACCTTGTATCTTACGTTATGGCCCAGTAGAAGCAGTTTTTGTAAAAATAGGCTAACAATTGCGTCATAACCACGCGACTCTCTGTCGCACAGTAGAGAGATTACCGTATGGACAGGAGGAGAAGCTCGTGGGCAATCGGGGGGACGTGGAGGCAAAGTGACAAAATAATTAATCAGAATACTTAGCAAAAGTTTCTCCTGCTCCTAGCTCATGGACACCTCCTTGCTCCTTCTCACACTCTTCGTCTCTGCAAGTTTCGGAAGGGAATGATTCAGATTTCTCTTGGCACAGCTACAAGAAGACAGACGGGTTGCTCACGTCACATCTATGTCGTCAAGCTCAGTTTGAGTCTGCGCAGTACGCTCAGCCATCAGGAAGTGAGAGCTTCTAATTGACTTCACTTTTCTTCGTTGAATCCAATGGGGTCGCTGTGTCCAGTTTATATACTGTCTATGCATAGTCACTACTGCGCAGGTCTGGTCACGAGATTGCTATGCGCTCAAGTTCCAATATGTCAGCGCCATATCGGAACACTGGCGGCTTCAGTTCTCACCAATGGAAGAGAGCAAAGGGGTGTCGTTCATCTTTTTTTACAGTCTATGGCCACAACAAACAACTCTATGATATATTAATTCTAATTTTTTTTATTTAAAACAATCCAAGCACACCAATAAACATTTGGATGCTGCATTAAACAAATTCTTAGAGGGAAAAATAAATAAATAAATAAATCAACTCCATAGATGATTCCAAGTGATCAAGGGCTTAGGACGTTACAATTCAGCCCGTTTCCGCCAGTAGTGGGCACTCGTGCAACGCAAGCAATGATGTACATCCGAGTGAACGAGACGGAGGGAAGTTTGCGAGTGAAGGGCATGACAATTTTGGACTGCAACGCAGCACTGGTACACGTTGAATCCACATGTACCAGATGGGTGCACTGTGTAAACATGATGGTTATTGTAGTTCTAGACTAAATGTGAGCATGCATTTATTTATCTCACTTGCACAAAAAAAGATTCAGTATTCCTCAAAATGAATAAATCAGTGAAATGCAAACTCAGAGCAAACCTGCCATAATTAAATGTTAAATAAAACAAATAACTACTTTATGTATTGAATCTCACTTTATCAATGTCTTTGCTGCTGATCTTTTGATGATCCAATTCAACCATCAAATTAGCAAAAAATACCTTATAGTTAAACATCACATTAGTGTTTTTTTTAGTCCCCCCCCAATGTAATGCAAAAGTAATGTAACATTAAAAAAAGTAGCTAAGTAACACAATTAGTTACCTTTTTTTATAGTAATTCAATAAAATATGCAATATTCTAATAAATTACTTTTAAAAGTAACTTTCCTTAACACTGATTACAGAGTTCATCAAGGCAAGATCAAGAGAAAAAATAACATTCAACACTGAATTTAATTGAATACTTAAGTTAATATTATGGAGTAGGTGTAAATAGCCTAGTCAACCACAGGATTTTAACCATTGGACAGTAAAAGATTTCTTTATTATTATTCCTTTTATTATTGTTGTTGTTGTTGTTTTCTGCATGGAATTTCATTATTTGATGGATTTAGATTTTTTTATAAACATTTTGTGGAAAATTCTTAAATATTGTAAATATACTGTTCAAAAGTTTGAGCTCAGTAAGTTTTTTTGTTTAAAGAAATAATTACTTTTATTCAGCAAGGAAGCATTACATTTATCAAAAATGACTTCTGAAATAGCTGCGGAAAATTCTGCTTTGTCATTACAAGAATAAATTACATTTTAAAATATTTTAAAATAGAACACATTAATTTTAATTGTAATAATATTTCACAATATTGCTGTTTTTACTGTGTTTTTAATCAAATAATTGCAGCCTTGGAGAGTAAAGAGACCTCTTTCAGAAACATTAAAAAAAAAAATCTCACCAACCCCAAACTTTTGAACGGTAGGCTACTGTATATAAGCTTACTTGATGTTTGTAGATTCTGTGTACTGAACAATACTTTGTAAACCGTTCAAATTGATTTTCTTGTGCCATATGGTGGAAAGGAGAAAGACGATCATTTGTATTTTCTATTTATTTTCTGTGATATTTGCAGAAACCCTTTTACAAAATTTGGGACGTGTAAACACAGTTTGTCAGGACTTTGGACTTGTTTTGACCACTAGAGGTCCTCATTGTGTTTCATGTTCAGTTTTTCCACCATTGTATCATGTGTCATTGTTTTGTTTTGACCACTAGAGGTCCTCATTGTCTTATATTTTTTCCATCATTGTTTCATGTGTCATTGTTTTGTTTTGACCACTAGAGGTCCTCATTGTTTTTCATTTTTTCCACCATTGTATCATGTGTCATTGTTTTGACTACTAGAGGTCCTGTTTGTTTTTCATTTTTTCCACCATTGTCGTTGTTTTCTCCTGTGTCTTGTTTCCAGTCAGGGTATTCAATTTGCTCTGTTCCTCTGTGTTTTATGTATTGTGTGAACAATCTGGAGTTACAGTTTGAAATTACAATTATGGATTGTCTTGGATTTACTTTTTGGACTTATTAACAATATTTAGACATTTTAAGAGCTCTCCCTGACTGTGCACTCGTTTCTGCACCATTTCCTGTGTTCGGCCCACACAGCCTAATTCATATCTCGGTCCTGACAAAGTTTCAAATCTTTATTTGAGTGATTTGCAATTTACTATTTGTTAACATTAAGCAATCATCAGTTAGACTGAAACCGAATAATTAAAGATGATTTAATATGATTATTTGAAAACAAAAGAAAATCATGCCTAAACATAGGAAAAAAATGTCCCCACAATGAAGACCTGACATCATATACAATTGCTTACTGAGGAAAGTGAGTAAAGGGGGCAGCACAGTGTTTTATAATTTCACTTATTTCCCAGAGAGTGGGAGGACACAAGTGTTTGTTGTTGGAAATGGACAGCAGGTGCTTCCTGAGGGGAATCATCAGACACGGGTACTTCTTCCACTCTAGAATATAATTCAGGGGACCTGTTACCACAGCTTAGATAAATGCAGGGTTGCAAGTTAAAAATTCTAATTTATTGATTTAATTAAACCTTTTAGGTTGCAAACATTGCTTTGGGTTCTTTTGAAATAATAATGTTGATCATTGCATTAACTTAATATTGTGTGTCTGTAATTTAAACTCAAATTTAATTCAAAATTAAAGGTGCTCTAAGTGATGTCACACATTTTTTAGGCCAAAACATTTTTTGTCACATACAGCAAACATCTCCTCATCGCTCGCTGCCTGTCCCCTGAACACACTGTAAAAAAAAAACACGGTCTCTGTAGACACCCCAGGCTCCACAAACTGCAAGAAAAACAAACTGGGCTCACCCGCACCACGAAATATAACAAACTGTTCTAGCCAATAACCGACAAGAAGGATTTGGGGGGTTATGAGGAGGAGGGAAGGTCTAGCTAGCTTCCGTTTTGTTTGACAGTACTTTAAACGTCAACAAGTGATGTCACCCATCACTTAGAGCACCTTTAAGTTGTAGTAACTTAATGAAATTGTCTTAATAACTTTGGAAATTGGGTAGTGGATTATTAGTTCCCAGCATGCTTTAGATAGGTCTGAATAAATGTTTAAATTAAAGGCACAATATGTAACTTTTTTGCTTTAAAAATAGCAAAAATCACTATATCTATGTTATACACTCACCTAAAGGATTATTAGGAACACCATACTAATACTGTGTTTGACCCCTTAATTCTACGTGGCATTGATTCAACAAGGTGCTGAAAGCATTTTTTAGAAATGTTGGCCCATATTGATAGGATAGCATCTTGCAGTTGATGGAGATTTGTGGGATGCACATCCAGGGCACGAAGCTCCCGTTCCACCACATCCCAAAGATGCTCTATTGCGTTGAGATCTGGTGACTGTGGGGGCCATTTTAGTACAGTGAACTCATTGTCATGTTCAAGAAACCAATTTGAAATGATTCGAGCTTTGTGACATGGTGCATTATCCTGCTGGAAGTAGCCATCAGAGGACGGGTACATGATGGTCATAAAGGGATGGACATGGTCAGAAACAATGCTCAGGTAGGCCGTGGCATTTAAACGATGCCCAATTGGCACTAAGGGGCCTAAAGTGTGCCAGTGGTAACAAGGCATGATGGATCCATGTTCTCATTCTGTTTACGCCAAATTCTGACTCTACCATCTGAATGTCTCAACAGAAATCGAGACTCATCAGACCAGGCAACATTTTTCCAGTCTTCAACTCTCCAATTTTTTTTGGTGAGCTGGTGCAAATTGTAGCCTCTTTTTCCTATTTGTAGTGGAGATGAGTGGTACCCGGTGGGGTCTTCTGCTGTTGTAGCCCATCCGCCTCAAGGTTGTGCGTGTTGTGGCTTCACAAATGCTTTGCTGCATACCTCGGTTGTAACAAGTGGTTATTTCAGTCAAAGTTGCTCTTCTATCAGCTTGAATCAGTCGGCCCATTCTCCTCTGACTTCTAGCATCAACAAGGCATTTTCGCCCACAGGACTGCCGCATACTGGATGTTTTTCCCTTTTCACACCATTCTTTGTAAACCCTAGAAATGGTTGTGCATGAAAATCCCAGTAACTGAGCAGATTGTGAAATACTCAGACCGGCCCGTCTGGCACCAACAACCATGCCACGCTCAAAATAGCTTAAATCACCTTTCTTTCCCATTCTGACATTCAGTTTGGAGTTCAGGAGATTGTCTTGACCAGGACCACACCCCTAAATGCATTGAAGCAACTGCCATGTGATTGGTTGATTAGATAATTGCATTAATGAGAAATTGAACAGGTGTTCCTAATAATCATGGGCGTCGGAACCATTGTATATTGGTGGGACAAGACCCACCCACTTTTTAAGACCAATGATATTGGACCCACTTACTTTTACCGTCTCTGATTCAGCGCATTTGTCTTTTCATAGCGCCGTCAGTCAAAATCCATTCCACTTGAGGAATTCCCCTATAAATTAAACTCCATTTCCGCTGAATAGCTACATTATATTTCTCAACGAGCCGCAACTGACGAAAGTAACCGCCCGTTGTACCCTTCCAGTCAAATATTGCGTTGCAAACATCAATAACAGCTTTAAGTTGTCATTGCTGGCAAATGACCATGGTATTAGCGGGATAATCCACGGATAGCTGTGCATTTAATGCACGACGTGGAGGCAAAGAACCGCCCGACGTGAAGTGGAGTTTAGTTTACTTGTTTTAATTAAAAGGCACCAGAATACATGAAATGGTATTTAACAGTTACTCCAGTAAACATTTTTTCTGGGGGAGGACCCACCCACTTTTTTTTTGCTAATGCTAATGCTAATAATCCTTTAGGTGAGTGTATATTTTTTTTAGTTGTGTATTTACATTATCCCGACTGTTTCCAACAACTTTCAAACCAGGAGAAATTTGTCATTTAATTCGAAGACACGTCCCGTTTCTTTATTTCCGTTTTGTCGCAGTCAATGGCGTCATATCCACGTTCTCCCTGGTTTCTGCTCGTGCTGCCATAACAACCAGAGCCCTCTGATAGTAACCAAAGCGACTGACGTGGACAACTGTGTAGTTTGTAATGTCTATCTGCACACTGTTGTTGTTTCGTTCAAACATTATGGACCATGGCAAGCAGACTTTGGATAAAAAAGGAGAATCAATATCAGCGCGGTGTTTTCGAGATGCCTAGAGCTCCCATAGACAGTATATAAACGAGAGCTCCACATCTGAGACTTCGGCCGCTCCTACATGTACTTTATTAAACAGGTGAGCACATTTACATAAAACTAATCAATGTTATATAGTTCAACAATGATAAAATGTTAGAATATGATCTGTATGTTATTCTAATGTTGATCTAGCTTACTGCTAATCTAATACAGACAAACTAACACATTAATTTCAACACATTCAAATGCAGTTTAGTGTGATAGTGTAATGTTAGACCAGGTGAAACAGCGCTGTGTTATCTCACAAGTTTAATTTGTCTAATAAACTGACCTGTGAGTAGTAATTCTGCGTGTAGTTCGGTAGAATGAAATGTCCGTATTCCTTTTATATCCGCGGGATCTCTCGTCGCGTTTGGAGCTGATAGCTGTCTCTTAGCAACCCCGTACTGCTTCATATCACAGTCATGATAAAAGCATCGATGTATTCCGTCATCCATAATCATTATTAGATCGGTCGGCTTGACGTTGACGACAAGATCCATAATTCTTAGTATGTGTTGCGTCATCAAACTACGCCTTTGTTATTGTAAAGAGGTTAGCGGTGAAAAATTCCATACTGTACGTTTAAGTGTTATTTTGTTTGTTTGTTTTGGGTTTTTTTTGTGAAAGACCTGTTAGTGTTTAATGCTGTTATGTTTGACATTTAAAACAGTTTCTGTAATGGTGTAAAGTTTTTGTGGTTATTTGTGCTGAAGAGTAGATAAATGAAGGTAAACACTACATTGACTGCACTAATGCCAGAGACCTAGTGACCACAGCCTCAGACGTAACACCAACGTTGGTTGAACGTCTGATGCATAATGACACACTTAACTGGAAACACTTCAGGAGTTTTGAAGTCGTCATTTGTTGAATTTTACAGGATTTCTGGGAGACGTGTGTGTTGCGTTCTTTAACGATATGCCTGGAAACAAAGCCGTTGTGACGACAAACCCCCTCATGAAAGAGCAAAGCCATCATGTTTACAACTGTGACAATGAGTGCTTATCAGGATCAACTAAATGCTGGATTTTCAAAAGTATGTGATTGTGAAGTTCGCAGCATAGAATTTTTTAAATACGTCCAAGAGTTTTATACGCCGGTCTGTTATTGTAAGAACATTTTCATGCCCGTAAACATGATGCTGAACAAAACAAACTTGGTTGCTTTACATGTCAGCGGTCCTCTGCCAATGAAAGCAGCGATGGAGTCAATCTGAAGGTCTGGTTATGCGAGAGTGACTAGTCCAGTCAAGTCAAGTCACCTTTATTTATATAGCGCTTTTTACAATACAGAATGCATCAAAGCAGCTTTACAGTGATAACAGGAAAATAATGCAACAGAGTTTGTCTCCAGAAGAAAATAGCGTCACAATCCAGCTTAAGTAAGTTCAGTGATGTTTCATTTTTGTTGTAAAAAAGTTATATATAGCTGCTTTGGAGAAAACCATGATGTCATCGTCCAGCTCAGATCAGTTCTCAATAATCAATAATATCGTTGAATATTAAATTAAATGTTAGCAAGCCATTAGGACTAGTGACATAGTAATGTCCCACTTGTTCATTGTATGCTAAATAAGTTAGGCTACATATGGCATGTGCTATGATAACTCTGGATTTTAACTGAAATAGTAAGTCTAAGATTAATTTGTTCCAGGGCTCAAGTTGAAGCGACTTTTTTTGAGCAATCAGCTTACAAATGTTTGGTTTATGTTACAAACAAAGAGGACATTTTATTTCAGGTGGATCATGTCATGTGTGACACGCCATTCAGCAGTGTGTGCACTGAACTTACCAGTTTGACTGCAGGTCTTCACAAGTGTCTTATTCTTTGTAAAGGAATGATCTGGATGTTTCGATCGTTAAAAAAGGATTGCATACTCAAAAAAGAAAAGAAAAAAAGATTGATTTATCTGAACTTGAGCCCACCTGAGAAATTCTCATTTAATAACAATAATAGCCTACCTTCTAATGTTTACTAATTAATAATAAATAAATAAAAAATCTGTACAATATAATGAAAATAATTTAAATAAATAATGAAATACTCAATCATGAATCAATTTTTCAATTTAAATAGCGACACAATCGCACAAAAACAATGACGCCATCAGTGGACTTCATATTCCAAGCTCCTTTGTACCGCTAAAACTCTACAATCTCTGATTGGTTGCGTACTTCTGGTAGGCGGGAACAATGCTTTATGGGCGTGCTCTTACATTCCGATTAGCTGTTGTGAATGTCAATCATCAGAGCAATTCTAGTGTCTGGTTTCCTGTGTTACCGCCCTTGGGCTGAGACAGTGAAGACGGGTGCGGGAATTTCTTTGCTTTCCGACCAAGAATAGGTCAACAAAGGGTACAACACTTGCAGGAATTTTTCTAAGGTAAGAAATATGTTTCGTCCTCTCTCAGCGTGAGGGTTACATTTAGGTAGAGTTCATAAATGTAGAGGTTTGTGTGGTTCAGGAGTTAGCTGGCTAAGCGCTCGAGCGCTGATATCCGTATGAGCGTGAGCAGATGGGCCAACAGTTTATGATATTACAGTGATCCAAAACTATCAAATGATCTTATAAGCATAGCACACTGAGCCTATTATATATACTTCGTAATATGTTGAAACGGATACACGATCAAAACTAATTAACACATGCTTCACTGATTTTATCAAGGTAACACTTGAGACCATATGTGATATGGGCACCCTTCATAGTAAATAATGCATGTACTGTAAAAACTACACACAAATTTGATTCAGTCTGATTTCTCATAGGTTTATTACAATATAGCTGGATTTAATCTCGTAATATATATTTGAAATCTGATTACTACATCCTAATACATAATTTAGGACTTTCGGGCGTTTTTATCGTTATTAAAAAGGGGCTGCGTAAATGAAGTTTTGTATTATTGTCCATATGTGTATACTGTAAATGATTTATAATAATAATAATAATAATAATGTGAATGCTTCATTTAGATCCATTTATAAGCAGTGCAGACGCACGCGCTGATGCTGATGATAATGCGGTCTCGCGCAGGTCATGGCTTTTGCTTAATTGTATGTTTATAGTGTAACGTTATTATTATTATTTAGCTGTCTCGCACAGAGCGAGCGCAGCTGTACAGTATGTGAGCTCTTGTGTCTCGTTATAACGGGTGTGGTCTTCACCCGGGGCTTGACTCTGCGTGGTTTTTACATAACTGACTCATGGGATTTAATGCATAGTATAACACAATATAGTTCACTTTCCGCAAAGGCATTATGAAGTAGTGAGAATGAAAACCGTTTACAAACAAACATGAGGAATGAATTAAAGAGCTCATGAGTCTTTTTATGTCATCATTTCTTTTTTTTTTTTGTGAAAACGATCACTGACAGGGCCCTATGAAATTCGTTTAGTATCTATCTATCTATCTATCTATCTATCTTGAAGGCTGGATATTTGTTTGTAATGAATTTTTATCTTTCTGAAATGGCACTTGTCTAAAGCAATGATAGCTGTACCTCTTACACAATAAACATTTCAAAACCCACCCTCCATCTGGGTTCGATAAGCCTCAGTCTCTGTCTCTCAGAGGAAGTGCTTGATGAGAAACAACCAAAGAAAAGATTCTCAATGTTGTCACTGTCAGAAGCACAGATAATTTTAGCTTTTTTTCCCCTTTCTAGAGTTAATGAAGCAGATCACCTCACATTTCCTCTTTTGAGTTTAATTTGATTGAATACAGCACCAATATTGACACCAGTAAGTCAATAATATACCCCATAAGTTTGTGGTCAATACCGGTCAAAGGTTTGGAAACACTTTTTTTTAAGTTTCTCTTAAGTCTCTTATGATCATCAAGTCTGCCTTTATTTGATCAAAACTACAGAAAAAAAATTACAATCTAAAAAAAATGGTTTTCTGTTGTAATATACTTTAAAATAAAATGTATTTATGTGATCAAAGCTGATTTATCATCAGCCATTACTCCAGTCTTTAGTGTCACATGATCTTTCAGAAATCAGATTTTTTTTTATTTTGATAAATTTAACACATCCTTGCTGAATAAGTAGCTTATTAATTTATCTCCAAAAAAGAAAGAAAAAAATGACTGACCCAAAATGTTTAACTGTAGTGTGTATTGTTACAAAATATTTATATTTTAAATAAATGCTGTTCTTTTTCCCCCAACTTTTTATTCAACAAAGAATCCTGAGAAAAGTATCACAGGTTATAAAAAGTATTATTAAGCAGCACAGCTGTTTCCGACATTGATAAATCAGCATTTTAGAATGATTTCTGAAGGATCATGTGACACTGAAGACTGGAGTAATGATGCTGAAAATTTATGCTACTATATCCAGCAAAGTAAACTTTCAGATTGAACGATGATTCTCACAAAACCGTATTTTCTGCAAGCTTTTTTTCATGGTATATTTAGATGTCTTTCCAAAAAAAAGGACACTTGGAGACTCCAAAAGGACATAAGGAGTCTATATAATTCATACATTTATGCACAAAGCACACGGAAAAATAAACAACATTACAGAACAAAACTTTTCAGAATACAGTGTACATTGTGTATGGTGCAACAGCAAAGAGCTTTTTAGAGTTTTTTTTACATTTTAGACATGCCAAGTTGCCATACTGAACAGAACTACATGGACATGCCAAAAAAAAAAAAAAAAAAAAATCCTAAACCAAATCCTAAACTTGACCTGACTACATACATTATATGCCTACACAGATCCATTCAGATTTACTAAACACTGCAACATACACATGACAGATAAAAACATTATCATGAATGTGTGTGGAAACAACATAAAAATGTGTCTGCGCATAAATACAATGTGTGATCACTCAGTGCGTTGAGAGCGCGCATACACAGTTTGTTTGCGCATCATTCAAACAGACTCCCGTGTGCTAACTGTACGACTTCTGTGCGTCACCGCAATCGTCTTTACTTTGATTACAATCCGCTTCCATTCCACTTTACTAGCGAGACGCTAGTTTGCTTTGTCCAGCTGAGAAATGTACAGGGTGGGCCATTTATATGGATACACCGTAATAACATGGGAATGGTTGGTGATATTAAAGTCCTGTTTGTGGCACATTAGTATATGTGAGGGGGCAAACTCCTAATAAAGTTCAGTCTAATAATGACACCTTCAAATTAGGTGTAACCGAGAGCAGTGTAATTTTTTTTTATATATATATAAAAAAAATTATATATATATATATATATATAATATATTATACAGTGCTATGCATAAGTTTAGACACCCATGCTAAAGTTGACTAAAAAGAGGAATAAAAAATCATCTTTTGGAAATTGAACTTAATGCCTTAATTTAAAAAATTTGGAAAAATCCAACCTTTAAGGACACCAATTTTCTTTGTGAATGAATAATGTATCGTAAATAAATAAATGTTCTTCCTTAAAATACAGGGTGCATAAGTCTGGACACCCCTATGTTAAATTCCCATAGAGGCAGGCAGATTTTTATTTTTAAGTATTTTTTTTATTTATTTTTTTAGGATACTATGCATCCTGATAAAGTTCCCTTGGCCTTTGGAATTAAAATAGCCCCACATCATCACATAGCCTTCACCATACCTAGAGATTGGCATGGGGTACTTTCCATAAGATCATCTCTCAATGCAAATCAAACTAGCTATTAGGCTAACTGAAATAAAACCATGCCAATCTCTAGGTATGGTGAAGGCTATGTGATGATGTGAAAAGTCCGTCTTTTTTTCCCCTTAGAATTGGACTTTATATCTCACAATTCTGAGAAAAGATGTCAGAATTGTGAGATATAAACTCGCAATTATGTGTTATAAAGTCAGAATTGCGTGATATAAAGTCAGAATTCTGAGATATAAAGTCAGAATTGCGTGATATAGCCTAAAGTCTGACTTTATAAGACGCAATTGCGACTTTATATCTCGCAATTCTGACTTTATATCTCAGAATTCTGATTTTATATCATGCAATTCTGACTTTATATCTCAGAATTCTGACTTTATTTCACGCAATTCTGACTTTATATCTCGCAATTCTGAGAAATAAAGTCAGAATTGCGAGATGCAAACTCGCAATTGTGAGATAAAAAGTCGCAATTATCTTTTATTTTTTTTATTTTGTGGCGGAAACAAGATTCCATACTTTAACCAACCATTAGGCTAACCGTTAAACAACAAGATTATGTTAAATTAAAATAAATTAGAATGGATAAGTGAGGATTCATCGTCACAGGAATAAATACGCAAAATATATTTAAATTAACAGATTAACAAAACGCAAGGGAGAAAAACTGTAAGATGACGAGTATTAGCTTATATGCTGAGTTAGGTTCATTTTTGTGACGCGCTCCAAGAACAAGTTCAAGCATTGCTAAGTTGGCGTCTCAGTTTGTTCATTATCAAAATAAAAAAGTCAACCAACCAAAATTACACTTTTTTTTGTTTGTTTTTGTTTTTTTTTCAAGCATATTTTTGCGCATGTGAAAGGATGATGTTTACGTTGATGATTTCTCTTTATTTACTGATATTTTACATTAAAGGAATACTTCACCTCTGGGAAGATGAATGTGTATTTAAAATAGGTCATTTAAGTGGAAGAAATGTGAAGAAATTTTTGAATTTGGAGCTTTCTAGACTGAGAAAAGCCAGAAAATGTATTTTTGTCTTATGTGGATAAAAGACAACAACTCCCAGAATGCACTTGCTTCGCTGCCTTAGAAGGCCACGCCTACCGGTAAGGGAGCGCAGTTGAAAACAAAAAGGCTAGCCTACGTGATGAGTTTGCCAGGGATTTAGAGTTCGCCCAAAATGTCCGGGATTCGGCTTTGCGTTCTACAGTCGCCATCCATTCATCATGTTTACTGTGGTGAGCAGGACGAGGCTGACGGCCGCGGGAGAACGGCGCGAGGCCGGTGGCGTCATTACTGAGACGCGCCGGGTCTCGCATCTCTCATGGAGGAGCGGGAATTTTCTTAGCAATGGTAAAACGCACATCAACCGATCACTTGTTTAGCGTTCATGTAAACACTACATTCAGATTCACCAATCGGAATGAATTCAGTTAGATTGAAACAAGAGGTGTGCATGTAAACAATGAATGGCGACCGCAGAAAGCAAAAGCCGAATCCCGAACATTTTGAACGATCTCGCCCGCCGGACAAGTCCGGGAAAAGGAGGATGTAACCCCTACTTACTCAGCTTTCTCCTACTATTCAGCTTTCTCCACAGAACAAGAGCCTGCAAGCTTAGCTTCCAAAGAAAAACGGCTGACACTGTGTACATTCTGTGAGTGAGATCCCTCCCTCTATGGGCGGGCTGAAAACATGCGGAACAACGCCATCTACTGGCTGTAGTCTTTAGCCTCTGGCCAGAAAATCCTCCGATGACACAAAATGACGATTTTTGTGTCATCGGAGGATTTTTTCCAGACAAAAAATGCATAAATCTCTTGTCTCAGGGGGATATGAGGGTGGAAAGCATGGTAATTTGAAAATACTACAGGTTTTCTACTAATACAAAGCTTAATGCTAAATCCTGAAGTATCCCTTTAATGTAATAATAAAATGTGACTTGTACGCGACTTATGTTTGTTTTTTCTCTCAAAACCTGAATTTTATATGTATAGCATATTTTTTTAACCATGCAGCAAATGTTTCTTGAAAAATGACTTTTTAAACCGTTTTACTGATAGTATTAATCTATCAAAATTTTTACTGTCAGTTGAAGGTTAACTGGTTAATTATGAGTATCCTCACTTTGAGTCGTTTTGGATTTGGCGGTGTTCGGGAAATGGAAAGAAGCTTGTGGTTAAGGATCTTGGCTGGTTTGATCTAAGGGGCAGCCCAGGATCAAAAGGGATACTGAATTTGTTCTAGTTTTAGCACCCTTTAGCCATTAAGCCACATTAACCCCTGGTTCAACTGTTCCTTTGTCTCCTACAGTAACAAGAAAAATATTGAGTAGGGGATCCTTCAAATCAATGCATTAGCTCTTCAGTCAGCTGCTGCTAGTATGTATTTGTCCTTAATTTAGCTTTTACTTGTTTAATTGAAAGTTAAGGTGAACATTTATGGATGTTGACCTTGTGAGGGTCTTAACACAGTCTTAAGATGAGGTGAATAAGCTGAAACCAATCCTGCTGAGAAGCCCAATGGTATTTTACCGGATTTAACACTGGTTTTCTTAGTATTAGCGAAAGTCTACTTTACTTCTCCATTAAGCACTCATAAGTTAGATTGAGTTGAACATAAAGTCTTGCTGTGATTTGTTATTGCGTTTGGCTCAATGCAATAGTAGCACTGAATTTAAAACTCTTCATGAAAAAACATGCTAGTTCTTTGATGAATTGATGCGCAGCTTGAATTCTCTCTCGGCTTTGGCACAAGCGCCAGTTAAATACAGCTCCATCCAACATTAATACTGCGTTTTATTCCCATGCCACAGTCTAATTTAATGCTTTTGTCAACCTTCACATTTACTTTAAACTCTTCAACAACGTTGACTGCTAGGTATAGTTTCATTACTCAGTCAAGAGCTCAAGTAAATGAGTTGTAATTGAAACGAATCAATTCTGTAATTGCAGGGTCCGTGAAGAAACTATAATCTTGTGCTGTGGTATTTCCCAGGGTTTGTCATTATATACTTTGGCAACATCTCATTTTTCTTTAGGATGCCCTGTTTTTAGTCTCTGACTCATGGGCAAAAATTACTATTTATTCATGAATTGGTGAATAGATGACATCAGTTATTCCTGCAGTATTTTTGGTTGCTGGAATTTCCTCACGTTTTATGGGTCTGATCATGGCTGACTTGAGCTGGCAGGGCTTTATTTAGGCTTCCCTGTCTAAAACCACAACCTTAAAATCACAATTCGCAATCCAAAAATCAAGACTATTTTTGCTGAGTGTCCCACTCAAGAGTACAGCAGTGATGATGATTCATATCTTTACTGAAACAGCCTGATGAAGTGGCTGATGAATTTGGAGATGGTGCAGTTCTGCAGGGGAGTGAAGTTCAAACGTCAAGGTGTTTCCATATGGGTATGAGATTAAGAAAATTAAGTTCTAGCCTGAGGTTAAAGGTCATGAGAGGCAGGCTTACATGGGAAACATTTGTCGGATATCACACAGAGGACACATATCAGTTCAGTAAACTCTCTCTCATTGATTAGTGGAAAAATCTGTTTGTGTTTGTTAAGTTAGTTATGTAATGCTAGTCTGCTGTAAGTAGTTCTTGTCTCCCGCATTTGCATTCGTATGAATGGAAGTCAATGGAACGATCAGTGAGTAACAGCCTCATTAGTGGCCGCTTCAACTTCCGGTGCAGCGCAGTGTATGGTAATGGTCGAAAAATTAAGTACAAAAATAAATCTTGAGGTGGTGCACGACAGAAAGCAATAATGATCTAATCCACCTTACACTTAGCCTGGGTTTCCCCATTCTGCCTTGCGCGCAGCGCGATTTTATTCACGATGCTAGGCAGCCTGGACACTATGGACCAGATTTTCCCCTCAAAAAGGGAACCAATCACAGAACGGGGAGGGAGCAGCAAGACGATGACAACGTCTATGCGACACACCGAAGCAGTTTGTTTATTTCTATGGGTCCAACATGGCATCAGACGCGAAGTTTCCTTTCGATGCAGCCTTAGATAGTGTTCTAAGTAGTTTAGAGCGCAAGTTCATTTCGTCTTCTTCCTCGTCAAATTTCTGTCGCTCTAAATACGTCATCTGGTATAATTGAAACTATTGGCTATGAGCAACGTACAGGCGCATTTGATAGACATTCGTAGCAAATGAACGTGGTTCCCAGACCACGTCTCAATGACAAGAGGTCTGACGTTAGCCAGGCTACCTTACACTAAGGCATTTAAAACTTCTGGAACTCATTACTAAAATGTTATGGTTTAATATAATAGATTAAATGTTATGTTTACTATAGTTAATAAAACAATGCCTGGACAAAAAGAAAAAAGGTTGCAGTTGTATTTAAATAAGCAAATACTTTAGTCTATAATTGGATTGTTATTGCAGTGATTGTTTCTGGCATGTTATATGTTTGGCAACAATTATTTTAACCCTAACTGATGCAGTGTGCAGCTTTTTATTTTTATTTTATTTCGGAAGATGTATCCCATGGCCATAATCCAGGATGACGATGCCAAGATTCATCTGGCTCAAATTGTGAAAGAGTGGATCAGTGATCATGAGTTTGGCCACCATAGAGTCCTGATCTTAACCCCATTGAAAGTCTTTAGGATGTACTGAAGTACATGGAGGGGTTCCACTCTTTCATAGTCAATGCAAAATCAATTATTAAAATGATTAATTCAACACTTGATGGAAATAAATGTTGTAATGTTGCATAAGGTGGTTGTTGAAATAATGTTACGACGACCACATTCTGTAATCAAAGCTAAAGGCGGTCCGACGAAATATTAGAGTATGCGACTTTTGTTTGCTACTACCACAGTTTGCTATAGGAGAATCATACACTGGAAGCTTGCATAGCACTGAGATTTTAACAGCAACAAATAGCCTATGTTTGCGTACATAATTCATTGCATGTGAAATGGCCTTTTTTCTGATGGCAGGACATGTTTGCATGTTTATTAAATACATTTTTCATCAGTTAGTCAATAATATCATTAATTGTTTTGCATTGTTGCGCTCCAAAATCTGTAACTCTCAGAGTTGCCACAACAGGCGCTACACCAGACATTAGATTACTGTCTTTTACAATCAGTTTTCTTTCTCAGGTCTTCTGTCATGGTAACAGTTAAGAATATCCTGCTGTACTTGTTAGTTAAACTGTTGACATTTCTTTAGTTATTTACCTGAATAACACATTTTTCTGTTTGCAGACACTCAATCAAACTGGACCACAGTCTCTCTCTGACGGACAGTGTGAATAATGGCTCTTCCTTTTAAGAAAGATCTGGAGAAGTATAAGGAGATCGATGAGGATGAGATTTTGGACAAGCTGTCAGAGGAGGAGCTCAAACAACTGGAGAGTGCTCTCGATGAGATCGACCCTGAGGTGAGAAACACTTTTCACTCCTTTCAGACAGTTTGTCAAAATCTATCCAAGCTTCATTAATTGATTTCTGTGCAGAAAACTTGCAACGTGGGTCATAGTTCATATCCGGACAGGAACAAGTGTTTGTTTTAATGGCCACATTTCGTATAGCAAATCATAAAGATGAAGTTCATTTTGATTTTGGACATTTGTTTGATGGTTTCAGCACCACAGGCATTAGCAAAAGCAAAATTATGAACTCAAGAGTTGTTGTAGAGGTATATCTCCCTGCATTTGTGTTGATATCTACATCATTGTTACAGCATTGGATGGAGATATACCAGAATTTGATTACACTGCTTAAACAAAGGGATCAGTTATTAATGTTTATTACCCCAAAATCTGAATGACTTTTTCTTCTTCTGTGGAACATAAAAGAAGATATTTTGAAGAATGTTGGTATCAGTTTTGGTGACCATTGACATATTTTGTGGATTAAAAAAAGCACTGAGACATTTCTCAAAATATCTTATGTTCCACAGAAGAAAGCTACAAGTTGAGGTTGAGTAAATAATGACAGAATTTTCATTTTTTTTAAATATACTATCCCTTCTTGAAGCACTTGTAATAAATGTGTGGAAAATCAGTCCTAAAGATGGGAATTTAATAATTTGATGTTGTATGCAGAGCAATCATGCTTAGAAAAACCAGACACAATCAATCACCCTGTCATTTCTGGTAAATTGCCAATAACGTGGTGATGTAATTCACAATGATGTCATTGTGATTATGGGTGTGGTCATATGTTTGGCAAGGCAAGGCAAGTTTATTTATATAGCACATTTCATACACAATGGCAATTCAAAGTGCTTTACATAGAAGAAATTAAAAGAATAAAAAGAAATAAGAATAATTAAAACAAGTTTGAACTGCTGTGATAGTGTTGAGAAATCAGTTGTTTATCAAACTGGTAAAAAAAAGCCATTTTCCAAACTGTGTAAATCAGCCTTTCTGGAGTTTCTGCTAAGATAAACAACTCTGTCTGTTTGTTTATGGATAAACAGAGCTCAAGTTTGCTCCCAAACACAAGAGCTTCCTCTCAAGCAAAAATATCTCAGCAGTTTGTTTTCCTATTAAGCAAAAATTAGTCCGTAAACAACACAAATTCTGACATTCTGTGTTCAGATTGATCTATGATCATTAGGAAACAAATGCAAATGATAGTTTTTATTTAAGAAGTGAATGCTTAAGTAGATGTAACTTAGTGTGAAAATTGTGAAGTTTCACACTATAACTGGAACATCTGTTCTGAATCCATTACCCAGAATGCTCTACTACCAGCCGGACTCAGGCAGAAGGACCAGACCACAAAAGCGGCCACCGGTGCTTTTAACCGTGACAAACTCCTGCAGTATCTGGAGAAGGAAGCTATGGACCATAAAGACAGAGAAGATTGCGTCCCCTTTACCGGAGAAAGGAAAGGTACAAGAATGAGACGAGACGTGTTTGATATCAGTCTGGTTTTTGATACAGCAATAAACATTACTTTATCAGAAATGCCACGCATGAAATTTCCGTAATGGTCCAGGTCTCGAAGATTTGCTGCATTCAATTTTTAGTTTCTTAGAATCAGAGTTTGTATGACACCGCACATTTGAGGGTTTAAAAGAATCTGTTTGATTGAAGATCTGAATTGTTCAGTCAAATATGGAAAAGTGTCACATGTCATTCCAGACTCTTATGACTTCGTTTTCTTCCAGGAACACAAACAATGTTTAATAGAGTAGTTATAGAAGTTGGTAGGTATTTTTCCAAATGATGAGCTGCCAAACTCCAAAATGGCTCCATATCTTTGTGTATTACAGAATTGTTCTTTAAATCTTATTATAATTTTTATTATTATTATTATTATGGATCAATCTCCATGGCTCTACCATTGGAGAAACACAACGGTCATCCTGGATCATATTTGCCATGATAACCAATCACATTACATCCTTAACATCATTTAATTTCTGTCAGAATTGTGCGACAGTTGGCGGATATCATAGAAATGACTGAGAAGTGCTGTACGCTGAATCCTAATCCTAGTCTTCTCTCATAAAACAGCAATTAAAAATTAGACAATATGCTGTCAATTAAGTCACAAAAGCAGTTTATTCCGCGTACTGAAGACTCTTCTCCTTTCACATCCATTCAAAAAATTGACCTCTTGTGTCTTTCCCATTGTCCCGCAGCACAATGGCTCTATCATGTCATGATGCATGTATGATACGTTTATTTGTCCTTTTGGAGCTTGACCGTATACATCGCTGTACTTTTTTGTTTAAATGAAAAGGAAAAGTTATACAGGTTTAGTTTAAATAAATGACAACATTTTCATTTCTTTGAGTAAACCGTTCTTGTAATGCTGCATGCAAAATCACATACAATCTGATTGGGTTCTTATTTAAAAAAAAGTACTTGCTGTGTGACTGTAAAACAAAAATTTATGTTCTGTATAGTATGAATGTAATCTGGGTGTACTACATTCGTCATGTTATTGTCATGTGACCTCCTGCTTCACTGCCATTCACAACTCCTCTCCCATGGTCTCTTGGGATAGTAAAGTGTCCGCTGGATGAGCACTTCAGAATCTCACCAGAAGAAGTAGGTCATCCAGGATCTTTTTGTGAATTTGGACATACTACTCATTTCACATAGTGTTTTTCGTCTACTATATTGTAAGGGAATTAGGCATATTGGTTAAGGGACCGGAAGGGGTTATTCTGGGTTTCGGCTCCGTGTTGGTCGCTGATGTTTTGCTGAAGTTTTTAGAGCCTAGTTGTTTTACTTGTGACTCACTGCACGTGTGTGAAAGCCCTGATAAACTCAGGACAAAGTTATTTGCTTGGGGGTAAAAAGAAGTTTGAAATCCCTTCAGGAATATACTGTATCTCGACGCCGCCTACACTGCTGAGAGCTGCGTTTAGATGAATATGTAAATATGTGCTGCACGCTTTCCTCTCAGGATCAAAATAAACGCACAACAAAAGTGACAGCAGTAAGAAAACTACAGCTAAGAAAGCAAATGAACCCCAAATGAAGGTTTTGCCCTGATTTTGTTTGAATTTACATCACACCAGTTCGTACTTCTTTTATTTCGCTTGAAGTATATCGGGGCCTTGACTCTTCCATATCCTCCTGCTGTGTGTGTGTGTGTGTGTGTGTGTGTGTGTGTGTGTGTGTGTGTGTGTGTGTGTTAGTGAGAGTGCTGTATCAGCTCCTGTAGTGATTTAAATTCTGCTGTCTCTGCAGGTATGATTAGTTAATACTGTCTGTTCTTACATAACCACACACACTGAAGCTCGGATGCTGTCTGCGTTTGTGGGATTGTCTGTGTGTGTATTAACATGTTGGCTTGGCACGTGAGTGCCCCATCTAGTAAATGCACACTGCTTTTTATCTACTGAAGTTGCCGAGATACACGCTCATTCACAGCACCATGATGCAGATAGTGTTTGGAGGGACAGGATGTTTAATAGTAAATGATTGTGTTAACGGTAATGCTGGAAGTTTAAATTTGTGTATGCGCATGTAGATTTAAGGCCTGTTCACACCATGACGAATATTTGGTGCAACGATTCTGTGATAAACAAGCATTTTAATTTGAATGAATGGCTGTTACTCCGTCTGTTCAGACACACGACGCGACAGATTTTTTTAAAAGAGAGGTTCTAATCTCTTTTCATTCACAACTGGCCAGCCAATAGCATTTGCGCTTTTGGTCACATGCCCACAGAGCCCGCTGCGGTTACATCAAACTAAGACTTGGTGGTGCTCATGAGTTTTGCTAAATGACAGTGAAGAGGAGAGGAAGAATCCGGAACCGGGTCTCATTCTCTGTACTCTTTTATTGGGTGTTGATTGAGAAACACCATAGTGATGAATACATAAATATGAATGGCTGTTTGAAAATGGTGTTTGACTTCCTTTCTTCTTCGTTTTGTGTCCTGGAGTAACAAGGGTGTTTCTGCTTTTCTATAATGGCCACCTACTGTCAGAGCGCTAAACTGCATTTTCATTCACACAAATCACGAACAGGTCTGAAGCACAGTTTTGGTAATGGGCGTTTGGCTTCTGACATGCATAAGCGGTAGACCAATCACAACAGACTGGGCCATCTGGCCAATCAGAGCAGAGTAGTTTGTGGAAAGGAGGGATTTACAGAGACTGTCTGATTCGTCATTTGAGAATCACTGAAAAATGTGGTAATGTGCAATCTATATGATGGGCAAGTGAAACAGTTTTTTGACCTTTGATGTATGGAATCCTGTTGTTGGAGACCTCCAAAACAAAATTGGGAGCCTTTAAAATAACATTATAGGGGCACTTTAAGGTTAGTCTGTAGTTATTACTTAGCTTTATTTAATAAAAACTTTCTATGGTTCGTCCTAAATTTAGATGCATGTGACTTTACTCACCTCTCCTGTTGTGCCCAGCACAACTTAAGTTGTTTGTTCTTGCTAGGTGTGTTCCATTCCATCAGTCACTGAATGGTTTGATGATAATTTACTGTGACTCGACTGTTAAACTCTTAACTGGGCAGATCACATAAATTGATTACATTTTGACAAGATGTGAGCCTACTTGAATTCATCATCGGTTTCATGTCATCATGGGTGCGTCAAGTGTCGAAATAATAAAAATGTGTGTCCAAAATAGATACAGCATGGGGAAATAATATTAGACAAAGGTTGTAAGATAACTAGCCTGATTCAGCAGTTATATAAGATACACATGAGAGGTGTGGAGAATTTGGAAAGGTTGTTTAAAGGAACAAAAATTAACAAAATAATTCTAAAATCCAACCCCGTGATACCACATGTTTTCGAACTGCAAGATATCTACAAAAGTAGTCGTACTGAAAGATTTGCTACAAAGGCTATAACAAAACATTTTTTTTCTTTTAAGTGATTATATTTATCTTATGTAATTTCTGATTAGAGGTGAAATCCATTTACTAAATGTTAACTTGACTGACTGCTACAATTTTCACATTAAGCCTTTTTATTGTTAGTAAGCCTATTTAAAATAATGTAGAACGCCTCCTGTATAAATGGCAGCATGTGTTTTGTTTGTGAACTGGGATTCCTTATTCTAGAGATGATAAACCGGTTCTGCAAAATCAGTATTTCAGCAGAAAACCCCACTAAACTCTGTAAACTGGTTACTAATGAGCAGACTGGTATTATTTACTTATGACTCGTATGAGAAATGTTTTTCCTGAACACTTTATAGCCGTTTTCCAATACAAGAATCCATGAAGATGTTAATGGATGTATTGGCCACCTGTGGTCATTCTCATTTGATTGATTTGTGTATATTTAGCTTTATGACTGCTGGGGATGACATTTCCTGGACTGTCGGGAAAGTAAAACTCTACAGGAAGAGATCTAAAGATCTTTAGAGTATGTGTAATGGTTCCGTCTCTGGCATGAGCTTCTCGTCTGTTAAATCCATCATCTCAGATGGGTTTAATATCATATTACACAGCGGTTTTAGCGTTAGTTTGAACAGCAGTGTATATATTCATGTTGACTGAGTAATACTGATTCAAATTCAGTTATTTACAGCTCAGACCTGTGAAAATCACAGACACACACACACACACACACACACACACACAAGTGTCTCCAACACACCCTTGTCCTGTTAGTCATGGTTCATTTGCAATGTGTAATGTTCTTTAGGTCACTGACTGCTCATTAATTCAATTGTCTACAGTAATAATTCATTACATTTATATAGCCCTTTTCTCTGCACCCAAAGTGCCTTATGGAAGGAGGGAATCTCTACTCTTTTTCGAAGGACATCCTGCACCCAAAGTGCAGAGAAAAGTGGGAGTCAGGGAGTCAGGACCTCAGTTTAACGTCTCATCCGAAGGACGGATACAGTTTAGCAGTTGCTTTAGTACACATTTAAGTTCATTGTCCTCCACCTTTACTGTTGTTGTAGCAGTTGAACTCTCAATTTGCTTATAAAGCTGTTGTGTTTCTGTGCATTCCCAGTAAGTTATTTTTTGTGTTAGTTATTACACGATGCGTTTGTGTAAGAAAAATATCCAAACGCATCGCTTCACTTCAGAAGGCCTTTATTAACCACCCAGAGCCGTTTCGAGCACTTCTATCACAGGTGGATGCGCTTTGATGGACTTCCAAAAAATATACCCATTGACTCCCATTATAAGGCTTGGAAGAGCCAGGACATTTTTTAATATAACTTCGATTGTATTCGTCTGAAAGAAGAATGTCATATACAGCTAGGATGGGTGTTTTTTGGGTGAACTATCCCTTAAATTAATGCTAAAGACTTGCATTGTTACAAAATATTTTTTTTTACATTGAAACATGTTCCAATGACAGGGTTTCCGCGGGGTCTTAAAAAGTCTTAAAAAGTCTAAAATTCTGAACTTTAAATTTAAGGCCTTAAAAAGTCTTAAAAACGGCCAGATTTTCATCCTAGGTCTTAAATTTAATTTAGTCAGGTCCTAAAAAGTGTTTACCCTCATTCATTTCCAGAAACGCTGGCCGCAGAAAGTTATTACAAAGTAGCAAAAAAGCCTACAAAGCGGAGCTCTAGCAGGGGTCTCCAACACGTCGCTCACGTGCTACCAATAGCTCGTGGCTTGATATGAGCTAGCTCGCCAGAGGCCGTTCACTGATTTTTTTACCAGACGCAACGAGATGAAAAAAATCTAAACTATTTAGAATGCCGCAAACGCACCGCCGGTCATGTGACAGGAACCAACCAATCACCCCTTTCCATAACAACATTTAAAGCTCAGTCAACATGAAGGATGGGGGTGCACCCAAACACCACTAATAAATATAAGATAATGTATAAATGTCAGTAATTGATCTTTTTTGACTCTTTAAAGTTTGAAATATGAGGTTTATCTTTGTATAAAACCTTTTTTGTCAAAACTTTATTTGAACTTGTACATGTTAGTAGATAACATGTTGCAAGACACTCTTTTAAAATCTGGCCATCACTTTTAATGGTATTTTAATGTTCAAGTAAACAAAAAGTTCATATTGATGCTAATCAATTTGTTATTTGCTGTTTTTCGACATAAAACTTGTTGAATTGACTTCATTCTGTAGCATTAGAACTTTTTGAACAGGATTCTGTGATAACCGTGATAATTTTGGTCACTTTAAACATCTCATCATTTCCTCTCTAGTTATGATCAACTATGATCAACTAAAATCAACAATAATTGTGTTTTTACAGTATAATATGCAAAAGTACAATTTTCTATAAAAAAAAATCTCCCTCTCTCTCTCACACACACACACACACATCAGATAATCCTAGATAGATAGAAAGGTAGATGGATAGATACTCTAATGATCCCGAGGTAACTATCCATCTAACTTGGATAATGCGTCTTGTAGGTCTTAAATTTCAATCTTTATGGTCTTAAAATGTCTTAAAAAGGTCTTAAATTTGACTTACTGAAACCTGCAGAAACCCTGCAATGAAGACTAGAGAAATGCGCTAAAAATTTTGTTTTGCAAGAATGAATTATATTTTAAAATATATTAAAAAAGAAAACATTAAAAAAGGTATAAATATTTCACAATAATATTGTTTTACTGTAATAAAATGAATGCAGCCTTGGTGAGCGTAAGAGTTTGTTTTCTTTTTTTCTTTCTTTCTTTTTTTACAGACCTCAAACTTTTATACCCAGTTTGAAAATACTTTTTCTTGTTTTCAATTTAAAATTGTCCTTTTTAACCTATAAAAACTTAGATCTGCTCTTAAAACTACTGATAAAATGCTGATTAAATGGTTGTTGTAATATGTTCACGCTCAGTCTTTTTCACCTTTTAACTGCATAAAATTCCTTAAACTTGATAATTATTGACAATTATAGAACAAGTGATTTCACAACTTCTAGTTCAGGATTTGTGGGACTGGAATTTGAGAGTGTTTGTTCAGTCGCAATGTCTGAGAACAAATGAGGAAACAGGAAGTGCTGGAATTCCTCTGGGATGAAATCTAAATGGCCCTTAGCGACAGAGAGAGCATTTGAGAGATAGGCATCTCTGCCAAGTGCTGTCTATCTCTTTCTTTATATTGTATGTTTCCATCGTAATGCCATCAGAGAGGGTACACATGAGACGCAAATAGTTTGTTGAGGCATCGTGGGATCCACCTCGGTGGCCAGATCTGTTACTTGACTTGATAGTGAGTTAGAATGGAAAACTTGACAGCATGGATTTGTTGATGCTCATGTGTCTTCTCTCTGGTTTCCTCTATTTTCTGTCCTGTCCTGCTGAAGCCTTCAGAGTACAGCTGGCTGTGACATAGCCTCAGCAGAAAGACTCGTCTGTACTGGTCCACAGGGGAGGACACTGTGATTGGGTCAGGAAAGGACAGGAAGTAGTTTGGGAGGTAGAGTTCAGCCAAGATCAGCCCAGCGGCACAGCTGAGCCCAGGAGACCCACTGAGCTCCTCTCTTCTGGTTCGGACTGGTTTTGTGCTGCAGGCTTTTCTCTGAACCACAGTGCTTTACATGAACAGAACAAAAAAACAACCGCTAAATAAAGGGCTTAAATAAAGCTTTCCCTCTTTTCTCTGTGTGAGGTCTGCTTAACAAAGATGCTCCTTCAGATCCAGTACAGAACTGCTCTGTTCATATCTGGCCTTTAGATTCAGATTTCAGTTCATTTTTTGTCCAGTTCAGAATAAACCACAAATGTAGCGGTTTGGATTTAAACTGTTGGAAGTATTATGAATGCACGCATAGTTAAAAAAAAATCTAAACAAGGATGTAAAGGTTTCATTTATTGGTTGTCTTTAGGCTCCCAAACCATGTACTGACCAAACCAGGGCGGGTCTATGTTAGAACGGCAGTGTCTGTCAACACTCGTGGGCGGGGCCTGTGCTTAGTGACGTCACTAAAACAGCATTCTGAAAACAGGTCGTTGGGAGACACTGCTGATGATTTATGGGGATTAATAAAAAAGGAGTGAGTGGATTTTTATCACTATTGGCTGGTTATGTACACACACTGCCAACACACATTTATGTCCAAACAGCATGCAAAAGTGAATTTTGCATAAAACGGGACCTTTAAAGTAGACATTTTTTCCAACGTTATAAATCTTTACTCTAACTTTTTGAAATTTATATTCAAAATAAAATGCATCCATGCCAGAAACAAATATTAGTTTCTTTCAGAAAAACAAAAATCTTACCGACCGCAAAGTCGGTAAGTGTAGTGCACTAATGTAGTGTACTAGTGTAGTGTAGGTTCGTCAAATGCAAGCCTATTGGTTGATGATCAGGGCTTCTTAAAACAAAAGAAAAAAGGCAGGAGCCCAGCTAAAGGTGACTTAGGAATGAGTAAGTAGGTTATTAGAGAAGAGAAGCTGTGCTGATAATGTTATACTTCATCTGTGTCACATTGAATAACCAAATCCTGCTTTACTGTGTTGACATGAAGAGATCACAACACTACATGATAACAGAGTCTCCATTACTACAGCAGAAGAGAATTTGCTAATTTTAAGCATGAAGCATGTTTTTAATTTGTTCTTGTTAAAATAGTTGAGGAGTGATCTAACCTGTCCTGCATCATTTTGTTTTTTTTCCCCATTCCACCCGTACTGTTTTAACTCGTGTTGTTCATTTTAATCGCAAAGCTTTGAAGGCATTAACTTTGTGTGTGTGGGGGACATAGAAAACTTTTAAAAAATTACATATCTGTCATTGAAAATAACTGAATATTATCAAATATGTTATTGTAGTTGGCTGTGTGTATGGTAGATATCCTCTAAACACACATGAAATCATCTGCTAATGGCAATATACTATACTCTATAATACTCTTTTAGAACACAGCAGTCTATAATTTCCTCACCAGTGACCCTGCAAATAGTTTTCATTAATCTTTTGTTTTATTTCCTGGTTCACATTAATTGTTTGCATTGATAACGTGTTTGGAATTCAGCCACACCTCAAACACAAAGCCTGTTCTTGTGTCCAGAGCAGTGAGAAAGGTCTAAGGACCCTCAGCCTGTTCCTGTTAGGAACTCTAGAGCACCAGGGAAAAACTAAACAATAACCCATGCTGTACCCAACAGCACCCCTCAAAAGTGGTAAAATCGCTGTAACGCACAGCCTGGCTATGCGGAATAAAGCAGGAGAATAAGAAAAATGTGTTTTTGAACTTTGGTGGTGTGTTTGGCCTGAGTGACGTACTGTTGCCGTCCTTTATGGAGGGTAAAGAAACTACAGATGAGGACAGAGTAGATAGTTCTAGTGTATGCCATTGCCCAGACCAGAGCTGAGGTTTATTCACGTCTTGTGTGTAATGAGAGGTTTCTGAGCTGCCAACTGCTTTTAGGACAGTTGGAAAGATTCTGTCATACATGAAGGTCTAGAATCATCATTTCATGAGTCCCTAAAGGAATGCTTCATCAATAAATGAAATGTGCCATGTTTCAAACCTCTTATTATTTTAGTGCAACAATGCCTTTTCATTTTTTCAGTGGCCTTGGTTTAGAAAGTTTTTTTTTTTTTTTCACAGGGATCTTAATTCAGTTGTTGTAAACCACAACATTACAAACTTTGATTTGAAGCAAAAAAATATTTGAAAATTGGACAAAAAGACAAAGGTACAGGACTGCGTACTTAAATATTTGCATGCATATTTTGCATCATGTAGTTTGAGAGCATAGGACTTTACATCATTCACAGTTCTTCATGGGATTGAGTGGGCGCTAAAGTGTTCTTTTGGCTCGATTTACTTGTTGCGGTTCTCTGATTATTGGAGATTTCTCAGCATAATAATGGGTAATGTAGTTTTTTTCTTACCAGGAAGTCCTCTATTAATTTTTTTTTTTTATATAATACGGACTGTCAGCTTCAACAATAGCATAGCATCGATTAACAACCTTTTGAGTATAATCCAGACTTAATCTTAAAGATTTTAGAAAAAATAAAGCCTAAACGTTTTATTTTTGTATAACTATACCTGGCTCTCGCCATGAACATAGCTGTAGAAGCTGGAATGGCATAAAAAAAAAAAAGAAGTAGGTCTATTTTTCATTATTCTTTTCATGGGGCATGAAAAGAGATGTTTTCAGAAATGTTAACGCTGCTCTTTTACATACAATGAAAGCGGATAGTGACCAGGGCCACTAAAAAGTACCATAGAAGCACCTTGAACGACTAATGATGACAGATTGTTAATTTTTTGGTGGGAAACTGTTCCTTTAAATGTGTCTCAGAATCAAGCATGAGTTGGAATATTACATCTTTGCTTCTAATGGACTGAGGAGTGGAACAAATTTTAGTGGACATTAAAGAACGAATTTCCGGTAGTCTTTATATTCTATGTGAAAAGTTGAATTCATATGTGGGGTTTTATTGAAACACGAGCTGAATGCTTTCAGCTTAGCACAACATCTTCTCTCCCTCTCAGCAGTCACATGTCCTGAATAAAGCCGTCACAAGACCAGCATCATATTACCCAAACTCATTATCAGTGACAAAGAGAGTCAGATAGTCTGACTGGAGTTGGGTTGAGGTCAAGCGGTGAGTTCTCATGATAGGCCTGCTGTACGCCGTCAATATCTGTCGAGTTCATAAATGTCAGCCATTTGTATACAGCTGGACATCATGTCTGACCACTAACCCTCTCTCTCTCTGCTGTGGTCTTCTTCAGTAGCGATGTAGTCTTTTGGCAATATTAAGTGAAGTAAAGTGTTGTTCACTTTTCTCTCTTGCTTTTATCATTTGGCTGAGCTGCAAAGAAATCATTTTCTTTTATGGTAGGAAGAGGCTAAGTTCAAGTATTGATTAAACTTAAACGTTTAAGTGGAAAATTTTGCTTTGCCGTCAATGGAATAAATTATATTTCAAAGTATATTAAAATAGAAAACGGTTATCTAGAATTGTAATAATATTTTACACAGTAATACTGTTTTAACTGTATTTTTGCAGCATTGTTGAACTTATGAGACGTGTTTCACAAACATTCACCGAAACTTTTTGAACCAAGTTAAATCTTTATGTATTTGTTAGTGACATTAAAAGAGTCTTACTGTTAGAAACAATGTGTCAAAATAACATAATACCTTCACTTGTCCTGTGATGTTTCGACAGGACATGTCAAAATCTGTAAAAAAAAAAAAATTGTAATTACGAGTTCTACAAGGACTTGAACGCTTTTTACAAGTTGTAATCTCGTAATTACGGCATGGCGTGAATGCACCTTAAAACTCCTTTTAATAGCATTTTAAAAATTGTATTAATTGAGAGACTACATGGAATATTTTGCTTAAAAGTCATGAAAAACTTGGTCACAGTTTTTCAATTTAATTGAAGAAACAAGATGTGCAATTTACTAATCACTTTTTGTCTTTTCATTCTACAGGAAAAGTATGGATTCCCAAACAGAAACCAATCGAGTTGCTTAAAGAGGAAGTCACGACCCTTGACCCGGAATTGGAAGAGGCACTGTCTAGCGCTACTGACACAGAACTGCATGACCTGGCAGGTAAATGGACTCAAAAACAGAGGGATAATGTGAGATCAACATGCAAATGCTAATATCACTAGGATTCATTGCTCGAATGAACAGCCAGAATGAATAGCTCTGTGATGTCTATTGTTCTAGTGGCTTTCTATCACTCTCTCTGCAATAAATTTCCTCTGTGGATATGAACGCCCACAATGCATCCATCACAGCTCCAGAATACAACAGCAAACACTCTCTCTCTCGCTCTCTCGCTCTCTCTCTCTAAAATAAAATGTCAAATTACAATACTCCATACAGTGTTATTATATTTTAATCCTATCACAGGCTCTTTCAAGCACTTGTTTGTGTATATTGTGTAATAACACTTTTGTGTTGTGTTGTCTAGCTATTCTTGGTGTGAACACACTGGTGACGAGCAAGCAGAGTTATGACGGCACTTGTAAAGACGGTTATAACAGTGAGTTTATTCTGTTGTTGATGTATTAAGTTGATGTCATCTTTCTACAGATATTATATTCATGTTCTTTTCAGTGCCTTATTTCTTATTTCTAGTTTTAAATGCTTTAAGCATATGTGACAGTAGCTGCATTTACATGCAGTGTTAATTACGTTGACGAATAATTTTCGTAATTTTTTCACTGACCAAAATGAGACGATGATAACTAAATAAAAACATTTTTGTGAAAAGGGTGTGTAAAAATCTGCTTATAATAGGATTGATCAAACGGATCTATTCATCATCTATTTGTCAACGTCATGTGGTTATACAATTTAAGGTGGTACACCGGCTCCATTGGTCGAAGGTTAGGTTATCTAAATTCAGACCAGAACTAGATCCTATTTGTGATAGATGTAGGCAAGCTCCTGCTAGCCTTTTACACATGTTCTGGACATGCCCAAGTTTGTATAACTTTTGGAAATTGATTTTTGACGCATTCTCAGAAACAATAGGAGTCCCAGTAGAACCATCTCCTTTTCTTGCTTTATTTGGTGTTACACCACAGAACATGCACCTGAGCAGCTATAATTGTAAAATGGTGGCCTTTTGCACACTTCTTGCCAGAAGATTAATATTGTTTAAATGGAAAGACTCTCTTCCTCCCACTTTTTCTCATTGGATTAAGGAGATTATGCAGTATCTTAAACTAGAGAAAATAAGATACTCTCTTCAAGGGTCTGTCCAGAGATTTTATGCAATCTGGCAACCCTTCTTGACATTTGTTGAAAAAATCAAGTAGAGAATACAGTCCCAAAATTATTTTTATCTATATATGTATTTTTTATTTATTTTATGTCTATGTATGTATATTTATGTATCCTTTTCTAATAATCTTTACAAGTGTTGTTGTTTTTTTTTTGTTGTTTTTTTTGTCTTTTTTTTGTCTGATGGGTATAGGGATGGGTTGTGTCGGGGTTTTGTTGTACACTGTACTGTTTCAGTTCTCCTTTGTTTTTTTTGTATGTTGTAAAATCTTGAATAAACAGACCTTGTTCAAAAAAAAAAAATAATAGGATTGATCGCTCAGTTGGACTAAAACCTTCACATAAACAGTTGAAAGGGTAGTGTAATGACATGTAAATGGTTGTAAATGTTAATCTGCTATTTTTACATTTATAATCTGCTATTTAAATCTGATTCAAAAATACCTATGCAATTATGTTCATATAAACAGAACTTTCAGTATCTGGAATCAGTTTGGATTGATGAAAATGTGTGCATGCAAACATACCTAGTGATAGCTCATTGGTTGATTTTGTGTTTCTGTCATAGATGTTATTAAAGGAGAAAAGGTAAATCCAGTTTTCGATGAACCACCAAACCCTACAAACGTGGAGGAAACTCTACAGCGAATAAAGTCCAATGATTCCACACTGAATGAAGTTAATCTCAACAACATAAAGGTAATAAGAATCAGTTTCGTGCACAGAATAGAGTGGTGCAGGAGGCTTTTGGATCATCGCAAAAAACAAGCACTGCGATCAACAAAGGTTTATGATACTTGCACGTTTTGTCCATCAAGATCATTTTCACAGATAAACACAACTTTTTATGAATTTTGAATCCTAAATGCAGCTGCCAGAAGTAAAAATCTAAAGGTAGGCTATAACCGAACTACACCACGGTCCCACGAAATCAACGTCACCATCACTAAGCTTCCGACAGCTCTTTCAGTTTTTATCTAAAAACATTTTCCCACAAAGTTTGAGTCAGAATAGTTTATAAGAGTGTAATTATAAGCATAACGAGGCTGTAAAAGCGGACTGAGTTTACCTGATGGCGTTTACTCTCCTCGACAGCCTCTGTAGTCCCATTTAGCCACTTGTTAGCAACCGCCTTTTTCAAGACACTTAACAACTTAAAAAATCACGAGTGGGGCAGTACTGATGTATTTTTTGGCGTAGAATAAAATGTGAAAGTGTCCTGAGCTTGTGTTCACCACAGACCTTATTTCAGGCATTTAACCAAAAACCCATTAAAAAAAAAACATTGATTTTGGGACGATGAAACCGGAAGTGCAAAAATGCTAACTAGCTTCCACGTTTTGGCCTACTAAGTGATGTCATACCTGCACCACTCTATATGTTAAAATGAGGCCCCCTTACACAAAAGTCATATGAAATTTAATGGCTAAATAAAAATTGCATTTATATTACCAGCAAAATACTTTAGTCCAAACATCTGATGCCACATTGACAATCTGGGATTTAAAAAAAAAAGTCATTTAAGATTGGAAATAAAAAGGCATAAAATACATTTTAAAAATATTAATAATATTGTGCAATATGCATTTTTTTTTAGGTCACTAAATAAATTAGTAACATTTGTCATGTGACTCATTTGTACAGACGACTTGATTTTCTTGCTTCCACTAAAGGACTGGACATGCTCAAAATATGCTGAGAGTACTACAACACTTTTTCACTTAAATTAATTGATAATCTAATTTATGCAAGCATTTATAGTGGTCTCAGAATTTTGGACTCTGTTGTACTTAATTAAATATAAAACCCATTTGTTTTAACTGCTTAAAGTCTTCTAAAATCTTTTAAATATTTGCTATTAAATAACTATGCAATAAACAGACACACAAACCAGAACTAGAATAAATATTCTTAACAGCTCCCAGCCCAACATTTTTCCTTTTAATGATTGAATTACAGCTTATCATTTTGGTTATCTCTTTCACTGGGAGGAATGTTATTTGGTTGTATAAATTTACATGTCCTAAAATGGCACACATTGACTCCAAACCTCCAAAATGTAGAGTATGTTGTATAATCTGAAGACCATGACAATGAGTTTAGGAGTCAACATTTAATTGTCAACAACAAACCTGTTTCAATGTTTCCTTTCTCTTTTGTTCCAGAACATTCCAATCCCGACTCTAAAGGACTTAGCCAAAGCCATGGAGAGGAACACTCATGTGAAGAAGTTCAGTCTGGCTGCCACCAGGAGCAATGACCCTGTTGCCGTGGTTAGGGACATCATTCATTCGCTTGAGATGTTTGTGTGTTCTGGGTTGAGATTGGACAAATGCTGCCTTTAGTCATGGACCTTGAAACAGTGCATTGACTCTTCCATGTACAGTCCAGTACTGCATGTCTGATGTCGTTTTTCCATCATTGCTGGTGGTTTCCATCACCAAACAATAGGCAGCATTTGTGTATAACCAGTTTTAAATATACTGAACTCTAAATAATACATTACAAGGTCATTCCTTGGAACTGTGGTTACTGGTGTTATAAGTAATTCTTCACTTAAAATGAAACTCATCTTGAAGTGATGATCGCATTCAATCAAAACATATTTTGTGTGGAATATATAAGGACTATCCAGCATGAGCAACAAGAATATAAAGCAAGTGATCGAAGACAATTTGCAAACTAAGATAATCATAGAAGAGATGCGGTTCTCTTGTAAAGCTGTGTGTGTTTCCCTGTTCACTGCAGGCCTTCTCAGACATGCTGCGCGAGAATAAGACGCTAAGGAGTTTGAATCTGGAGTCTAATTTCATCACTGGTGCAGGAGTTCAGGCTCTGGTAGAAGCTCTGCGGGACAATGACACGCTCTCAGAGATCAAGATCGACAACCAGGTACCACCACACGGACACGACCACATCCTTTTCTAAAACCAGCAAACTATTTTCTACTCTGCAGACTGTCAGACAGGTTTTACCAGTGCAGAGCAACCTGCCACAGTCATATACTGTAGAATCAACTGATGTGTGATTACTGTCACATGTTTGCATCTTTTGGATAGTTTACTGCATCTTCAATGTGGCTCAACTTAGTCAACTTTATGGCATACAGGTTGTTTTTCTTCTTTTTTTTTTTTTGGAGAGGGGAATAAGATTAATACTTTTATTCAGCTAGGATGCATTAACTTGATCAAAAGTGACAGTAAAGACATTTACATTGTTACAAAATATTTCTATTTCAAATAAATGCGTTTCTTTTGAACTTTCTGTTCTAAAGAATCCTGAATTTAAATAAAATTAGAACATTTCTGAAGGATCATGTGACACTGAAGACTGGAATAATGGCTGCTAAAAATTCAGCTTTGCCATCATAAATTACATTTCAAAATATGTCAAAATTTAAAACAGTGAATTTAAAGTGCAATAATGATAACACTTTACAAAAAGGTTTAATTTGTTAACATTAGTTAACTACATTAGTTAACATAAAAAAATATATATTTTAATGTTAATTTCAACATTTACTAATACATTGTTATATTGAAAAGTTGTATCTGTAATTATTATTTAATGGACCTGAGCGTACTGCTCATTGTTAAATGTAGTTTTCAATGGTTTGGGGTTAAATTTCCTGCAAAAAAATGGCCACATCATAATAGTATAGCTACTAAATCTGATTAATTACTCAAACTGACCATAATCTCTAAACCCAATGAAATATAAGTACATCAAATGTTAGTAATGATAAAGCAGTAAATTCTTATAATTTTTGGTTCATAATTTCTCATGGTTTTTGGTTCATTGTTCTTGCTTGTAATGTTGACTACTGTATTTCATGGCAGTAATATGTGAAAAAAAAAACCATATATATATATATATATATATATATATATATATATATATATATATATATATATATATATATATATATATATATATATATATATATATATATATATATATATATATATATATATATATATATATATATATATATATATATATATATATATATATATGCGACCAAATGGATGTCAATTCAGCTTCGACAACGATCTAAATTATTTTACGGAGAAATGTTTCTGTAGTTACAAAAATAAAACAGGATTTAGTGTTTAGTAGGCCACTGCATAAATGGGTCTGATTTCAGTTAATTAGTGATGAATATAGGTTGTATCTGTGTATAATTCAGCACTGGTGTGGGTACTAAATGTGTTAAAACCTTGCTATTTTCAGCCACTATGCAAAATGAATGCAAACGTTACTCATAGTGAAATGTCTGTGAGTGTGGGCTTACATAAGCACATCTAACAGAATGTGTGTGATGTTGGCTTTCAGCGGCAGCAGCTCGGTACGTCGACAGAGATGGAGATCGCCAAGATGCTGGAGCAGAATACGAGCGTCGTGAAGTTTGGCTACCAGTTCACCCAGCAGGGTCCAAGATCCCGCGCCGCTGCTGCAATCACAAAAAACAACGACCTGGGTGAGAACACGACCTAACACGCATACACTGATGGACAGGCACACTTGCTCGGAGTCATTGGTCATTTGCCATTCTGCAAAGCAATACTGCAGTCCACAGAATCTGCTATTACCATGGTAAAGCCTTGAAGTGGTTCTAAGATGGAAAACAATGAGACGTGGTTAAGAAACTTGTTGGTTAAGAACAAGTACTCCAGTTCATTACTGATGCACATCTGTAATTTACTTATTCAACGAAAGCAGACAAGACGGATTAAAACACCAGGTGTAAACGGGAATGTGTCTCATATATCTACTTGTGATCCGATGGATCAAAACACATCTTAATACCAGGTGTAAACAGGCCCAGAAAGTTATCGTCCAATGCAAAATATTGGTCTTGCCGATATATTGGTGGACCACTACTCAAATTATAAAAGGAAAAACAAAACTGTAGAATAATAAGGTCCTTTGAAATGGTATTTTATTCATGGGACTTTCTCTTCCTTTCTCTGTTTCCTGGATGAAGTCTGGATCTGTCTCCTGTTCGCCAGTCTTATAATGATACCACGCACACACGGTGTGCTTTACACGTGCGTGAGATGATGTCATGCACCGAGCTCTATTCCAGTGTCTTTAGGTATTATGTGTGAGCACATGGGTTTGACATTTACCCTTCGGCATGAATGATAACAGCACGTACTTTTAGACGTTATGTGAGTTTTGTTTAATTGTGTTTGTTTGACTCACCTGTACATTGTACAGTGTGATAAGGTATCAGATCCTCACTGTTGTGAATTCATACCTTATATAGATGTGAACTAGGCCACACTGATTAACCAAACACACGATCCACTTCTGTAAATGCATAAGAACACTAATATGCTTCAGCTCAGAGCGGTAGTCTTGTGTGTGCAGACTGCAGTTATCAGATTTTCAGCATAAAGTCTGGTCCACTTTGCTGCTTATTCTCTCCAAGAACTGCCCACTCAGACAGAACCTGTTGAAATTAGCATAAAATGGGCTTACCGATAGAGACTGAAAATCCAAAAATAATTGTCACAGCTGGTTTATAAACTGTATGTTTGATATATATTTTTGGGGGGGATGAAAAGTACCTTATAAATCGCCCATCGGTCTGATTAAAAACGTGTGTCCAGTCGGAAATCTAACTGGATCATTTTGACTGCAACGTGCATTAGATAAACCGTCGTCATGAATAAATGGGTGAAAGGTCTTTTCGTTTTTACTCTAATTACTCCTAATTCGAAAACCTGCAGATTTTACATGTATATTTACATATGTAGTCTTAAAGAAATGGTTCACCCAAATAATTTTTTTTTTTTTTTTTATCTGTTACTGACCATAATGTCGTTCCAAACCTGTATGACTGTATCACAAAAGAAGATATTTTGAGAAATTTCTGTTTTTTTTTTTTTTTGTCAATACAATAGAAATCAATATGCATCAAAACTGTTTGGTTGCAAACATTCTTCAAAACATGACACGAGGGAGAGTAAATGTCGTAAAGACTGTTAACACGACTATAAATGTCTTTTAAATTGTATATTGCATATAATTGTAAATAAACAAAGATATACATTGAAATTAAATATTTCTTTCACTACTTTGCATACCAGCTAGCTTATTAAACCTCATATTTCCATTGATCATCTGGAAAGAACATTCCAATACTAAAATGTGAAACAATACATTTTTTTGAACCGGTTTTGTTCAAGCAAAAGCAGGCTAAAGTAGTGCTAGCGCACTGTAAAAAAACCTGCCACAATTTGAATTGACTATACCATGGATCCTAGTGCGGACCCATTTGGAAAGCGGGACTTGATTGTTCATGACACCAATTTTTTTGGCTGAATTTGGTAATCTTGTGTGGCTCTGAAACAGGATAAAGGATTGACTAACGCACCTTTGATTTATTAAGCCTCTTAAATGAGCAGATCTCATTAAAGTTTGACGTATCTCACAGCATGTTCTCACGGCATGTTGACAGAGGACTGTGAATGTATCCGATTACTAACACGTCTCCGCTTTCTCTTTCAGTGCGGCAGAGACGAGTCGAGAGGGACGTGTAGAGCATATTCTCCTCTCTCGCTCTCTCTCTCTCTCTCTCTCTCTCTTTCTGATCAGACTCTTGTGCCAAACCCTCTGAGGGAGCCGCTTCACCTGAAGAAGGGACACAACTGGATACTTTCCCTCCCTAATGTTAATACTCAATGATCTTTTTATGTGTTATTATTATTGTTAATTGTTGTTTGCTTTTATAGCTGCAACTGTTTTGCAGCTTTTTGTTGTTGTTTCGTTTATTTTTTGCTCATGTAAAACTCTTTTCTTTATAAAAGTTATTTTCTAAACAGAACAGGTTACGACGGTTACATGCACACAAGTTCTATAGTGATCTCTTCACGGATCGGCTGGATCAGAACCTGTAGCCCACATTCTCTCTGAACGAATCTAGACTCAACTGGACTGGATCTGCTGTGTTCCCCGCTAAATGTGAGCTAAATCTAGATTTGTCGAGTCTGGGTTTGGAGCGCAGGTTTGAACAGGGCCGCATTAGCCAATGAGTCGCGCTGATCGTAATAGACACTCCTTAATAAGTCCTCTATACTCTTGCTGTTAGCTTCACCGTGAGGGGTATAGCGTGGATGTCATTGGGCAGCTTGGTCGTCTTACAAACACTCCGCTTCCACACTGCACCCTCACACGTTCTGATACGTTCTCCCATCGGTTTTGCTGCCGATCGAGACGTTTCGCATGGTAAAATTCACCTCCACTCCCAAGACACACCAGCTGATGCCGTGTCTGAAGAATTACAGTGCTAATTTAAGATCAGCGCCCCATTTTCATCCAATGTCATTGGAGATGGAAAAACTTGTTCTAGATCAGCACTAATAACAACTTTGGGTGTGTAAAATGAAGGTCAAAGGTTTGACCGGTTTCACATATGACTTAACTAGATTTGTAAGAGGATTCTTTCCACCAAGCAATGCACTAAGGGATATTTTCTTCTTTTTCTCTGCACAAGTAAGCATTTATGTTATGTAGTTGTCAATTATAGATTTAGATGAGAGTATCTTTCCTGTAAATGGCTTTTCTAATACCATGCCAAAGACTAACACCTAAATACTCTCATTTTCAGGACTCTAGCTGAGGTCAGACAGGAAATAGGAGTTTGGATTTCGTTTTTGAGTTTATTAAAGCAATAGTTCACTCTGAAAAGAAAAATCTGTCATTGTTTTCTTGCACTGATTTGTTTCAAACCCGTATGCTGTTGATATGTTTTATGCAGTTCATGGGAATCAATAAAAACCACCATAAATGTAGTTTAGTAATGAATGCATATAATAGTTTTGTGTCGTCATATTCCCATTCGATGTAGATGTCATATCAAGGTTGCATGTCAGTGACATTAAAAATCATCGCTTCACCGTATAGCTTGGAATGTAGCTCACTATAGTCACTACACACTTTGTATGGAAAAGAGCTGCATGAAGATTCTTCAAAAATTCTCTTTTTGTGTTCCACGGGGGGGGGGGACAAAAGCAACAACCGGATATGGGTTTGGAACAACATGAGCGCGAGTAAATGACACAATGCTCAGTTTGGGGTGGATTATGCATTTAGTTTATGTAAGATCTGGAGTAATATTTTTGAAGCACATGGTCTGTGCTTGAGGAGGAAATTAGGGAACTAGTTAAATGAGAGCGAGAGGGATGAGAAAAGGTTTCATCTTAAATAGCCAGAGCCCCGAAACATACACACATGCACGTTTGTGATCGCATGCATGTTTGCAGTGTAAAGCAAAGCTTTATCTTTTCACTAATCGAAATAAGTGTAAAAATACTGCATTAACCGTTATACTGCTTGCCATGTTTTGTGAGCTTGTACTTCTTACAAGGTTCATTAATTGTGGTATATGTTGTAAAGCACAGATGCTTTGGCAGAATTTTGTGGAAGGTGTGAATGGACCTTTAGTGCAAAAGTGCGGCATCTCGGACTGAGCCGTCTGAGCATGGCCGGTATGAATTATATAGCTGGATTACACAGGGGAACATGTATTTTTTTTTTTTTTTTTTAAATGCAAAAGCTAGGACCAAGTTTTAAGTTTTCCTTTTCTCAACATTGACGTTGTGTTTTATTGTTTTGTACCGTTCTGTTTTGTAAGAGCCGTGTGTATCAATTGACTTTGAGTTTGTTTGTCCGTTATTTTTCTTTTTGAACAAATGCTGAATTGTGTGTATGAAATTGTAGGGTTTTTTCAGGTTAGATTTCATGTTTTATTCCATCATTGTTTGATTTATGGGTTAAAGGTTCATTATTTTGCTGAAAGCTTATGCTTGTAAGAAGGAGCTCTGCAGTCTTACCATGAGTTTATTTGAAATATCCATCTCAAATCCTCTTCAGAAGACTCCACAAATATAAAGATTTGCATATAAATATCATGTATCGTAAATGCCTCTTATATTGCCGCAATTTTCTATGTTGATACTACATGTCTGGATTCCAGAAGAGGAAATCTTATGTACCGTAATGTTAATAACACATCTCTGTAAAGTATCAGATGTCCTCAATAAAATGTATGTTTTTACAGATTTGTCTGTTCATTTTCTTTCTCTAATCCTACTGTGAGCTCCAAAGAGTTGACAATTGATGTTCATTTCATCAATTTAATGAGGCCAACAGCGTCAGACCTGAAGTTAGGGTGGTGCTGACGATCGTGTAACCCGCCCCAACCACTAACTCTACCCTTCACTATAACCACCAGCCTGGTGCTGCTGTGACACATGGTTCTGCGCTTTGTTTTTACTGGAGTTGAATAAACCTCAGTCTTGAGGAAATGCAGATTCACGCCTGTACAGTAGAGGGCGCAGCTCAAACAAACCTTTCAGCTGTCCTGACATTCTGGATTACAGAAGAAAGTTCAACTCTCTTCAGCAATAAAAAAAAATGAAACAAATATCATGTTTATCTAAAGTCATTTTTTTGCTTACTAGTATGGTTAAATTGGATCATCGAAGGTCAGCAGCAAAGACATTAATAAAGGGAGATTAAATAGACAGCATTTTTGTGTTATTTAACATTTAATAACTGGAGGTTTGCATAATATTCTGAGTTTGCATTTCACTGTTTTTGAATCTGAATCACTGATCTATATAATGACATTCTATATAGATCAGTGATCTGAATCTGTTTACACAGCGCACACAACGCCTCTGCACTTCCTCCTGATTTCTTTCACCATCTGGACAAGAGGTGTCAGTCAATAAATGGGAAAAGAGAGTAACTTGCGTTACTTATTTAGAAGAATATTTTTATATCGGATAGTTTGTTGTAATTGTAAAAGTAATGCTTTACTAGTTACTTGGAAAAAGTAATCTGATTACATAACACACGTTACTTGTAATCCTCAACAGTTCATAAATGTTCTAGAATAAAGCTCAGCCTGTCATCTATGATCAGTCAGCTATAGTTAAAGCCATGCAGACACTTCTATCCTCGGAAACTAACTTTAAGCACACAGATGTTTTCAGAAACATGAGCAGTGTGCTGAGGTAAAGTGAAATGCAGGTGAGGTTTTATTTTAATCAGATCCAGTTTCTGTGATTATTTGGAAATGCCAGACACATGATGTCATTGAGACTACATCACTTCTGCCGTGTGTTAAACTCCAGCAGAGCTTATCTCATCCTAACCAACACCAGCCCAGCAAAACCACACTGCTGCTACATGGGAAATGAGTCATAAAGCTCTCTCTCTCTCTCTCTCTCTCTCTCTCTCTCTCTCTCTCTGTGTGTGTGTGTGTGTGTGTGTGTGTGTGTGTGTGTGTGTGTGTGTGTGTGTGTGTGTGTGTGTGTGTGTGTGTCATAAAGTGATGGAAAATGTTCCGCTCTGGGGCTGACATCATTGAAACCAGATGTATTAATTTTCTTCAGTGATCAGACTTTTCCCAGATGACCTATGGGGTTTCCTGTGAACTCCTCATGTTGTCTGTGTTGTTGTGTTCGAGAAACCACATTCCTCAGCTCCAGTGAGTGATCTATAGACTGTTGGAATCAAACTTCTGAACCTCTATAGTGTATTACTGGATCTGTGGTGTCCAGTAAGAGGAACAGAGAAATATTTTTTTTTATTAATCTGATTGTCAAGGTCACCCAGATGAAGTAACTCTATGTGTGTGTGTGTGTGTGTGTGTGTGTGTGTGTGTGTGTGTGTGTGTGTTCTCAAAAAAATGCTCTGTATTATAATTTTTTCGTATTGTCTATTTGTTTCCCTTTTCCCATTTTTCCCAGCACATGGAAATATAATATACATAATTATATTATATTATATTATAATATAATATAATATAATATAATATAATATAATATAATATAATATAATATAATATAATATAATATATTATATTTAGGAGTGTAACAACACACAATTCGATACATATCACGATACTGAACTCACAATACTTTATATTTGTAATTATTGTGATAATCCAAGACATATGATAAAAGGTTAACAAAAAATGTACTATTGATTAAAATGCTAAATTTGGGTGGAATTGAATAGGCTTGGACTTGGTGCAGGTAACCCAATGCACAGGACAACAGTGACAACAGAATAAAAACATTCATGATTCTGAAGCTGAAAATACAGAATTATTTTAGACAAACATGCTTGCACTGTCACTGGCTGGATATATTTAAAATAATGTAGGCCACTTTTTACTGGTAACAAGACATTTGGCATTATCAAGAACCACATATATTCCCCCATTGCATTATTATACATTATATTCAACTTAATATATAGTAGTTTAATGTAGTACTGACACTAAAACTCTGCAAACTTTTTTTCTCACACATATTTTTTTTTATTTTGGGTGAACTATACACAATACATATTGTCACTATCCACGATTCATATTGATGCATTTTTCTATTGCGATATATTGTGACGCAATATATTGTTAGACCCCTAATTATATTATATTATTTTCTCATGCGTGAACCTAACTTATTATGAGTGTGTAGTTCAGATAACATAAAATCTGTTATTTTATATAATATAATAAAATAATTTATTTATTAATTACATTTTTATCAAATAAAATAGATTAGCCTATATAAAAAAGAATAATGTCAGGTTAGTCTAAAGGGACAGAATATAGTTTGGACAGTATAAAAACTATTAAGTCTATGGTGAGTCCCCACAAAGATAGCGAACCAGACTGTGTGTGTGTGTGTGTGTGTGTGTGTGTGTGTGTGTGTGTGTGTGTGTGTGTGTGTGTGTGTGTGTGTGTGTGTGTGTGTGTGTGTGTGTGTGTGTGTGTGTGTGTGTTTGTTTATATTACATTGTGGGAACCAAATGGCCCCACAAGGATAGTAAAACCTGAGATCACCTCCATTGTGGGGACCAGCCAGCGGTCCCCATGAGGGAAATGGGTTAATAAACATACTAAATGATATTTTTTTGAAAATGTAAAAATGCAGAAAGTTTTCTGTGATGGGTAGGTTTAGGGGTAGGGTTAGTGTAAGGGGACAGAATATACAGTTTGTACTGTATAAAAACCATTACGTCTATGGAGAGTCCCCACAAAGAAATGTGCGCCTGTTTGTGTGTGTGTGTGTGTGTGTGTGTGTGTGTGTGTGTGTGTGTGTGTGTGTGTGTGTGTGTGTGTGTGTGTGTGTGTGTGTGTGTGTGTGTGTGTGTGTGTGTGTGTGTGTGTGTGTGTGTGTGTATGTGTGGACATGTTTTTCTACACCGGTGGGGACTTAAACCTGAATGCACACAGACTCATGGGGACTCGTGTCACAGTGGGGACCTAAATTGAGGTCCCCATGGGTACAAAAGCTTATAAATCATACAGAATTAGTTTTTTTGAAAATGTAAAAATGCAGAATGTCTCCTGTGATGGGTAGGTTTAGGGATAGGGGCAGTGTAAGGGGATAGAATATACAGTTTGTACAGTATAAAAACCATTACGCCTATGGAGAGTCCTCACAAAGATAGTGCACCAGACATGTGTGTGTGTGTGTGTGTGTGTGTGTGTGTGTGTGTGTGTGTGTGTGTGTGTGTGTGTGTGTGTGTGTGTGTGTGTGTGTGTGTGTGTGTGTGTGTGTGATCTCATATCTGTTGTATGTGAGTAAACACTGACTGCTTTGTGTTAAATGTCCTTGTGAGGACAAACCAGGTGTGACAGAAGTTAAACATTGACCTGTAAACTGTTTGTGATTAGCAGCATCTGAATCTATGTGAAGCAGGAAGGCCTGTTCTCAGACCGAATGTCCATAGAATAACATATTCAGATAGATAGATAGATAGATAGATAGATAGATAGATAGATAGATAGATAGATAGATAGATAGATAGATAGATAGATAGATAGATAGATAGATAGATAGATAGATAGATAGATAGATAGATAGATAGATAGATAGATAGATAGATAGATAGATAGATAGATAGATAGATAGATAGATAGATAGATAGATAGATAGATAGATAGATAGATAGGCTATTCCTTTCAGTTGGACTTAGAGCAAATGAAAACATACAAACAGTTGTTTAGAAACGACTTACATATTTTCAATGTGCTCTTTTACAACGGAAAATAACAGGTTTTGTGCTGCGTCTGAAACACTACTAGTTGAGGAGTGAAACCACATGAGGAGTGATAAAGAGACATCACATTATCGGTTAATGTGCGCCATCTATACATAGAACGACGAATTCCATGCGTTAACTACAGCGACCGGTAGAGGTCAGTGTTAACCTGATATTATTAAAGGGGTTGTTTTTAACAACAGGAGAGCTAAAGATTACACAACAGTGCCTTTTCCAGCGACCCTGGGTCTGAGCCATGAACCAAACACGACTAGCTCAAAGATAAATCACATTATACCGGTAGTTCTAATTTAGATTATTTTATGAGTGACTTAATAGGCTACTTTATTCCAACGAAGCACAGCAAGTTACTTCATTGAACCAAAAAAAGCCCATTGGTAAAGTGTTTTTTTTTTTTTTTTTTTTGCAAAGTTTCCCAATAAACATTTAAATACTTTGAGAGTGAGAGACTAGCTTAATTCGCAGTGCATCATGGGAGTCGGTGGTCGCAGCTGAGCTCTTTTGGTGCGATTTTCATTAACATGGTAACAATAATTGAATTCTAAGAATGCATTTTTCTTCAGTATTATGGGTAGTGTTAATTTAAAAAAAAAAAAAAAAAAAAAAAAAAATATATATATATATATATATATATATATATATATATATATATATATAATTAATTGATTCAAATGTTCAAGATATTGCAACACTGTTTAAGCATATTCAGAAGATAGGCCTATAGTCCCTGATGTTCCCTGAGTTGTATAGTTGAGTTGGTACATTATAACTGGTACAATATAGTTTTTTCCATGAGTGAAACACTGTATTGACCGACCTCTTTATTGCTGGATTAAAAAAAAAGTATTGTAAATATAAGCTACACCACCTGTCACATGTTCCTGTGTTTGATCAGGTGCTTTTGAAGAGGAAGCTCAGAATGTTTGAAGAGGAAGATGACTATTAAAACTGATATGAGGGACAAGAAAAAGAGGAGAGATAATTAAGTGGAATAAAGGAGACAAAATATGTAAATAGTATTAATAATATTACAAAATAGTAAACAAAAATGTCATGACTCATCCCTTATTGCAGCATTTCAATTACCATCTAATGATAAAAGGCCATGAGATGACCAGTATATTTTGAGTCCCTGAGGTTCCCTTTGTTTAATAGCATACAGATGATGTTTTCACACTTCATTAAATGAAATGGTGCTTGTGTAAGTGGCATTAGTAAGAACTAACACATGAGAATGAACAGATGCTGTGAGCTCGTTCAGATTAATAATCCTCTGGGAACCTTGAACACCTGCTGTAAGAACATCCAGAACCCAAAACAAACCACTGTGACCCCTCCAACACTGATTGCTTATGTTCACACAAACCTTGACATTTGTATTCATCATCTGTGTCTCACACAACTCATCCTTATTAACAGTCTTTGCTATAAGCACCACTACCTAATGTAGTGTAGGCCCTAGTTTGTCATATGAACCTGAATTAAAATGTCAAATCTGGGCTTGTTAAGGAAGGGTGTGCCATTATTTTGGTTGGACTTATGGTTTTTGTCTTGTGAACAATAAAAAAAGAGGTACCCTATGGCAGGAAAGGCACCAGGATGAATTGCCCTAGGGGGCATTCGGGATTTCGAAATAAAATTATACGACATATTAATAATGATAGACTGTCAAATTAATTAAGTTAATTAGTTATGGAAAAATGCCTCGTCCCAGACCTTTATAGGTAATTTTAGGCCAACATTTCATAAGGTTGACTGGTGACGAACATAAGGCAACAACTCACTGTGTGATGAACAGTGTTGGGAAGGTTACTTTGGAAATGTAATGGTTACAAGATCACGTTCAGCTGTGCACTCATCAGTCACCATAGGCCTTCAACTGAAACAGATGAGGAATGGAATCCGGAGTCAAGTCCTGAGCGACGAAAGAGACGCCGGCAGTCGTCGTACACTTACTTGACCAAGTTTTCATATTCTATTTGAAGTTTGTGTTTGTTCTGCTTGGTTTTGTTCTGCTTGCTCTCTCTCTCTCTCTCTCTCTCGTAGTGGGTGTCTTCTGAGTTGGCGCAATTGGAGCAAATGTGACATGCTGGTGTGAGGGCAGTACTAGGTAAGTACTCACACATACACACATGCATACACAGTGCTGCGAATTGTATTTATTCTGCTTAGACACCTTTTTTTTCCTCCCCTCTTATTTGCAGTGGTTGTCTTCTGAGTCGGCGCAATTGGAGCAAATGTGACATGCTGTGGCGTGAGGCAGTACTAGATAAGTACTCGCACATAATCACATGCATACACATCGTTGCAAATTTTATTTGTTCTGCTTACACACTTTATCTCTCCTGTCTTTCAGTGGCTTTGGTTTCCAGAACAAACCTTGGGTAGTGACTGCCTTGATCAACATGTCTTCCTACACTTTGTAAAAACAGTAAGCGGTTGCTTTTTGTTTTAGTAATTGGATATTCATTATAATTGTTTATTTTAATTTATTTGAGTAAAAACCATTGTTGCAATTACAAATGTTCTTTTTTTCTTTTTATATATTTTATTCATTAGTTGTAAAACAAGCACTTTTGGAATGTATACATGAAGTGATTTTTTTTTTGTTTCACTGTTTTTGCTATTAGAATTGTTCAAAATAAAGAGTATTTTGTTAAAATGTTAAAATGTTGTGCTGAAATCATTTTTTTTTTGTGTAGTTTGATAGGCAGAATAGTTCTGAATTGATATACATGCATGTAGTATGTAGTGTTTACTCCTTATGTCATTTGGTAACCAGGTGTCCATTTGGAGTCTCCAAGTGGCCTTTTGGAAAAAACGTCTAGACTTTTATTGAATAAAAGCTTACAGGAACTACATTTTTGGGAGTATCATCCTCAAATTTGAATCAAAACATGGTCAGACATTCAGTTTTATCTTTATGGTGTTTTCAGGCCTTTAACATAAAATTCTGATAAATGTTTCCCTAAGTGAAGTTTATTCAAAGAAATCGTGAGTCACTTTCATGTATATGTTACCTTGTTTTACTCTGTTCCTATGCTACTTTGAGTTATAATGACTCTTGGGTAACAAAGTTTCAAGTGTCTAGTTTAAAAAAATATCAGAGTTATGAATGTGGACCATAGAGTTCAAGAGCTACAGCCATTTGTATTTGGGTATGTCGTTTTCAGAAAATTCTCAAAAATAGGGGCGCTGGTTAAGAGGTTAACACCTGTATATATGTTCAGTTCTGTTTCATTTCAGTGTCTGGTATTGTCTATGTTCAGTGTGTTGCTATCCGTTTGCCTTCCTGTTAGATCTTTAGAGAATAAACCTTTTGAATTGAATCTTCTTCCTCATCTGTCTGCCAGCAACCACCTGTGACAGAATACCGGACCAAACAAGTGAACGCGTTTGTAAGATTTTTTCTTTTCCAATTTTCGTGTTCAGTGTTTTTTTTTTTCGTTTTCACCCCTGCTTGCACCACGGACTTTCCGGCAGTTAAACTCATGTGCCTTGAGCAGGGCGAATTCTCTCTCGAGGAACATTAAAACATTTCTGGATCTCGCCCATCAGACCACTTTCCCGGATAACTGTCTGTGCACGTTCCTGGATGTTGGAATCAACGCCGCCACACGTGCACAGTTATCCGTGGAGGTTCCTCGAGGGAACTTCGCAACATATGTAGCCGAGAGTTGAGGATGCCGCCAGCTTCACTCCCAATCCAGTGCTCAGCCAGAACCACCCAGACAGCGAGGATCGTCGACCTGAGCCCACTGCAGGTAGTGCGATGGAGACCGCTGCGATGAATGAGCCCACGTCCACAAGAGCTGTCCTGAACCTGTCAGTCATCTACCTGTCTTGTTAGCCCCGCCCAGCCTCCCTCTCCCACCACCTCTTCAAACTATCCCCAACATTTTTTTTTTGGGGGGGGGGGGGGGGGGGGGGTTCTGCATTGGACTTCAGTCTCTCCCCCAGTCTCCAACCATCTGTGCCACCCAGTCATCTCTGTCACCCTTCAGTCCCTCGGCACCACCTATGTCTCTCAGTAGCATGGTACCACCTCAGACCTGTCGGGAGCCATCTTCTCCTGGGCATGAGGAGCCAGAGGCTTCGCCTGCAGCCTCGGTACGCTACACTCTGCCTCGACCTGTCACCCTGGCTTCCGAACCTGCACTCCTTCCACCCTAGACCTTGGCGTGGACCATTGGCCATTCGGTCTAGCCGGACATCGCTTCACCTCTGCTGTTGACTTGCGGACCGTCCGCTGCTCTCTGGTCCTCCACCCCTTCTTCTACGGCTTGCTCCGCCCTACCTTAGGCTCCACCTCCTTCCTCAGTCGCTCCAACTCACCCTCAGACCTCTGGATCCCCAGCTTGTTCTCGGGAGGTTGTCGCTGCGGCTCTGTCACGGCCTCCAAGATCTTCACCAGCTCTCCACTACCTCGGCTCATCGGCTACGCGGTGGGCTCCATCCTCGCCGTCATCTCCGGTCAGTCCCATGGCGGCCCTCATCAGTATTCCTCCATGGCTCTTCTCTCCATCAACGCCGCCGTGGGGCACCACTCTGGCTGTGGCCTGGATGAACAGCCATCATCCCCTGCTCAAGGCCACCCCTTGGCTCACTCCACCTTCATCACCACCCTGGACTTTGTTGTTCGTCCTCCTCCCAGTCGTCTGACCAACCCCAGAACCATCATCTGTCTGTCTTTGCCATCCCTATGCCAGCCCCTTTAACCTTCCCTTAGCCATCCCCTCAGCCATCCCCTCATCCCCTCTGCCACCATTCAGCTCTGTTCTTTTAGAGAATATGAGTGCATGTGTGTGTGAATATAAGTGTAAGTTCCTTATATGGTCCGGAATCTGGATTCTCGCATTGACATTAAGTCATATAAATTATTATCATATGATTATTAAATCAGGCTGCACTACCAGAAACAAAAATATATTACAGCAGTAAATCCATCCATCCATCCATCCAATTATCCATCTATCATAAACCAGTGGTACAATTTAAAATGACTGCTTTACATTTTAATATATTTTGAAATGTATTTTTTTATGTGACAGCAAAGCTGAGTAGCCATTAATCCAGTATTCAGTGTCACATGACCCCTCAGAAATCTAAAATGCTGATTTGGTGTTCAAGAAACATTCATTATCAATATTGAAAATGGTTGTGCTGCTTAACATTTTTGTAGAAACTGTGATACATTTTTTAGGATTCTTTGATAAATTGATCAAAATAAAATGTATTTGAAATAAAAAGTATTTGGTTACAGTGTAAAAGTATTTACTATAAATTTTGATCAATTTAATGCGTTCTTGCTCAATTTATTTTTATTTTCTTCAAACATATTGCCTCCAAACCGTGGTGTATGAATTGAACTAAACACACTTTTAATGCTTGGATCATGTTCTGGTAGTTGAGATACAGGAACTTTTCATCATTTTAAACATCACTTATATGGTATTATAGATGTAAAATTATCAGTTTAACATGAGGTACACGGGTTCCCTTTCAAGAGGTCTCTCATATTGCGTAAGTAGCTTATGCTATGGGAAAACTCCTTTTCTCAAGAATATTGAAGCCAAATTTTTAAAACGCAGTGCAGCTGCACAGCAGACACATAGCTGAGCGTCTAGCGCAGTCATTGGCTGTGCTGCAGCAACTGCACGAACCTATGGCTAGGCGGATCAGACAGCTTCGTGCCCAGGCGAGTCAGAGCCTGCCAGAATGGGTGCGGCTTATAGCTATATAAGCCCCCATTTTCGCCATAGAATCAGATTTAATCTCCTTCAGCAAGTTTCACTTCGCTGACCTCCGTTGAGAAGCCTTCTTCGGCGTTGTCAAAAAGCCTTCAGTGGAACAAGCCACCTGCCCAGCAGTTCTGTGGACGCCGGCTTCCTGGTTTCGACTGGACGCCGTCTTCAGCCCGCTGTTCTGCTGTGCCATCCGGTGCTCTATATCCTTTTAAAGCTAGTGTGTTCGCCGCTGCGACTCACTTTTTAAAAGAGCAAATTCTAGGTGTTGTTTCAAATGCCTCGGGTCACCTGCACATGCAGAGGCCCTCTCTTCGATGGAGATTGTCACATCCTTTGCGCTTCCTGTTTGGCCCGTGACCACGTGGAAGCTGCACATTCTAAGGGCGGCTGCCCTATAGTACGATGATATGGCGCTCTCCACTCAGCGAGCTCGAATGGCCAGCTTCGCCGCCGACGACCCCGCGCCTCCCGCTCCCCCTTTTCCTTTGCTCAAGCCGCGCAAGAAAAAGTGCCACACACAGAGGATGCCAGAGCGGACGAATACGAGCGAGCTCAAAACGGCCCAGTCCCCGCGTGTCTCACTCTCTCCCAGAGAAACCCCCTTGCTGGTGCTGTTCACTCAGGCAGACCAGCGCCCATCTTAGCGAGGAGCCGGTCTCGTCTCTTTCGGGGCATCAGACGAGGAAGACGAGAAGGATGACAGCCTTTCTTTCGCTTCATCCGAATGCAATGGATTCCTCCCTCAGCGGTGACAGAAAGGAAAACAGTGTTTAAGTCCCTCTGCGGCCGGACCAACCTCCAAAAAGCCTTGTACACATCTCCCAGTCCCCTCTTTTCAGGCGGCTGAAAATGACAATATTGCATTAAACGAGTCTGTTTTTAAACATGCACACCTGCAAACAAATGCCGTCCACGGCGACCCAAATAAAGCACTTTTCTGTCTGGTCGCCCTGGCTCCTTGGAAAGCATCCGGCTGGTACCAAACCGGCGTGAGTATGGCGTGATTTCAAAGAGGAAATTTTTCTTGACAGACGCCTCCAACCTAGGTTGGGGGGCCCTTTACGAGGGCAGGCCCATCTCCGCCCTATGGTCGAGCCCGGAGAGGCGCCTACACATAAACTGTCTAGAGATGAGAGCGGTCGCTCTATCGCTGAAAGCTTTTCTCCCATACATTTCTCCCATAGCTCAACTACCAGACAACATGTCAGTGGTAATCCTATAAATCGCCAAGGTGGACTTAGGTCGAGCAACCTGCACACCATGGCCAAAAAACTCTTTGTATGGGCTCAGCACAACCTGCGCTCGCTGAGAGTGGCGTACATGCCAGGCATTCTGATCCAGGGTGCGGATATGCTATCCAGAGACAAAAGTTCCTCCAGGGGAATGGTCGCTTCACCCTCGAACGGTTCAGCTGATATGGAGAATCTTCGGCGAGGCAGAGGTTGTCCTCTTCGCCTCAAAAGACAACGCTCATTGCCAAACATTTTTCTCCAAGACAGGGATGCGCTAGCCCACGATTGGCCAAGACGCCCGCTGTATGCAATCCCTCCAGTCACGATGCTACCTCAGGTCATCTAACGGATCAGGGAGAGCAAGTGTGCAGTGCTCTTGATAGCCCCTCTCTGGAAGAACTCGGTTCTCCGAGTTGATTCAGCTGCTGGAAACAGCCCCATGGTCGATTCCGCTGAGGAGAGACCTCCTCACACAGGTGAATGGGACGATTTGGCATCCCAGTCCTGACTTGTGGGCCCTCTATGTATAGCCCCTCAACGGGTATCCGGGTACTTCCCAGAAAGGGTGCTGAAAACCATCACTGAGGCCAGAGCGCCCTCGGCCAGGCGTCTTTACGCTCTAAAATGGTCAGTGTTTTCAGGCTGGTGTATAGCACGGTGCCTGGACCGCTACTCATGCGGAGTGCCAAAGGTGCTCTCCTTTTTACAATAGCTTTTGGACGCGGGTCGCACCCCCTCCACGCTCAAAGTATATCTCACGCTCATGTGGCCGGGCAATTACTGGAAAGAAATGACCTGGTTGTGCACTTCCTCAAGGGGGACAGAAGGCTAAACCCACCTTGACCCCCCTCTGTACCTGTCTGGGACCTCTCCACGGTCCTGGAGGCTATGAAGGGAGCCCCATTTGAGCCGCTTCAGTCCGCTGACCTCAAGCCTCTTTCGCTCAAAACTGCTCTCTTGCTAGCACCGGCATCAGTCAAGCGAGTGGGCGATTTGCATGCGCTTTCAGTGAGCACTTTTTGCCTTGAATCCGGGCCCAACGACTCCAGTTATGTCCTTAAGCCAAGGCACGGGTATGCTCCTAAAGTGCTCTCCACTCCGTTCAGAGCGCAGGTCATTTCGCTATCAGCTCTTCCCTCGCCAGAAGGCTGCACCAAAGGGCTTGCGGTTACAAAGCAAAGATTATCACGCTGGATAGTGGACGATATCTCGCTGGCTTATGAGTCTAAGGGCCTCCATTGTCCCATAGGCATAAGAGCTCATTCCACGAGAGGCATGGCCTCGTCATGGGTATGGTCGAGTGGAATACCAATTGAAAATATCTGTGCGGCGGTCGGCTGGGCCTCGCCGTCCACATTTATGAGATTTATAACCTGGAAGTTCCTGCTTTAACAAGCAAAGGTTCTTTCAATACAATGAGTGTTAAGCACAATTCAACATAACTATAAGGCCCGATGTATATCTGGTCCTGGTTGAACTTGAACTACGGTGCTATATACCTTATAAATAAGGAGCTTGGCCCTTTTTAAGGCCCATTCCTTGGTTCCCTATATGAGGTTCGTCACTGGTCTGGCCTCTATTAGGACTCTAACTACTTTACTTGATAACTTTACTCTTCTATGGGCCTCGGGTGCTCTGCCCTAGGCTATAGTATGGGGCGAAGTTTTAAGCACGCACAGAGTTTTGAAAGGGGTTCCCATAGTGTAAGCTACTTACGCAATACAAGAGACCTCTCGAAAGGGAACGTCTCGGTTACTAACGTAACTTCGGTTCCCTGAGAGAAGGGAACGAGAATTGCATAACCCGCCGTGCTACTGTGCTTAGAGATCAGGGGATCGCTTCAGTCGATTTAAACCTGATTCTATGGCAAAAATGGGGGCTTATATAGCTATAAGCCACACACATTCTGGTGGGCTCTGAAGCACCTGGGTGCAAAGCGGCCATTTAAAACCCAAAAGTTAACTCAACTCAAACCGATTGAGGAAACTGATTGCAGCAAACCATTTAAGTTTAAAAATAAATACATATGAGTATTGTGAACTTATATATATTGATATTATATATATGACTCAATATATATAAGTTCACAATACTCATATGTATTAATTTTTAAACTCAAATGGTTTGCCGCAATCAGTTTCCTCAATCGGTTTGAGTTGAGTTAACTTGTTGGGTTTTACAGTGTGAACTTCAGGAGAATATACAGATTTTCCAGCATATGAAACCTATTTCATCAGTGAACAAAATACAATTATAGCCATACCAGTAAAATCATAGAAACACACTGTGCCAGTGTAAAATAAATGTTGGAAATACAAAAATAAAAGTTTGAAGAGTTAAAGTACTTAATTAACAGTATACAATAATAACTTAAACCGTTTAAAACCACATGGCACATGGGGGAGACTGGGGACAGTTGCAACATGTAATTTTTCTCCAATCAGAAACAAGCTAGAGTGATGACACTCATACTGAACATGCACAGTTAGACCCTCCCCCCACCAAGAAGACAGTAGACATATACAACATCTGCTGCTGCATTTATTGAACAAAACTTGTTTTGGAGGTATGAAAGTACATTTTTTTCACGAGATATATTTTTGTCATACTGTCCTGAAATTTTGTATGAATTAATCAAAACTTACTTAGTTTGAATTATTGTTTTGTTGACTTCTAAGTGACATGGTTAACATGTGTCAAAGTCAGTGTGTCTAGCAGGCGTATGATGTTCTGTCATGGTTGATAGGGTTGGGGACGGCTGCAACAAGTTATAAATTGCATGTTTAATAAAAGTTTGTTGCATTGCAAATTGTTCAATTCTTCCTGTCTGACACTGAAATATGGAGGGATTGAATAGCATCTGTAACACCTGCACACTGAATCTATGTAGGCCTAGGTTCTACACATGAACAAACAAAACTCAATAACTGTTATTTGATAAATATGACTGAATAAATAAATAATAGGCTACAATAATATTATTGAAATAAATAATACTATAATATTATAGTAGGCCTAAAACAGTTAATATTTTCAGAATTCTATGCTCATTGAGACAAAAAGCTTAAGTTAATTTTTTTACCCAGAAAGAGAGTTAATCTACCTTGGTTTAGTGACAACTTTTGGCAAATGATGAAGTGTAGAGATGCAGCTTTAAAAAAAGCTATTAAGTCTAAAAGAGATATAGATATTTTAATTTATAAAGGATTGAGGAATAAAGTGGTTAAGGAATTGAGATTAGCCAAATCACGCTTTTATCTTCAAGTAATAAATAAGAGTAAAGGTAATAGTAAAGAAACCTGGAAAAATATTAATAACCTCATAGGGCGAGAACAACTTCATACAAGAGATATACAGCTCAGACTTCAGGATAAGAAAATTGAAGAAAATGTGGAGATTGCTTCTATCTTTAATTCTTTTTTTATTGAGTCAGTACATGATTTAGGAAATCATTTTAAAAAAAGCGTTCCTACTATACATACTAATAAAGGACAGGGTTTTAATTTGATGACAACAAATGAAGGACAAGTTAAAAAGATCATTGCTTCTTTAAAGAATTCTAAAAGTATAGATGCTTTTAACATGGATAGTATGTTAGTTAAGAAACATTCAGAGACTTTAACTACTCCAATTACACATTTAATTAATCTTTCAATTACACACAGCTGCTTTCCTGAGAATTGGAAGCATGCAGTCATTTCACCTATCTTCAAATCTGGAGATCGCTATTAAGTAAGTAACTAGACCGATAAGTATATTACCAGTACTATCCAAGGTAATGGAGAAAATTATCAAAGAGCAGTTGACAACGCATCTAGATAACTGTAACCCTGGTTTAAATCCTATGCAATTTGGCTTCAGGAAGAGCTATTGCACCGAAACAGCCGTTTTGCACTTCACAGAAAAAGTAAGAACACAGCTTGATAAGGGAGGAGTTGTTGCTGCTGTATTCTTGGACTTGCGTAAAGCCTTTGATACAGTAAATCATGAAGTCCTTATTTCAAAGCTTTCTACTTTTAACTTTTCAGCACAAACTTTAGCCTGGCTCTCATCGTACTTATCAAATAGAATGCAGTGTGTTAGAATTAAAGATGCACGCTCCAGTTATATGAAAAACACAACTGGTGTGCCTCAAGGATCTGTATTAGGTCCTTTACTTTTTAGTCTGTATATTAATGATCTTCCACAGTATTGTCACGGTGTTGATATGCAATTATATGCCGATGACACTGTGTTGTACACATATGCAAAAAATGCTCAACTAGCGGCTGATAAATTAACTTGTGCCATGCAAGGCGTTGTTGAGTGGCTTGAAGAATCCTGTCTTACATTAAATATTAACAAAACAAAAGGTATGTTCTTTTATAAAACTAAGCGGCAGATTCAAACTGCAGACATTTTTATTAAAAATGAATTAATTGATATAGTTACCGACTTTAAATACCTTGGTATAATTTTAGATTCGAATCTTAATTTTAAGAAACATATCAAGAAAATGACAAAAACTATCAAATATAATTTAGCAAACTTCAGACAGATTAGATCGTCCCTCCCAATGGATGTGGCCAAAGTGTTTATGCATGCTTTAATTTTCTCACATATTTCATACTGTGTCACTTGTTGGGGACAGGCCAGCGAATCTGCCATTAGACCTCTAAAATCAGTATATAAGCAAGCTTTAAAAATCTTTGATAAAAAGCCATTTCGATACCACCATTGTAAGATTCTAGAGAAACACAATCTATTGAGTTTTGAAAACTTTATACTCTTTTCTAACTTGACTCTAGTGTATAAGATTCTACATGGCCTTGCCCCTGCATGCTTATTGGTTTATGTTCACACTCGTTCTGCGATTTCTGTCAAATCTACTAGAATAGCGTCTATTTTTGACTGTAACATACCTTATTGCCGCTCGACTTTTAAACAATCTGCTTTTTCTTTTAAAGCAACCACACAGTGGAATGCACTAACAGATGGTATAAAAAGCTGCAGTTCCATTAAGAGTTTTAAATCCGAACTGAAAGTTTCTCTGAAAAACAATCAAATTTGTACTCACTTACATTGATGTGCTACTGTCAAATTGTGTTTTTTGTATCTTGTGTGTGTGTTTTTCATATTTTATTCTTTATTTTTTGTTTTTGTTTTGTACTGGAGGTGGGGGAGTGTTATTTGTATGGACTGCAGATGTAAATTAGCCTGCGGCTAACTCTGGTACAATGCATCAAATGGCAACATTTATGTTAGAAATTGTACATGGTCCTTAATAAAAAAATTAAAAAATAAATAAATTAAATTTAAAGTATTTTTGACGTTGCAACCGCCCCTGGGTTGGGGTCAGTTGCAACATCTGGCTTCTTCCATTCAAATAAATACTGTGAATGATATGTCATAATCTTCTTTAAATGGTATGGGTAATTAGCAGACAAATGCAAGTTTAATATATACAGATTTGGTTGGTCTAGTCCAAATAGTCTCTGAGTAACTGAGAGAAATGCAAAAAGTGTTGCAACTGTCCCCGGTCTCCCCTGCTATAAAAAAGACCACTCTTCCCGCCTGTCTCACGATGGTCCAGCCGGTCTGCCAGAGCTGCTGCGGTCATTTACTACTATATTTAGATTTACAGTAGGCTAATATTTTCCCAGAATGCATTGAAAATCTAGAGTAATGTACACAGCTTATACAGCATTAAACTGTTTAAAAAACAGTAATAATGTTGTGAAAACGACAAAATCTGCAGTAACAGCCTGTACTCCGATTCTACAGTATAGGGAATTGTTGAGAATACAGTAATATTACTGTGAAAACAACAGAAATCATTCAGTGTGTCAAAAGTAAAAAGATGTAGGCTATGGTCTTGCTCTGCCGGTTGAATCTCCTCTCTAATTGTTTGCTTACAATGTGACAGAACGCCACAGGTTGTGGTTGCACAGGTTCACTTGTAAGTGAACCTGCGCAACCACAACCTGTGGCGTTCTGTCACATTCACGTTAGTTTAGACTCGTTATTTTTTGTCACCACCTGCCTACGTCTCTCATTTGTTGTCACGGACACTAATCACGTTCAGCTGTGCACTCCTCAGTCACCATCATTAACACCTGTATGTTCAGTTCGGGTTCAGTTAATTGATCGGTGTTGTATGTTCGGTGTGTGTTGCTATCCGTTTGCCTTCCTGTTAGATCTTTAGAGAATAAACCTTTTAAACTGAATCGTATACGTCTTCCTCATCTGTCTGCCAGCAACCACCCGTGACAGAGTGTTTATATTCGGACTATTTTACACCGTTCGTGTCGTCATCACTGCGGAGTAACTACGTGACTCGACATAGACATAAACAGAGAGAAGTAGCTCCGGCTAGAATGTTCTTCCGCGAATCCGCAACATGCAGTTCTGTTTATTAACCGCTAGAGTGTCAAAACAGGCCACAGCTCTAAGATTATAATAGTTTATAATTTTAAAGCACATGTTGCCACAAAAAAAAACTGGAACGCATTATCACTCGTGAGTCAACTCTCAGTCAAGTTGTAGCCTAAAGCTTTCAGACAGACGTGGCACTGCAAATTTAAACAAGAGAACCATTCAGAAGTATAAGAATCACTTTACAATGGCCTTTAAATGGCAGGCCATCGTGCACATCGAAAACAGGCAAAGCAACAAATATTATTCAACATATCCTAGTTTTTACAGAAAATATTCAGATGAAACCTTTGTAATCGTTAACATTTTCATAAGCTAACTGATTTAATTACACATTTTTTCTCAGTAACTGTAACGGATTAGTTACATTTATTTTGTAATTAAATTACGTAGCACTGTTACATGTAGGCGAATTACTCCACAACACTGGTGATGAAGCAGTTAGTTTTGCCCCTAAAATTCAAGATATCAGGACAAAAATGTCCCTGTATAAGATTTTGTCTCATATTTATATCATATGATAGGCTTGTAGTTAAGCAATTTCACAAGAGCGGAATATCGCAATAGCACGAGTGCAAATGTGATATTGATTTTATAAAGCAGTTCAATATTGTTATATTTTAGACACAATATTGTTTGTTTTTGCTCATTTTTGCCAATGAAAATATGGCCTATAAAGCCAGAGCAGAACTGATGTGCAACACGAGCAACACACAGCAGCAGTGTTTCGTTACTGAATGAATCCGTGTCTTGAGCGAATCAATCAGGTGACCGTGAACCAATGATTCAATGACCAATTCATAAAGAGAGCCATTTAGGCTACTTCATTCCAGAATTAATCAGCTGTTTTAACGAACGAATCGAATGAATGTCTCAAAGACTGTGTCTGAAATCTTAACCCTTAATCGAAGGAGACTTATAGGCGTGTTATCCAAGCATTAATGGTAAGGAAAGCCCCTTATACTTGTGAGCGGCACATGAGGTGTTTCTCCCTCCTTTCTGCTTCAAGCTCTTGATTATGGCATTTCTTTGAGGTTTAGAATCCAGTATTCCTTAAATTATTTTGTCTTTTATGAATTTAATGAAGAACTCTCTGTTTCTGTCCAAAACATACCGCGCCATCTACGTCAGCTGACCTGTGAATGCACAGTTTTGCCAAATATTCCTTTATCGAATTGCCTGAAAAACCACCTCATGCAAGCGTAAAACCTTTTTTTATGATAAATGGGAGTTTTTAAAAAATGTACGTGTTTCCATTGGGCATATTTTCAATTCGCAGTTTCAATTTGTGCAATTTGAAGGGTAATGGAAACGTGGCTACTAGCATCTGCATAGCAATAGCATTGCAATATTAATTTGCCATTCAATGCAGAAGTCATTAAGAAGTCTTACAGCAGGATTAGAAGACGTGCTCCAGAACATCTGTCTTTTCACCTGCACCAGGTGCATTGAATATCATATGACGCACTCAAGTCCTCTGTTAAAATATGCATGACCCCGTAACCCCTCTGCCACCATTCAGCTCTGTTCTATTAGAGAATATAAGTGCATGTGTGTATGAAGTTGTATACACTAATGACATTATGCAAACATTATTCAAGTGGTTCTAAATAAACAAAACATGACGCATTAATTCATTCCTTTCAGTAATGAGCTTTACTTAGGAAGACTGAAGGACTTTTAGAGCTGCAGGTCTATTGTCTGCTGAGGGTGTAACACTTACAGCACCTGCTGTTCCTAATAAGGTTGACATTAAGTCATATAAATTATTATCATATGATTATTAAATCAGGCCGAACTATCAGAAACAAAAGCAAAATACATTACAGCAGTAAATGGATGTGGGAATTAAGTTCAAATCTATCTATCTATCTGTCTATCTGTCTGTCCGTCCGTCCGTCCGTCCGTCCGTCCGTCCATCCATCACAATTTAAAATAACTGCTTTACATTTTAATACATTTTAATATTTTTTAAATATTTTTTAAATATTTTATAAAATGATGATGGTATTATAGATGTAACATTAAACATGAGGTACACAGGTTCTATACTGTCAATTAACCCCTTAAACCCTGAGCCATTTTTGGAGTTTTTTTGTCTGAGTGACACACAAAAAAGTAAAGACTCATAACTTCAAAACTATAACAAGGAGAGTCAAAAGGTAGGTATCGTTTGATAGAACTCTTTTTAAATTTTTAGAAAATATAAATTACATTACATTTGGATATTCTCCTGCCGAGAAACTGCTGATAAATACAAAAAAAAAACATAATTTTTTTATGATTTTGCATATCTCTCTTGTTTGACATGCAATAACTCGGGGAGGAAATATGGTAGCACAAATTTTCTTTTTTGGGGAAGTACCCCTAAATGTGAGCTGCATCTGAATCAAATTTTGTGGTGATCGCATAAAGTACTCAAAAGATACAGCATTTGGAACAAAGGTAGCCTTTTTGTTTAGTCCTCACACATTTGGAAAGCAATAAAAAAAAGAGTTTTCTGAGTGACATACACAAAACTAAAGACTCATAACTTCAAAACTATAGCAAGGAGAGTCAAAAGGTAGGTATCGTTTGAAAGAACACTTTTCACATTTTTTGAAAATATAAATTAAATTACATTTAGACATTCTTCTGCCGAGAAACTGCTGATAAAAGACAAAAAATAAATATAATTTTTATAATGATAATGCATATCTTTCTTATTTGACATGGAATAACTCAGGAAGGAAATAAGGTAGGAGGAAAATTCTTTTTTGGGGAAGTCCCTCTACATATGAGCTGCATCTGGATAAAATTGGTGATTGGATAAAGTAATCAAACGTTACAGCCTTTGGAACCAAGATAGCATTTTTGTTGAGACCTTGACGCCCCCTCATGGGCATTTTTTATAGTGTTTCACCATGAAGAATATCTTGTCATAAAAGCAATAGATAAAGTTAATTTTGGGCTCATTTTAATTGTATGAATATGCTGTAAAAAATGAAGTGCCATTTTCAACGATTTTTGAATGTTTCGTGAGATGTATGATGTTTTTGACACATTGCAGTACATAGTACAAAAAAGTATTTTATAGATTATTAATTTTTTTTATATCTTTATCAGCAAATAACTCAGCAATACTTTGGAGTTTTTCAAATAGGCTACATTCACTGTAAAGTTCAGACTCTAAGGTTTCAAATGACACCAATTTTGTTTGAATCAAGGCAATATTTTTGAAAAATATGATAATGAATATTTTCGCAGCTAGGGGGCGCCATGGGTGGCGCACACGGGCGGTACACTCCGGTTTAGAGAGACTAGTCAGCACTCGTTCAGAGTTGATCGAAGTGGTTAGATTCTTTAAAAAGCTGAGATTCTAAGCTTTAAAATGATACATATTTTGTGTTATTCCACGTTTGAAAACGAGCGCGGACGGTTCCGGGAAAATTGGAAAACACTTTGCTCCCCAGAAGGATGAGAGACTTGTTTTTTAGCCAAGTATGCATTACTTCGTGAGGAATATCTCGTGATCAAAGCAATGGATTATGTTGTGTGTGGGCTCTTTGTAATCGTGAGAATCTGTTGTCAATAAAGATGTTCGATTTTTCACAATCTATGCATGTTTCATTGAGTTATGAGCTGAAACGTCACATCAAAACAACATAGCATCACTGCTATTGCTACTTCATAGGTGCGCCTCTGGTATTTTTTTGTGTCAGAACGCTATAAGGAATATCTTTAGACCTGAGTGATGGATTATGGTGTGTTTGGGCTCTTTTTAATCGTAACATTCTGCTGTAAATAATGATGTGCCATTTTCCACAATTGATGCATGCTTCATTGAGTTATGAGTTAGAACGCGACATAAGTGCTACATATATAATAAAGATCTATGTGCGCATTTGTGTTACAACTCCACGAGGCATAACTTTAGATATGAGTGATGGATTATGCTGAGTTTGGGCTCTTTTTAATCGTGAGAGTCTGCTGAAAATAATGATGTGCATTTTTCTACGATATGTGCATGCTTCGTGAAGTTATAAGTAAAGACCAAACGCGAGTGCTTCATGAGTATATATTTGGTTAGGTACGTCTTTGGTATTTTCTGTGTTAGAACGCCATGAAGAATATCTTTAGATCTGACTGATGAGTTTGGGCTCGTCTTAATCATGAGCTCCTGCTGTAAATAACGATGTGTCATTTTTCATGATCGATGTATGTTTCATGAAGATACGAGTAAAAAGGCCAAGTCTAAGCTACCTCGCTTGGCTACGTGCGTTTGTGTATTTTTTTGTGAATTAGAACTCCATGAGGAATATCTTTAGTTCTGAGTGATGGATTACGTTGAATTTGGACTCATTTTAATTGTAAGCATCTGCTGTAAATAATGATGTGTCATTTTCCACAATCGGAGCATGTTTCATGAAGTTACAAGCGGAAATGTGTCTAAAATTCAGCATCCATATGGTTTACCCATGGGTCTCTTGAGGGGCTTATTTTACAAAAACCTTGCTCAAGTTTAGTAAAAGCCTGAAACAATTATGCTTGTTGTATTCTACTCATTGAGACCTTTCAAATGACATATGACACAAGACTATCTGAGCAGTATGATGTTTTTGACACATTGCAGTACATAATAATTTCCTCTTCCTCATAAATTATGTATTAAAAAAAAATCATTTTATCAGCAAATAACTCACCACTACTTTGGAGATAATCATAATGGCTACATTCATTGTAAAGTTTAGACTCTAAGCTTTCAAATGATGCCTATTTTGTGTTGATCAATGCAGTAGTTTTGAAAAATATGACAATTAATTTTTTCCATAGCTAGGGGGCGCCCTCCGGCGGTATAATCCGTTCTAAAGGAATAACTCAGCACCTTTTAGGAGTTGAATAAAATGTATAGGTGCATTGAAAAGCTGAGATTCTAAGCTTTAAAATGATACCTATTTTGTATCATATCATTCAGTGGTTGCTTAGTAATTTGATTATGAATTTTTTTCATGGGGTGCCGTCCCGCCGGCGGAACGCTTAGGGTTTAAGGGGTTTTAAACTTTTCATGTACATACTTTTTTTTCTTTCTTTTTTTTATTTCTTTTTTTATAAATATCATGACACTTGTACTTCTTTTGGAATCACAAAGATTGCCCAAAACTGGCCAGTGTATTAGGCCTATTGTCAAATTTGTGAGAACTGACTAATACACACAAACATACACTGAGTTACATTGTGAAAAATAAAAATTGTTACAAAAGCCTGGGTTCCCCTGTCTAAGTTTCAGTTCACAGGAACAATAGAAAATGACTGGGAATCATAAAAACACAGAACTGTGTAAGAGAGCACTGCACTGTAAAATATTTATTGTCAAATTAACTTACTGGCTTACAATTATCCAGTAGTTGCTGGATTTAGTAAAATAACCGTAAAAATAACTACAGAAGTATGAAGCATACTGTAAAATAAAGTACAGCATTATACTGTTATTTTAATTATTTTACTGTTATATATTCAATAACACAATTTATTGCTTCACATCAACAGCTTTATTCAGGTTTCATCTTTTACATTTCATTGCTGAACTTCAGGAGAATATACAGATTTTCCAGCATATGAAACATATTTCATCAATGAACAAAATACAATTATAGCCATACCAGTAAAATCACAGTAACACACTGTGCCAGTGTAAAATAAATGTTGGAAATACAAAAATAAAAGTTTGAAGAGTTAAAGTACTTAATTAGAAGCAGTATACAACGATAACTTAAAACGTTTAAAACCACATGCTGCATAGAAGACCACTCTTCCCGCCATGTCCAGCCAGTCTGCCAGAGCTGCTGCGGTCATTTACTACTGTATTCTAGAGTAATGTACACAGCTTATACAGAATGAAACTGTTAAGAAAACAGTAATAATGCTGTGAAAATGACAAAATCTGCAGTAACAGCCTGTACTCAGATTCTACAGTATAGGGAATTGTTGAGAATACAGTAATATTACTGTGAAAACAATCATTTAGTGTGTCAAAAGTAAAAAGATGTAGGCTATGGTCTTGCTCTGACGGTTGAATCCGTTTCCTCTCTAATTGTTTGCTTACAAGTAAACCTGTGCAACCACAATCCAGCAACATGTAGACACCTGCTTCCTCTTTCTCTCTTAAAACCAGGTCATGTGTGGTTTAAAAAAATCAAGAAACATCTCAGGGAAAGTTATAACAGATTTAGGGTGCACAAGAAGAGTTACTTTCTGTCATCAGGAGATAGTGTTTTTTCTTGCAATAATCACATCCTCTGTATTTAAAAGCACACCAAGATATTGTATTATTAAATACTACAATTATACAAATCCATTAAGGTGTGTAATTTTAGAAGTAGGCTTTTCATTTGGGTTTTATTATGTTAAGTGATAATCTGCACAGACTAGTATCTTAATCGGGTTGGATTATATTTTGTGACCTTGCTGTCCATGTTTAAGATTAGATACATAGCCTAGAGCCTAGAAGAAAGAAATTCTTTCACATTTCAGGCAATGCTGTCTGCATGTAGGCGACATCTACTTAAATCACTATCACGATAAGTTTAGTTCATCTTAACATCTGAAAGCATTTCAGTGTTGTGTCGTTTGTTTGATGACATTAGAGTGTCACATTTCTCCAGTCTGTGCAAATGAACAGTTGCGTTTTCTAAGCAAATAACTTACAATTACGTTCTGGAAAACAAAGCTTTAAAACGGGGACAACGTGCTTTGAATGTGTAGCCCTGTTTTGAAGAAAGGCCTGTTGTGCTTGCGATTATTATAGTGAAATGTGTATTAAACAATAACCAACTAAAATATACCCCATTTCCTTTGTAAATGGATGTTTACAATTATACACTTGTCGAATTTAAATAAAAAAATTATACATTATTATTATTATTATTATTATTTTTAAGATGTAGGCTAGAACAAGAGGTCCTCAGAACTGTAGCCTACACTGAACTCGACGCGACGCTTGAACAAATTGGTTGATTGGTCGACTGGCTGCTGACGTCACATTCTATTTGTAACCTTGAAAAACGCGGCGACGCGCAGGCCTGCAGTAACGACAATGGCGACTGGGAAAATCACACACATCTACTGCTTCCTCTGAATATCACCGCTAAAAATGCGCTGCTCGAGGTGTGACGGTGGAAACATGAGTAATAATATCTTGTGAGTTGGCTAATATTAGTCTTTGCGCGTCACGGCTGCTCTACCGATAAGGGATTGAAGATGGCGGAGTTTTCTCCGGTGCTGCCTCCGTTGCGGGATGATGGAGGAGGCGGACGGTACGGACAGCCGCTGTTCCCCAGATCCCTGTCCGGTTCGGAGTCGGACAGTGAATTGTCGCAGAGTTTGGCCCGCACAAAGACGCGCTCGTACGGCAGCACCGCGAGCGTCACGGCGCCGTTAGGAGAAACATACATAGAGCACCGGGTAACGGACGGGGACACACTGCAGGGTATAGCACTCAAATATGGTGTTACGGTGAGTCTCACATCAATAAAGTAACACGCATTTGCAAGAAACCATTTCCTAGTCATCTTCATACATATTCAACGTTGTTGTGCATGCTTTTGGAGCATCATGTAGTACAACATGGAGTGTGTCCCAAAAAGTAATGTGCTGCCTATCTAGACAACATTTTTGGGACAGCAATTTTTGGGCCCATTCCGTAACATACATATTTCAAAACCTAGTTAGCTCCTTACCTGGGCAACGTTTTTGTACATCATAATAGCGTCCATCATAGACGCGTTGGGGCACCTGAAAGTTTGAGCTCACCCATCTAACAATAAAATCCAAGTAAATTAATGTGAGCGTCCACGTTCAAAACGTCCTGTTTTTAAAAGTGTCTTTTTTTTTTTAGGTTAGGGTTGTTATAATAATAACATTGTTCCAGGAACATTCCATCATGGAAACGTAACGTTACTTTTGAATGCTCTCTGAACCCTTCTGCAACAAATAGTAACATTTAAACAACATTAAACGTCCAACTAAACTTTCCATGAACGTTGTATTAAATGTTTTTATGCTGGCATTTTCATAATTTAAAGACTAGATAACTTTAAAACAAATCCTTTGGGAAGCATTTGTTTATAACGTTGAGAAAACCTTTCCTGTTAGCTGGCATGCTGTTGCATAGACTAACATGAATCCGAAATCGCCCCCTAAACCCTCAATCACTAGTCCCTACAGGGCCGTTTCTAGCCTTTTTGGCACCCTAGGCAAGATTCCTATTGACCCCCCCCCTCCCTCCCTCCCTCCACTATCCTTCTAGGGGGGTTCGGGGGCATGCTCCCCCGCAAGAAAATTTTGTACATTTTAAGGTTAAATTAATGCATCAATCTGGTACTTTGAGAGCTAAAATTTAAGAGCTTCAACCCATGAACTGTGCACATTGAACAAAGAAAAACCATTGACTTGTACCTGGACACTAAAGAGGGCTCAAACATCTCATTAGTTATCATGATATAGAGTCTCAGTCTACATTTCATTATCACTGGTGTTTATGATTTATATAAGTATTCCTATGACGTAAAATCCATATAGCCAATCATATGTAGGCTACTTTATAAATTAAAATGAATATTTCAAAAGTATAATTTACATTACACTATAGTATCTGAAAATTACAATACTTTTGTCCTCGTAATTTCTTCACTTGCAAGAAATAAACCCTTGAGCTTTTATTTTGGAGAAAAACACCAGATCACCATGCTGATCGCATGAGCAAAGTGCGCACTTTTCTTTAAATCATGCAGCACAAACAGAATGTCTAGGCTACTTAATTAAAGTCTTGTGCTGTTTTATAAAGGCACAAAGCCTTTTGATTTCGATTTTAATTCATTGACAAAATATAACGCTAGAGACCTTTATGTTAGGCTATAAATTTTACATCTCAAGTGTTGGGAAAAGGGAGAAGAGCGATTTCGGCAAAAGGCGGATTCGAACTCAGGTCGAACGCATCCAAAGCTACTTTCAAGCACCTCACGCCTTACGACCTATGCCACTGTAGATATATAGTAGTGGGCGTATTTTTGCTAAAAAAGACAGGCACTTAGTGCAAATATACGCTCCATTATCGGAAATGTAAAGAAAGAAGGATTTTTCTTCCACTCACTTGGGCAAAAATCTTTTGGTGTGGTGGGGGCTCTCAATGGCGCCCCCCAGCTGTTTGCGCCCTAGGCGACCGCCTAGTTTGCCTATGCCTAGAAACGGCCCTGAGTCCCTATGTTAGTCCACTAATGCAGTTCGCTTGAAGGAGTGCATTGGCTGTACACTTATTACTGCGGTGCAATGTGGGATAGAATGAGTGCACTCACTTTGGTTTTGGACACCACTACAAATGCCTGTACCCCCAAATAATGCCCTATTTGAGGGTATGTGGGGGCGATTTCAGATTCAGACGTGCCTTAAAACCTAGTAAACTCCCTTAAAGGGACAGTTCACCCAAAAATAGAAATTCTGTCATCATTTACTCACCCTCAAGTTGTTCCAGACCTGTATGAATTTCTTTCTTCTGCTGGACACAAAAGAATATGGGTAACTAAACATTTGATGTACCCCACTGACTTCCATAGTATGGAAAAAAACAATGGGGCCCATCAACTGTTTGGTTACAGATATTCTTCAAAATATATTATTTTGTGTTTGAATGAAAGAAATTCATACAGGTTTGGAACAACTTGAGGGTGAGTAAATGGCAGAATCTTAATTTTGTCTAACAGTGTTTTTGCTTTTAAACAAAGGATGTTATCTACCTACAGCATTTAGGGCATCATAATTGTGAAGTTTGAGTATAATTAACTATGTCATATATTCAAAAACTGATGTGATATTGCTGTGTGTTCAAAACTAATGAGCAGTCTAAGCAGAATTTTAGGGAATTTTAAGTCATTTCAGAATATAATTGGCTGATCTGCATAACGATAATGACCTGTGATGCCAAAAAATGCTGTGAATCAAAATCCCGACAGCATTTTTGATAGAGGTCGACCGATTCATCGGTCGGCCGATTAATCGGCCGATTTTTTGCATTTTTAACATAATCGGCATCGGCCAATATCCAAGTGTATCAAGCCGATTATTAGGCAGGCGCATCTGTGGGCAGCCTAGTGTTGTTGTTGTTGTTGTTGTGGAACACGCGTTCGACGCACGCTGCGCCTAGAGTCATTCTCCAGCAGAGTGAGCAGACCTCATCCAGTGCTTAAGGAAGGAGCTAAGTTCCTTGGAGAAAACTCCTTTATATTTAATTAAAAACTTTTGATATGTTACTGCCAACTTAGAGAAAAAACATGAATAGGCGACATGACGTTCGGCTACTTTGAAATTGATAGCGTAGTAGAGGTTGCATTAGCACAGCAGAAGGGTTGCTATCATGTCACAATAAGTAAGCAAGAATTTACAGACAGAGAATCTGAGACTTTTATTTGTTCTGTTTGTGTGTCTTATATTTGAGAGGGTTGTCACTCAATGCAGAGAAATAAGTAATTAAAAAAGAGACCAACTATATGCTAGTGAAGGACTGGCTTTGCTTTGCTAGCGTCGTTGTCGCTAGGGTTGGGTAGCTACAGACAGACCCGGAGCTAATACGGCACTGGTGCCTTAACGACCGTTATTTACCGGACCGAATATCAACGCGCATTTCTGTGCTTCATTTCAGTGCTACTGTTATGTCTGTGCTTCTCTTGGATGCTCTGAAAACGGACGTTAGAATAACAGAAACATCGCTTCGCTGCACTTGACACTAGTCAGCAGTTAACTTTAGCATTCCGTTAGCTAGTAGCTGGATTCAACACGGTTAAAATGCTGGCCAAACAGTAGTGTAATGTGTGACTGTATTTCACTGTAGACTAGGGGTGGAACGGTACATGTATTCGTATTGAACCGAAACGGTACAGGCGTCACGGTTCGATGTATACATTTCCACGGAGAATACACGCTATAAAAATAAATAAAACTCGCGTGCAAAGTAATGCGGAACTACTGTTAGATACGCGGGTTCTTTAGGGACACCTAATCTGCCGCCGGCTGCGATGTAAAGATTGCAATGCTGGAATTTGTTGTGTGTGTGTGTGTGAGAGAGAGAGAGAGAGGCGCGGGCGCGATCGAGATCGAAAAGTCGCGTGTGTTTAAAGTCGCAAAGTGTTTACTTATATTTTTGTGCAAACGCGCGCGCGCGTGTGTGTGTGTGAGGCGCGGGCGCGATCGAACAGTGGAAACATAAAAAAACATACTCCGTCATTTTGTTTATCAGGACATCATTCAAACTGCAAAGTGTTTAAGTTACTGTTAATTAAAATGTTAAGGAAAACAAATATATTAATCTGAAATGTAGCAAATTAATTTTCAATTCATTCAGGTACAATTACCAAACATATCTCTTGTTGTCTTTTGTACAAGTGCAGATTGGTAAAGTGTTCAATAAATGTTTTTGTTGAGAAATTTTGTCTATCTTAAGTAATTATTTGTGTTACATTTTATCTTTCAAATAGAGGTTAAAAACAAGCACATAATCGGCCGACCCAGATTTCAAAAGATCGGCATCGGCCTGAAAAAAACCATATCGGTCGACCTCTAATTTTTGAACAGTCTAGATTGGCTCAAAACCTATTAAGTTGTCTAAGTACATAGAACTTTATGTGGTGTGCAAAACTCAAAGTTATGATTGCGTACGATGCCCATGCAGATATAATGAAGCTCAAGATAATTGTGAGAAAATTAACTAGATCATAAACCACAAGTCCAGCCATTACTGAGTGTGTTGAGAGAGATTTGGAGTTGTGTAAACTGATTGAGTGAAAGCGGGAATTGTCAGGAGTCGCCGAAGGAAATCAAGCAAATCTCTAAGCAAATATTTACTCATGTAGTTTGATTAAATGCAGAAGACACATGCTGGTAATGTTGAAGAAGCAAGCACTGAATGGATAGGTTTGTTTATGACTGTTTCTTGAAAATAGAAGTTAATGTGATATTTTCATGTTTGTTCTTGATTTCCATAGATGGAGCAAATTAAAAGAGTCAATAAGCTATTCAGCAATGACTGTATATTCCTGCGAAACACACTCAATATTCCTGTGAAGTCCAAAAAACGCTCCCTCTTTAATGGACTGTCTCTGGAGTCACCTGACAGCGAGGGAAGCACACTGCAGGAGTCGCTGTGCTCGAGTCAGGACGTGGACGTCCCGTCCCCCCCTCCAGAACCGGCCGTCCCGGAGCCCAACACCCGACCCGTGCAGGCGGAAGAGCTGTCTGCTAAAGACTTCTTGCACCGACTGGACTTGCAGATCAAACAGTCCAAACAAGCCGCCCGCAAACTGAAAGAGGATGGTGAGAGGTAAAGGAACCTTTGACCTGCATGAGAGTCTCCCCACCTTAATAAACCTACTGACCTCTTAATTAATGATGAACAGAAGCTCTGTTCTAGGGCTGCAACAACTAATCGATAAAATCGATAATAATCGATTATGAAAATCGTTGTCAACGAATGTCATTGTCGATTAGTTGGTCTGCTCACGTCACGGGGAGCGTTGCTGATGACGTCACTTTCATGACAACGCAGTCACGCGAAATGGCAGAGAGTAATCGGAGAGAAACATCAGCACGGCAAGCAAAAACTGTATATTCTCATTATATGAAGATGTGAAAATGGTATAGTCTAGTTGAATTCAATGCTACTGTGTAAACAGCTTTGTTTACTAACTTCGGGACAGTCACACTAGATCTATTTTGTATCGAGCATCAGGTTGCGCAATCAGTTCGCTCGCAACATAAGTGATGGATTAAAATAGCGCTACCGCAGAAATAGGTTAAATTAAATGGTGTTTACAAAGTGAAGCACTAAATATAAAGGCAGTTAAATAACAGCAGCAGTAAAATATTGTTTTTTAGTCACTGTAGTCAGTGGTTTTCAGCGAATGCTTGTGCAGTAATACATAATTTTTCCTGTACTTTTAACCAAGCCTGTTGTCAGCTGCGTACCTCCATTCCGCTCTCTTTTTATAGCATTTGTCTACTATGTAAGGGATAATCCCGCTTATTACATGGCTACCCACCAAATAAATCAATTATTTTACACAAAATATTGATTTAAAAAGGAGTTTATTGATTTAAAAATGATTGTATTGCTTCCGCTAAAGAAAATAGTCCGTTCCGTCTCTACGGTTAGAATCCTGCGTCCATAGCAACGCTCTGTTTTTCTGGTGTGTTATACTTCGCAGCGGTCTGTTATCAAGAATTATTACATGGCTTGGCTGAATTCCAATATAGAATGCGGTCTGTTATTTCTTTATAACAGACCGCTGCGAAGTATAACAGACCGTTGCCATGAAAAACAGCGCGTTGCTATGGACGCGGAACGGACTATTTTCTTTAGCGGAAGCAATACAATCGTTTTTAAATCAATAACCCCTTTTTAAATCAATAATTCGCGGCAAATTATTTATTTTGTAGGTAGCCATGTAATAAGCGGGATAATGTATAGTGAGCCGGTTGTTATAGTGAATAACAACCCCTTCAGGCTGATTCAAGATCCCTCCGCTTCGCGTCGGGATCCCGTTCAGCCTGTCGGGGTTGTTATTCACTATAACAACCGGCTCACTATACATTATCCCTTACATAACAGATCGCATTCTACATTGGAATTCAAAATCTGCTGCTTAATATCTTATTACAAACATGTTTGTGTCCTAATTTCATAATGTGAAGTTTATATGAGCAGCGCAACTCAATATTTTGTTTTGTTTATATATATTTTGGATATTTAAAGAAGTTTTACTGTTTAAAAACTGGACAAACTTTTGTGTTTGGGGTTTAAAATGTAAAAATGAAAGATTATATTAGTAAAACTCAATGTGTGGCTTTTGCACTTTTTAAAGTACACTTTTACACATAAATACCCTGATTTAGGGTTTTATTTAGTTATAAACAAAAATCAAATTGAATTTTTAAAAAAACCTATCCGATTAATCGAAAAAAAATAATCGTCCGATTAATCGATTATCAAAATAATCGTTAGTTGCAGCCCTACTCTGTTCCAAACCCTAGGAAGTTGTCTTGCTGTCATCCTAACTTAACACTCTCTATGGCCCTGTTTACTCCTGGAATTAAGATGTTTTTGTCGACCGGATCACAAGTAGGCGAGGGAGACGCATACCCATTGACACCTGGTGTTTTAATCCGCCTCTTTTATCCACTTTCAACCACTTCTGTTCTGATTTCTTTGAGGTGAGAGTCTATGGGCGGGTAAATATGTTTTTGTGGGGTTTTTTTTAGGTCAGTAGGTGGAGAGTAGTCAGTTTTTTGTGGTTGACTCCATGAGCGCCTACATTACGAAAGCAGTCCGGTCAAATGCGTTTTCAGCTACCTCCGGAAGTGGTTGTAAGTGGACCAGCTCAATTTTTTTGACCCTGTTTACACCTATATTTAGCGTCGTCTACTTGTGATCTGATCAAACAAAACACGTCTTAATACCAGGTTTAAACAGGGCCTATGTGCCATTATGTACATAAATGAATTTATTACTTGTTGGTCTTTGTAAATATGCACTTGACAGTCATGGACACACAGGACACGTTCTTCTTGTAAAAGCTAGATAGACCACAACTGAATGTAACAGAAAGCAGGGGTCCTGAGACAACTCTTGAATATCATTTTAAACATTGATAATAAACCATCACAGGAATAAATGACATTTTAAAATATATTAAAATAGAAAAGCTGTTTTTACTGTATTTTTGATCAAATAAATGCAGCATTGATAAGTCTTACCCACCCCAAACTTTCAATGTAGCCATCAGAACTCAGAAGATTTCAATAGTTTGATGTTAGCATGTTGCTAAGCAAAATATACCATAATCATATGATGCAACATAGTCAAATTTACATAATGATATAAAGTATTGAATGAATTATTTTTGCAGTCAACGTTACTCTCAACTTTGCCCAGCATCTTGTTGTTTTTTAAATTGCAATTCATTGTGGCATTACCTTATCTGTAAAGGTTACATGCAGAAATCGGCCAAAATGAGGAAGCATAATGTGTACATTTTGAAAGAAGCACACATTTTGTCTTTTTCTCTCTATGTTGCTGATCATAGCACTCTTTTGGTCAGCAGAGTGCTCACTGGAGCAGAGGACGACTGAGAACATTTGCTGACCTCTTGTAAGAAATTGAAATCTGTCCGTCAGTTCCTTCAACGGTGCAGGTTAATTTGAGCTGAATCAGTCAGCCAGACTTGTGTCTGCATCTTTTAGTGGATAAGGCAGCAGTTGTTGTCTTCCCTCCATTTTAACCTGACATATTTCTTAGAGTGGAACTAGTCAAGTCAGTCCTGAAAGGACATATCTCTGACATATCTACAGGCGTGAGCTTGATCACGTTTATTCACTCAAGAAGTGCTGCAATTTGGCACGTTTTTTTAAGTTGCAGGTTGTAACCTGTTCGAGTGTTAAACTCTGATGATATCATCGCTCAAACTGGAAGGATGAAAATGGTGAACTTCATGGCAAAATAATTCTCATCATTTATTCACCTTAATGTCATTGCAAATCTGAATGACTATTTACTTCTGTAGAACAGAAAAGGAGATGTTTTGATGTGAGCTTACAGCTTGATGACTATAGCCTGTCAAGGTCCAAAAATGATACAAAAGCACCATGCAAGTAGTCCATACGAGTCATGAGCTGTATTCCAAGTCTTCTGAACCCATACAGTAGCTTTTCAAGAGGACTGTCTGAAATGTCAGGATTCCTCTTGAGTTTCCTTGGGCAGCTTGAACATTCTGGGCAGTTGAGTCAGTGTTCAGTGCTTCTCAATGTGCCATGAGACACACAGGCAGCAATTGTGTTTGTCGTCATTGATGTCAGAATACACGAGGGGTGGCAAATGATGACAGAATTTAGTTTATTGGGTGAACTATTCCTGTAATTAATTTCCTGTGTAATACATTCTCGGTCAATCATGTGATAACCGATGTATAAAAAACATTGAATTGAAAAGCGATTCATGTACCCGTTCTCTCTGCCGGTGTAAGAGATATGAGTACAGTGGCAGAAAACTGCTCAATTAAGCATGAAGCTCTGGAAAGGAAGTAACAAACCCTCAGTGTATGTGCTCAACCATGTCCTCTACATGTAACGATCCATCAGAAGTGACATTTTGATTGGATCAATGTTGCGACTGAGTCATGGAAATGATCAATGGTCAGCGCTGATCATCAGTCGCTTTCTCCACATATAGGAACTGCCAATCTAAAACCTCTAATCTGGAAATATTTATTGACTGGCAAACATGTCCGTTTCAATTAAAACAAATTTCCGCTGTTTAAACAGTCTGTTTGGGGAATACAGGACATCAAACAGGGCCAGATCAGAGTCTGATACAGTGGTTTCCACAGACGTCTCATTGAACTACTGGAGGAGGAAATGACTGAGTCTGTGAGGGGGCCTCGAAGAGATAGTCCACCCTAAATTAAAATTGGAACATAGACAATATTTTGAAGCATGCTTGTAACTAAACAGTTTTGGTTCCCATTGACTTCAATTGTATGAGGAAAAAAAGACAATGGAAGTTGCTCATACAATTGAAGTTGGGTGTCCATACAATCAGTGTTAGGTAAGTTACTCGCTACTATTTACATTGCCAGTGGTGTAAATAATTACTTTACTACTTACTTTAAAAATAATTGCATTACTTATTACAAATAACTTTCTAAATCCCATATCAACCTTGACCGTTGGAACAATTAAGGATAGACATGAAACTGCTCTCCTTGAACTGACAAAAAAGTATTTAAAGAGAGAAAGTTACATTAAAAACAAACATTTTAACATTAGACATAACATTTTTTTCTATGTATTTAATGCAATTACATCAAAATGAACTAATTAAATGGCAGAATATTAAGAGTAATCCCTTACTTGACCTTTTCAGTAATGAATTACTTAGTAACACATTACACCCAACACTGACTATATATTCTATTAGTGTTACAGCTGATTTTTTAAATATTGTTTGTCTGTTTAATTTCAGAGAGGAAGATGACCCAACCAACTCAACATCATCATATCAGGAGATCTGATGGATTCTTCTTCATCTGTTTACCTGCAGCGCTGACAATGACCCATCATCATCTTTCCATCCCTCTTTTGCCTACTTTTTTTAACTCTACCTTTACCCAAACTGCAACACAGGACCACAGGTCCATCATTGCCTTCTTCAGCAGTATTATAGTGATTTTATTTCAGATTTTTATCATCACCTGTTCCATCTCGCATAACAGTAAAGATTCTGCAGCCGAGTTTGTCTTCTTTAGGAAGAGCAATAGCCATCCACATGCAGATCACAAACTTATGATAACCACAGTCTATGCTCATATGAAACTGTATCTGCAGTCTATCCCATATATCGTATAACAGATAAAAGTATCCGGACTCTGTGGCTGCCTGCTGATTTTAATTTATTGGTTTTGGTTTTGTTTACCTATAAAAGCTTTATGTGTGGGGTTGAAAGGGATAATTAATGCTGTTTTGGTGTGAATGTTGTGTTTATGTGTGTTGGGGTTTAATAAAAATGTTTTAATGTGCTGTTTGATTTGGGTTATGCAGAATAAATGCTTCTGTAAGCGGATCATAAGAGCTTCCTGTTTCATAGATCATAGTTGGGGTTTTTATAGGACGCATCTCACCCTTCAGCATCGCCACATAAGCATCTGAGTTTCCTACGTAGTTTGGAAAAGTATGGAGTTTTATTTGAGTAATTTTCAGGCCTGGACAAGTATGGATAAATATTTGCCCTATTCAGTTTTCTTAAAATATAATATTAAGAATATCTAAAAAATACATTTATACAAGCAGAGTGTTTTCATGCCAAAGGTTTAGTGATTCTTTAGTGATTGTCGAGCACAATTGAATAAATTCAAGGCGCACATTGTCATTACGTAAAGCTCTGTCTTTAGCAAGTCTCTTTTGAACACTAATCGAATGTACGTGTGCCACTTAAACAAAGAGCAAATGATTAACTAAATCATACTGTACTTTGCTGTTTGTTAAACATTCAACATCAAACCACGATAACAGTTATTTATGCAGGCTATAAAGATTTTTAGGTGTCTTATCATGTAAGTGCTCCGAGAATCACTTCGAGAAAATAAAATAAAAAAACGGAGAAAAAAATATACAGTTGACCGCTCTAGCAAATGCAATGCTGAAAATAATGAACCATTTATGTTAAATATGGTCTGAAAAATCTACAGAGAGGTTTGGAGATTTGAGTCTGGTGAAGTATGTTATTTTGAAATGGAAAATGTGTAGGAACCCTGCCTCTTACAAACACCCAGGCAGTCGAGATTTTAACAGTCCCCAGAGAAGTAAATTCTTGGCAGTTTTTCTACTGAACGAAAGTTCAGTTAGTTGAAGTTAGTTTGTCTATTCACAGGCCTATTCAAGACCATTTGACAGAACATTTGATTGCACTTGTAATGCAACAAGGACGCTAAGTTAAAGCTACAACTGAATTACTATTTTTGATGCTCGGGGGTGCTGATCTCAAGGTGAATACATTAACAATGTCTGATGTATGGTTTTTAAATATCTCGGATGTGTTAATTAATTGTGGTCACTTTGAAGTGTGAGCGATGGCAGTAAATGTTTGGTTCATAACAGGAGCCATAGAAGTGACAAATGACTATTTGAGGGGAATGTGCTGTTATGATGACACTACAATTGAGCAGTGGAATATAAATACAAATTTATTATACATGTTCTTAAGTGGAGGGATGGAAAGTCCGTCCGCTCATGTCAGCCCGCCAGATGCAAAGCTCACACTGTGGCCATGACAGGAATTGTTTGCTGATGTTCTTCATGTCTTTCTCCATTACCTGAAACAAAAACCTAAATTAGCGTTATTTGTTTGAATGCCCAACATTTAGAGCTAATTTGACTTGGCAACAGGTTTATGATGATATGACTATATCAAACTAAACCAAAAACATAAAAATGGAAAAATCAGGCGACAATGGCTAGGAACCCAATATTCATTTGAGGACAGAATGAAGAAAAACACCTTGGGAGAAACCAGGTTCAGTCGGAGGGCCAGTTCTCCTCTGGTTGTGATTATGATTCATGCTACATCACAAGTCAAGTGGACAGTAACAAAGTTACTTTACTTGAGTATTATTTTTTCTGGAAACAAATATCGTACTCTTTACTCCAGTACATTTCTGTCAAGGTCCTTGAGTAGAAAGGTGTCAGTCAGGGGATGATTTTGGTTGGAAATGAAAGTCGGGTTGACGTCAGAACCTGACATCGGATTGACGTCAGAACTCGACTGATGTTGGTTTCTGACGTCAACCCGATTTTCATTTTCAACCACAACACAACTTCTGTCCAACGTTGGAGATTAACGTCAACCTGATTTTCATTTTCAACGTTGGGGTTGGTCTTCTAAATGCGAATTTTGTCATTGTTTTGGAGCACACTAACTTACAGATAACAGTAAGGCTAATATATTCATACTAAAAGCAAAAACACTTTAAAAAGGGCATTTGAGGGAACAGCCATTTGGGTGTCTGAAACCATTGTGCACTTTATTCAATCTCACATTCAATCCCACTACTGGAACTGTGTTCTAGAAATAAATTTGATATTGATATGAGGGTAGTCAAGTCAAGTCAAGTCAAGTTTATTTATATAGCGCTTTTCACAACATAGGTTGTATCAAAGCAGCTTCACAGTAATAAATTAAAACAATACATCAATGTTTGTTTCTAGTGGAACGTCCATGTTTAATAATAATGATCAATAGTATCGTCGATTGATTAATTAAATTAAATATCCCCAAATATCCCCAACTGAGCAAGCCAAAGGCAACAGTGGCAAGGAACCGAAAAACTCCATCAGGTGACCTAATGGAGAAAAAAAACCTTGGGAGAACCCGGGCTCAGTCGGGGGCCAGTTCTCCTCTGGCGTTTATGAACTAGAGTTTATGAACTAGAGTTTGTGAACTGTAAGATTAAAAGAATTATATGAATGCCTGGCTGAAGAGATGCGTCTTTAATCTAGTTTTAAACTGGGAGAGCGAGTCTGAGCAACGAACAGTATCCGGAAGACTATTCCAGAGTTTTGGAGCTAAATGTGAAAATGCTCTCCCTCCTTTGGTGGATCTGGATATCCTAGGTATGACCAAAAGCCTCGAATTTAGTGATCTTAAAGAGTGCGATGGATTATAGGGCGATAGAAAATCGGTTAAATAGACTGGAGCTAAGCCGTTTAGGGCTTTATAAGTCAGTAGCAATACCTTGTAATTAATACGGAACTTTATAGGTAACCAATGTAGTGATAATAAAATTGGTGTTATATGATCATATTTTCTTGATCTAGTTAGAACTCTTGGGCGGCATTTTGGACTAACTGTAGCTTGTTTATTGAGGTTGCAGGACAACCAGCTAATAAAGCATTACAGTAATCTAGTCTCGAGGTCATGAATGCATGAACTAACTTTTCTGCATCAGAAACTGATAGCATATTACGTAGCTGAGCAATGTTTCTAAGGTGGAAAAAGGCTGTTCTTGTAACATATGAAATATGATTTTCAAAAGACAGGTTGCAGTCTAATATAACACCCAGGTCTTTTACTGTAGAGGATAAAGTAACATGACATCCTACTATGTTAAAGTTGTATTGTGAGAGGTTTCGTGGGTGGTTTTTTGAACCGATGATTAGTACCTCTGTCTTGTCTGGATTTAATAAAAGAAAATTGCGCGTCATCCAATCTTTTATATCTTTAACACACTCTGTCAATTTGAATAATTTAGCGTTTTCATCTGGCCGTGATGAAATATAGATTTGAGTGTCATCAGCATAACAATGGAAACTAATTCCATGTTTCCTTATAATATTTCCAAGTGGCAGCATATATATTGAGAATAACAGAGGGCCTAACACAGATCCCTGCGGCACTCCATAGTTTACTGGAGTTATGATAGATTTTTCTCCATTTAAATAGACAAAATGGTAGCGGTCAGATAAGTACTATCTAAACCAGCTTAATGCTTGTCCTTGAACACCAGTATAATTTTGTAGTCGATCTAAGAGTATTGTATGATCTATAGTATCGAACGCAGCACTAAGATCAAGTAAAACTAATATTGAGATACAGCCTTGGTCAGAAGCTAAATGTTAGTTTTATGGTTCATAAAATATTGTTTGTGCAGTTAACAGAGGTCAGAGGTCCCCGGTGTAACCAGTGCGACCGCATTTGTGACAACCCCGTTTCCACTACCTCGCACTGGGCTCCACCCCGTAAATGGGACGGCCCTGCCACTGTGTATACTATATAGTCCATTATAAATAGCTTGTTGTGTGTGCTGTTGGAGATTGGACCTAACTGACATAAAGGCTATATCTGAGTTCTCAGATATGTCTAAATACATAAATTGATTCTTCCAGCAGTGTCCAGCAAACATCTAGTTCCAAATGCCAAACACCCTAAATAATGTTTGTGAATTCTGTCCTCCAAATTAAGTCACATTTATTTACCCAGCAAACAAAAATGTATTCTAAAAACATTTTGCTAACATTCCCATTAAGTTATAAATCATTATTCATCATTCATCAGTGCGAACATCAAAACCAGTCCTGGCCTATCACAAGGTGGCACAATTAGAATCCTAAATCATGCAAAAAAGAGACCAATAGCTTCAAAAGAGCAGGTAGGCAAGCATAGATTCAGAGGCATACAGTACTGTAAGTATACATACAACAATGCAACAATAATAAAACAATGCATTGACATTTACTTTTTACTTCTGATACTTAAGTACTTTTAAAAACGAGTACTTCTGTAATTTTACTTAAGTAAAAACCAGTCTTTATAACTTTTATTTGTAACGGAGTAATATTTGACCAGTACTTTCACTCAAGTAAGGAAGTTGTCCACCTTGTGATCGGTAGCATTCAGATATTCATCCAGTTCCTTTTGCTTGAAGATCGGATTCAACATGCCGGTATGGAGATGAAGCTGGCCATATGGTCTTTGCTGAGGATCTGTGCCGATGGCTGTCCGTTAGGAACCTGGGGTGTGCTATTTCATGCCAATCTTTCAATTGAAAGCCACATTTCTAGCATCTGTAAAGCCACATTTTTCCATCCCTCTGGTGCTCTTCGGTCATATTTGACTGGAAAATATTCTGTTTTGAATTTCTAAAAATCACATCTTCATCGGAATGGTACGAAACTTGGTGACTTTTACTTTTGACTTGTGAACATTCCAAACTGAACAACAACAAAATTGAGGGAATGATTCCAGCAGGCTAAGTGGTCGTAAAAAAAACCTCTTCGGTCAAAAATGGCCGACCATAGGAAACAACATGGTTTATTGACAAAAATACAAAAATTCTCTACAAATCGGCCACGATGCAGAAAAAAAAGTGCTCAGCAATGAAGGGGTGAAACTCTAAAACATCAATAGTGAAAAACAAACCCACCCACCCTCTCTCTCTCTTACACACACACACACACACACACACACACACACACACACACACACACACACACATAAACAATTATAAACACAAATGAACTGGTAGGGCTGTTACCATACAGCATAATTGAGTCAGAAGACTAAAATAAGAGGTTGAAATGAGATCAGATCCCGGTGGACTAAGCTGTGATAAAGTTATCCAGGCCATATCCAGATCAGATGGGGGACCAGCAACTATAGACACGACCACAACGCAGTCCTGAATGCCAGCAGATACCGTGTCTACTAACTACAATGCCCTGGATTGCTTAAAACTACAGACAATTGCTTATGGCAGATAAGCAAATAGTGCAAAAAGACGAGAAAGACATCTGATTTTTAGCTTAAACTTTAGACCTGCTCTTTTGAAGCTATTGGTCTCTTTTTTTGCATGATTTAGGATTCTAATTGTGCCACCTTGTGATAGGCCAGGACTGGTTTTGATGTTCGCACTGATGAATGATGAATAATGATTTATAACTTAATGGGAATGTTAGCAAAATGTTTTTAGAATACATTTTTGTTTGCTGGGTAAATAAATGTGACTTAATTTGGAGGACAGAATTCACAAACATTATTTAGGGTGTTTGGCATTTGGAACTAGATGTTTGCTGGACACTGCTGGAAGAATCAATTTATGTATTTAGACCAGTGGTGCCCAATCCTGCTCCTGCCCCTGCCGATCGAATGTCCTGCCCAGTTTATCTCCAACCCTAATCAAACACACCTGCCTTTAATTTTCAAGTGATCCTGAAGACCTTAATTGGTTGCTTCAGGTGTGTTTGATTAGGGATGGAGATGAACTGTGCAGGAGCAGGATTGGGCACCCCTGATTTAGACATTTGACTGAGAACTCAGATATAGCCTTAATGTCAGTTAGTCCCAATCTCCAACAACACACACAGCAAGCTATTTATAATGGACTATATAGTATACACAGTGGCAGGGCTGTCCCATGTACGGGGTGGAGCCCAGAGCGAGGTAGTGGAAACGGGGTTGTCACAAATGCGGTCGCACTGGTTGCACCGCCCTAAGGACGGCCCTGCACAGCGGACTATATGACCTCTGTTAACTGCACAAACAATATTATATGAACCATAAAACTAACATGTTGCCCTCTCCAGGATGCTGTGTTGATGCTTTCGATGTATCCTGATCAGTTAAAAGCAAAAGCAAAATCACCCATCAGAACTGTTTAAATGATCTAATTTTTAGTCATTTGATTTATAGTCCAACAGGATCGAAACCTAAAAAAATTACAACCACATAAGTTACGTATTTAAAGAAAAGCAATGTTTAATAGAGTTTTGGAAAAAATCACAATATGTACATTTAAAAATACTCGATTTTTGTGAATCTATAGCATGTGGAATATACAGAGTCGAATAGTGGAGAAACAAAACCAAGAAAACCAAACTTAAGATAGAGAAGGGAGATATACATACAGATATAAAGACTGCCCCCTATAGACTGGGAGAGAAAACAACAAAAGAGGAAAAGCAATTCACTAACAGCCAAAGCTGATTTTTTGGTTGATTGAGAAACAATAAAACAGGTTGATTTCCTTCATCAAATCAGATCAAAAGAGGAAAGAATGCTATACACCATACATTTATGAATGTTATATGTTTATGATACTGTAAAAGTCTATTGCAAAAGAGGTGCAAAAGCTTCTATGCAAGTCATACAAAAAAGTCTACTAAATTTCATTCTTCTAGGTAGCCAATGCTGTTATTCTGTCCTAATGTGTAAAAACACTAACAACTCAAATGTGATTTGTGGCTTGTCTAGAACTAGATTGCGTCCTATTGCTGACTTCACTGAGAGAGGATATTGCCTTCAGGAGGAAATACTGTCTGAGCTGCAGACTAAATCTTATTTATTACGAGTTATAGCATTAGGATCTGTGTTAGTATGCCCGGTCGAAGCATTTAGTAGACTCGCTGTTACACTATAACATGTGAAGCTGGGCTGGCTCCTACAGGCTTCCGTAGATTCTCTTGATGACATCACCTTCCTCCTTCTCAAGAATGCCTTTATCGATGTATGTGTCCACCTGCTGGTCCATGAAGTCCCTCAGCTTAGAGAGGTCGTAATCTTAGAAACGCAAACAGAGAGAAGAACACAGAAACGCGTCAGTACAGACAAAATTATTTTCCTGTAAATAAGACAATGATTATTGTAGTGCTTTTTATGAGAAAATATTATTTTAGTCTTTCTACTTCAAAATGTAATGTATAAGTAAACTCAATGTGTTACTTGCCGTTTCTTTGTAATTAATTGTGAAATTTACAAGCAATTACTGAGTAAAAGTTTTTCCATTGATGTTACATAGTATTTAAAAATGCTACAACTTTACTGCAAAGTAACTTAAAATAATTAAAACAACATATATTAATTAAATATTTGAATGATTATTTAATACAAAATAAATGTGATATTTTGTTCCCTTGTTACAGTTTTTAATTGGTATTTCATTACATTTAAACGTATATTGGCCTTATTGAGCTCAAACATTCTAATTCGTTGGACTCAAAAAATCCTGGTGATCAATTTTTTGACTGTGAATAATGTGGTGTGGTGTGTTAGTTATGTACACTCCAAAAAAAGTATTCATTTTGATTCAAAATTATTATGTTTAAATTTATTAAAGGTGCTCTAAGCAATGTCACGCGTTTTTTAGGCCGAAATTTTTTTTGTCACATTCAGCAAACATCTCCTCACTATCCGCTAGCTGCCTGTCCCCTGAACACACTGTAAAAAAATGCGGTTTCTGTAGACAGCCCAGGCTCCACAAACGGCAAGAAAAACAAACTGGCCCAGCCTGGACCACGAAACATAACAAACAGGGTTCCAGTCAATAACCGACAAGAATGATTTGGGGGTGGGGGTTGGGGGGTTAGTGCGCGTACACATGAAGGGGGGTGTGGGGAGTGGAGGAGAGAGAAACATGAAGAGGGAAGTTAGCTAGAGGAGAGATGCCCTAGACAACGACAACGACTAACGTTAGAATTATATTCTCTTAAATTTTGATATGGCCGACACACGACCAAAAAGACGACGTTTCGATGAACAAATAGCAAAGAAGAGGGAAAAGGAGAAGGAACGCGCAAAGTCCATCGGAACATCGGAAAAGCCTGTTTCAGGAAGCACGGAAAGGAGGGGGAGGGGACGGGATGAGGAGTCCGTCTAGCCTCCGTTTTGTTTGACAATACTTCGAACGTCAACAATAAGTGATGTCACCCAACATCGCTTAGAGCACCTTTAATACAAAGCACAAAAACTAAATGGTCAAATCCATTGTTTTGTTAAGATTTATACAAAAAGTTTTATTAAGCTATAGTTTTTTTACTCATTCAAAATTCTTAATTCATAATATGAATAATACTTAAGGATTATTCAATTCAATTTGATGGAATTTTTCTTCTTTTTTAGTGTAGTAATTTTTATGTCTTAGTTAAGGCTGCATTTTTGCACTGAACTTCAGTTTTGTTAACATTTTGGATATATTGAGGGTGGCAACATGTTTCAGAAGAGAATTATTATAGGCTATATCAATTTCTGAGTAGGTTGAAATAACGTAGTGTTCCATGCTGTAGGTACTTTGGAAGGCTAAGCCTTGAAAAAGACAAATACTTGAAATATGTGACTGTATGTTTTCTGTAGAAATGTTATTATAAACTCTGGATGTCAAAGGTCACAGTAATGCCTGAGAGTAAACATGCATAAATCATATTCTAAATTCACAGTTTTTGGCAGAGCATGTGTGTGCGAGTGTGTTTGAGTACATTGTGTGGGCTGAAAATGCTGGCTACCAGCAGAGCGTGTTTCTGCATGTTTGTGTGGGTGGGCTCTGGCAAAATTTATAGACCAGTGGATTCTTCCTACACTGACCGTTACAACTGAATAAGACTGGACAGTCCTCACAGAGCACTGGAGTGTCCTCCAGATCTCACATGCTTCCTGACTATGTCAGGGCCATCTCAGAATTTTACATTTCACAATTCTTTTTTCTTTTTTCTCGACTCATCAATATTCATAAATTGCAATGAAAAACTTGCGATGAAAAATTCGGACTTTTTGTTTAAGAATTGTGTGATATAAACTTGCAATTGCGAGTTATAAAGTCAATATTGCGAAATATTAAGTTGCAATTGTGTTTTTAAGTCAGAATTGTGAGATATAAACTAAAAAGTTAAATTAAAAAGTTAGTCTTTTTTCCTCAAAATTTGACTTCTCGCAATTATGAGTTTATCTCACAATTATGACGTTTTTCTCTAGAAATTCTGACCTTATTATCTCACATATCTCCAGTTTATATCTTAAGGAGCAAGAAAAAAATAAAAAATAACAAGAAATATCATATAACATGACAAGCAAGAAAAAAAAAGTAAATCATGCGAGTTACTAATTAGTTCCCTCGATTTATAAATCGTGCGCATGATTTAGCCTATTTTTTCTGCATGTCATGTGTGGGACTCAGTAACATATCGCAGTTCTGTATGGAATAAAGTATGGAAGCTTGTTTCCACAACGGAATTAAAAAAATGTAAAGATAATTGTGACTTTATAAGTGTAAATATTTTAAATTGCGAGATATAAACTCGCAAGTGTAAGAAAAAAAAGTCAGAATTGCAAAATAAAAAGTCGCAATTATCTTTTACTCTTTTTATTCCGTGGTGGAAACAAGCTTCCATACTTTATGGTCCGACAAATATGTGAATGGGCCATATTTGTTTTTCAAGCTGAGGACACTTTGTGTCACATCATCGCCCCCTTTTGTTACTTCATACTTCGTGTTCATATTTTGTTCTTCAGTGCTCCGCTGGCGCAGACTCTGGTATGATAGCAGAAATGTTTTAATGTGGCTGAACATGGCTGGGTGATCTGCACTTGATCTATTTATTCATTTATTTTGAAAGAAATCAAAACTTCTATTCAGCAAGAATGTATGCTGAAAATTCAGCTTTGCCATCAGAGTGTAATCAGATGACGCTGAATGAAGAACTGAGAGAAACTGACGGCTTATATACAGAGGGAAGGTAATCAATGAAACGAGAAACAGGTGCGAAACTCAACCAGAAACCATAGCAACAAATAATTAACGAGAACTCAGACAAACAGTGATAGAGAACACTTGGTAGCTGAACAGTACAGAACAGAACATGACCATGAGTTATCACTGATGTTTAATGTGGAGTGGCTTTTTGATTTCTCTGTGTTTGTTAAAGTTTCTCATATCCTGTTCATTCTGCGTCTCACTCTTTTGTGAATTACACTACACAGTGCAGCGTGACACACAGGAATAAAATACATTTTTAAATATATTAAAAGAGAAAACAGTATTTTTGATCAAATCATTTTGAGCTTAAGAGACTTCTTACTGACCCCAAACATTTGGACAGCAGAGCAAAATAATCAGAACATGCACCAAAATTGTATTTGTTTAAGGGGTTGTTTACACGACACTGTTTAAAACTAAAAACTGAAAACTTTTTATGTGCTTTGGCCATTCATGCATCCATTTACATTAAGCATTTTTGGCCTGAAAATGCAAGCTTTTGAAATTGTGTTTCAAAGTGCAAGTTTTTAAAGAGACAACAAAAAACATGAATTTGTGAAAACGGTGATGTCATGCGCATGCGTATTACATGTTCAGTCTATTGGCTCATAGTGTTTCTTTTAAAAGTGACATCGCCAACTACTGGCCTGGCAGCATAAGGCCAGGCGTTTTTAGTCATTTTCGCGGATCTGTGAACGGGGATCGTTTTGACAACATTGACATCTGTACACGAAAAAATCAGGAAACAAAAGTGAGGAAACAAAGGAAACACTTTTCAGTTATTAGTACATTGTTGTCATGTAAACATACCCTAATTAAGGATGATATTTTTATTTTAGTTGTAAAGTTTAATGTAAGATCTGTTTGTGTTCTGGGTTTAAAAGGGATTCATTAGACAACTTTACAACTCAAATAACGCAAAGAAAGTAGCAACCCACATTCTTTACAAGCAAAACATTTTTTCCCTCTGTCTTTGTCACACATGCCTATCTTACAATCATTCTCCAGATTCCCATCCAGATTCCACTGCTAATTTAATTTCCCTTAGAATCAATGGACAAAGACTTGCACACACATTAGCAAAGCCTTTCAGACTGTCTGTTTGAGAGAGAGAGAGAGAGAGAGAGAGAGAGAGAGAGAGAGAGAGAGAGAGAGAGAGAGAGAGAGAGAGAGGAGTGAAGGTGTGCACCTGAGAAATCAGTGTGTATAGTGTTTGTATGAATATTGTCTGTTTAATTTGCATATTTTACAACTTTTGTACATTGCAGTGTATTTTTTCACCCAGAATACAGTAGCACCAAAAGGATGCCATTGTATTACACTGTAAAAAGTGGCAACCAATTGTTACTTAAAAAGAGCTATTTCAACCTTATTTAACCCATAAGAATAATTAAAGAGTTCAGATGCAAAATGCCGTCTGAAATTTTCTTCTAGAATGATATTTTTTATCAAGCTCGTATATTTAAGTTCAGTAATTTCACTTCAACGACAATTAATATGTCATTTTCATTGCCATTTAAGTGAAATTACTGAACTTAAATATACGAGCTTGATAAAAATGATCATTCTAGAAGAAAATTTCAGATGGCACTTAGAGGCTTTTGCATCTGAACTCTTCAATTGTGTGTTGTATAAATTTAATTACTTACATTGATTCAGTGATGCTCAATAATTTATTTTACTTGAATTAATCTAGTAGATGTTTTAGATGTTTAGATTTAGATGTTACCATTTAGGCTGCTATTTCTCAGTGACCAAACTAAGTCTCATCTCCAACAGAGAAAAAAAAAATTACGCAAAAGCTTTTCTCAGAACTAGCTTCACTTTTTCGAGCCTTTCTTTTTGAAAACATATTTTGTAAAATGTTTTTGCTAAATGTGCTTTTTCTATTCTATTTCTAGGTCTAAGTAAATCACACTTGGTTTAATATTTTGTTATTTGGAAAATTGACGTTCACTGTCATACATGTGTGACAAATGTCAAAATACAATATTTTGCGATGCTGCTATAAACAAAAAACGTATATATATATATATTTTTTTTTTTTGTAAAAATCTATTCAAATTATTTTGAAACTGTTTTTCCTGTGTTTGGCCGCCCCAAAATCAAATGAAAGAAATAAAAATGAAATATTGTGCTGAAAGAAAGTGAAGTCAGTTTTAAGATTATTACATGTTTTTGTATTGTAACATTAATTTCATAACAATTAAATAGGCCATATTAAGCTCTTTTACAAAGTCTTGATTTTGTGGTCTACTAGAATAGGTTTTATTACATTAAGGTAAATTGTTTATTCATCATGGAATTATTGGTTTTATGTTCTTTAATTTATTCTGATCTAAATAAAACATAAAAGAAATACAGCAATGGGAATGAGAGATCAAATTTAGCTTCGTTTGCTTCATGCAGAATAATATTCTTCTTTTTTTGTGTGTGTGATGAATATGACCTGGACATGATTCACCCGTCTATGGTAACAGACTGCTTCTAATGAATCTATTTGGAAAATGAACAATAGAACAACAGTTCTCATCTCAAAACACACTCTCATTTTCTGAGCAGATGATGCCTGAAGAACACAGATAGTCACTCAGTCTCATGCTGGCAGGTATAAAGAGAGGAACACACAGATCTTTGTCCAAAACACAGCAGACTTACAACGCCGTAACAGAGCCAAGCTCATCAAACCGACGCATATTCATGAGCGCTCTCACCCACGCTTATTTTAATTGCAAATTAAGGGGAGAAAAGAGTCTTTAATTTGACTGTTCTTCTCCATGTTTCTATGTAACCTTGGGTTAGGGGTCATACAGCTCTAAGAAAATGTAATAATCAAACATAAAATAACATTGCATAATCTTAACGTATGAATTAAATATATATTAATCCTTGGTAAAGCTACAAAAGTTTTTTCTTTCGTTCTTTCTTTAACATTAATGTCACAGGACAGAGGGCTATTTTAGGCTGCTGTCACTTTAAGACCATTTGCAATATAGGCGTATTGCATCCAACAGGCTATGAAAACAATGGCTTTCTTTCTTATTGTTTACATTCAGTTAAGACATAACCGACTGTGTTTATGTTTACGTTTCTCAATTTGATGTGTATTTGTCTGTTCAAGCACTCTAAAAAATAATTTAGTAAATATCACAGTAATAATTAACTTTATTAACTTAAAAAAATCTCTGAATATCATTTACTTGATGGTTTGAGTTGAGCATACCAAAATAACTGACTAAAAATCCAACAGTTAACGTTGTCTAAAATCTACAGTTATATTTAAGTTTTTTTCACTAAAAGCATTTAGTATTTGACCAATTAGGTTTAGAGGAAATAAAAAAAAGTTTATATTACTCATAAATATTGGTTTTTAAAATGTTTTCCCCCAATTATTTCTGCTCAATTTTATTTGTTAATGTACCAAATGCAGTTATCTCAGATCTACTTAATTTTTTTTACTTACATTTACTCAGTTCATACAGTGTATTTAATTGATTTCACTGCTTTAAAATTGTATCAATATTTCTAAGTGTAAAAATGTTTCACCAAAAAAAATGAGTGAATCATAGTAAACGTTTTTAGAATGAGTGCAAGACGTGTCCTCTGTATGCGCGCTATGGATGAAGCGCCATGTGCTTCACACCAGACAAGTCGCGTTCTTAAGTTCAAAACAGTGAATCTAATCACCATACAGACAAAAAGTTCACTTCAAGAATGAAAAAATTGGCTTCGATGTGTTTTGTTGTAAAAACTGTGCACGTGAAAAACAATAGTAGCCTATATCTCTTCATAAGCACAGACTTTATTAAACAGGAACACATACATAAAAAATATTGAAAAATGTCTATACATACTCTTCCAGCCTAGGGTGAAGTCATCTTGAGACAAATTATGCCTATGTCATTTAAAGGAAAACTATGTGAAAAACGCTCCGTGACACGGCAGGATTTTGAACAGCTCTGCACTTGTTAGTTGCAAAACGTTTAAGAATAAAGGGGGGTCGCCCTTTATTCTTACGTGTTTTGCAAATAACATTAATATTCTCTTAATATTCAACGTGAATACATTAACAATGTGCAGTGCTACCGCACGTCAAAATAAATGCTTCTTCCAAGTGCACGTGAAGCGGAAGTAGCTAATTAAGTTTTGGGGTGGCACCCGCGGTGGCCAGATGCCATCAGATGCCACCCTGAACAACCCTCTGGCTCCGCCTCTGCCAAAATCTAGCAACAGCCTGACATCTTAAAATTGCATTGTGCATAGGCTGCTGACCTATATTACACTAATCTGACCACTGTCTAATTAGAATGTAGAAATTGATTTATCCCCTAATTCAGTTGAATCTGAATATTATTACTAATAAAATGGACAGAGTATGTGCATTAAAACAATAAAACAAAAGGCAGTGCACATATCCTGCTGGCTTGAATCATGATTAACTTAAGAGCAAATACAGCACATGCTCCATTTCAGCAGCTGTAAAATATGTCATATTTGATGAACATTTACCTTCTTTGTTGCCTTCCTTGTTGTGTTTTTTCAGCCATTCAATGTTCTTCCTGATTGCATCCAGATAACTCTCAGACTTCCCAGGATGACCTGACAGACAGAAATGATTATTACACCCCTAAATCACCAGAAACACTACCACAAAGAGATGATTCCTATCTTGCTCTGAGCGAGATTAGAGCTATTTGTTCAATTATCAGATGATTTTCTCATGTATGACATTATTTTATGACTAATCCTGTTTTCAAGGTTGGAATTTTGGCCAGTGACAGAAGAAAATGAAAACATTCTTCTTCTTGTTTGTTTAACTCTTCAATATTTTGCAAGAGAATACAGAGATGAATAAATGGTGCTTTTACAATAGACAATCATCAAGTACAAATTTGTACACAGATCACTTTGGCGTTATGAGAGTTTCCATAGCAACAAATAATTTCCGTAAGCGCATCAATTCTGAACCCGTCATCTCATAATTGTGGTAATTCTGACATAAAGGCAGCAATAATGTATAATGGGTGTGCTCTAAATGGTTCTTAGGTAATAAACCATTGTGATTATCAAAGCCTTTTAACAATAATGCACAGTACATTTCAAAGAATCAATAAAAGTCTCCCTTAACAGGGTCTCATAAGTTCATTCATTAGTGTCAGTTCACTCCGAGCGTTACAGCGATGCTCTCAATCTGTTGGGCTGCTGCAGTCTCTCCCTATGGGACTGACTCTCTCTCTGTATCTCTATAACACACATACTGCAGTCTGGCTGTATGTTTCCAGTGGAATTGCAGGCTAGTTTCATTTTTAATGCAGGCTTATCAGTGCTTCTGCTAGCATGCTAAACAGCTCAATTACACCAGCAGAGCTTGAGAGGCTTTTAATATGACCCCAAACCATAAACATGCTGGTGAAAATGTGAATATGATACAGGATCCTTGCATATACTCACTGATCTCTGCAGCAGCCTGGACGTCTTTGGTTGAGTCTTTCAAGGACTCATATTCCTTCTGCATCTTGGCAGCTTCTGTTTTGGTGTTGTCATCATCATCTGCTGCTTTTCCTGGAACGAGGTGGAGAAACAGTATAGTGATGCCAAAGTGTTCCTGAGCAGAATCTGCAGTGAATGACTTGCAGTTTGCAGTGTTGTGACCTGGGCTGGTTTGAGGTGTGGTGGTGGGTCGGATTTGGGCGATGATTTACCTGTAGGTGGCGTGATGCTGAGAGGAACCAGAGATTTGCCCAGCTTGTTCTTGGTCTGCAGGGCTATCATTGCATCCAGATTTTCTGTGGGAAAACCGGAATATTTTTAAATACAGTGATGATTATTTAAGCAATTTGGAGACTGTGGGCCCTATCATACACCAGGCGCGACGCAAGTGTTTTTGTTCTAGTTTCAGTCTGACACAGTTATCATTTTCACGTCCTGCGCCACGTTGTTTAAATAGCAAATGCATTTTTGCGCCCATCTGTTCACCCATGGGCGTGCTGGTCTGAAAGCGGTGTGTTCAGGCGCATTGTTGGCGCCGTTGCTATTTTGAGGCAACTGAAATACACTGCGCCAACTGAAACCTGGTCTAAAGTCAATGGAGCAAATTTTTTGGTTTTTGTTTAAAGAGCGTGTTAGTAATGTGCGCCTATAGGTGGGTCCACAACGCGTGTACACTTCGCGCACGAGCAAATACGTTTCTTTGCTAGAGAAGCGTTCAGTTTTTCCGATTGCAAAATAGCTAATCCGCCATGGCGCGAGTGCAACTGGCTTTTAAAGGGAATGGGAGATGAGACTCTGATTGGTTTATTGCACGTAAAGCCCAAAACACACCCATTACTCATTAAGAGAATAGGGACAACCCTTTTAGATCATGCGCCGGGCACGCCAACCATTTTTCCCGTTGTTAAACTAGCAAAAGTGGATTCGGACACGCCCTAAGTGTGCTTGCGCTGTGTGCTTTAGACCATTCGCTTAGATCGTTAAAATAGGGCCCTGTATTTTTCCGGTAACACTCTACAGTAAGGTCCCATTAGTTAACATTAACTAGTTCCTGCATTAACTAACATTAACTAACAAGGATCAATACATTTGCAACAGTATTTATTCATCTTTATTAATGATAGTTAATTAAAATACAACTTTTCATTTTTAGTTGATGTTAGGTCAATTAAATAATATTAACAGATACAACTTGATTTGAGTAATGTATTAGTAAATGTTGAAATTAACATTAAGATTTATAAATACTTTAGAAGTATTTCTCATGTTTAGTTCATGTTAAGTAATGTAGTTAATTAATGTTAACAAATTAAACCTTTTTGTAAAGAGTAACCAATTTTTAAAACTGTATAATATTAATGGTAACACTTTATTATGATGTTCCACTTTCGACATTCTATTAACTATAAGTAGCCTAACTTTGCAACTTTTTTCATTAGAGTTTTAGGAGACTATTAGTTTAGGGTTAGTAGAATAATTTGACATGTAGGGGCCATTTACACGACACGGTTAACTAAAAACGGAAAACTTTTTATGCATTTTGGCCGTTGATTTTACACGGCAACAACGTTTTGGGGGCCTGAAAACGCAAACTTTTGAAAACGGGATTCAAAGTACAAGTTTTTGAAAACTATACCATTATCGTCTCCGTGTAAACTACGAAAACGTGAATTTGTAAAAACGGTGACGTCATGCGCATGCGTAAAGTGACATCACTTTACTACTGGCCTGGCATACATATACAAATACAAGTACCAATACAGAGTTTTATATCCTTTTCATTGATCTGTGTGAATGGGGAAAAAGCTAAAGTTAGAGTAATGTCTATTTGTTCTTTCTCAGAGGTAAAAGAGCGTATGTTTTTTAACTAATCAGAATTATATATAACAACAGAGAGCTGCTTCCAACAGTCCATATGCAGATGTACCCTGCTCATTATGTGTTGTGTACACACTTTTGTGTCTTGGAGCTGTTTGCCATAGACAAACACACACACAATTCGGGCACAATGATCATCTCATGTTTAAACCACAGCAGATCAATAACCAGCCGTATCCTGGCAACACACCCTGCCATTCCATTTGATCTTTACAGCGTGTGTCATCCTGTGGCGCAGGTTGCCAGAGTAACCCTATTATTATGCAATGGAGAATTCCAAATGGCTATCTGTGTTTTATCAGAACGACCGCGGCCATCTCGTTAGAAAAACACACAGAACTAATTACATGGAATGAAAGAGAGAGAGAACAAAAGAGAGAAACAGGAAGCTGTTTGCTTGAACATATAAGGGCATGAGATGTTCTGCACATTGCTTATGTCTCCTCAAAACACTGATCAGTGATGATTAGTGACACAAAGTTAATGAAATGCAAATACAAATTCATTAAAATTACATTCTGTAATCCTGAATCCAGTGTAACCAGACTAATCTGATTTTTTTTGTTAACCTTTTGCTGTTGGAGTAAATAGAAAATGCAAAAATAACTGGTCTCTCATTTATCTTTAAAGAACTTGACCTTGCTATGTTTTATTTTCTGTTCGATTAGGACTTACTTACAAATCTCAGAAAATAATTCTGTGATTTTCTGTCTTTAGTCACAGATATGCATACAGACACATGCTGACGTCAAACTATTAACATCAGCATGTGAAATTTAATTCATCTGCAGTCATTATTGATGTGTGTGTAACATGACCCACAGGCAACACAACCGAATCAATCCATCCTTACATTAGCACAGAATCCAGTGCTAACGCATATGAGTCCTATTAATGACAGGGAACATTTTCCCATACAATAAGTTATTGCAAATCTGCCATTAAAAACAGAATGTGCATTTGCTGTAGGTATACTTCAAATCTTGCAAATGATATCATTTTTAAATAAATAAAAGGCCAATCAAGTGTACTTAAAGAGAGTTTTTATGACTACAGGGCTTAACCTCTGGTTATCGGCGTTCTAAACCACACGTGGCTCATATTTGCTTTGGACAGTTAATGAAGCAATGCACGTTTCAGCATTTGAGGGGACAAATGGTGACAGACTGCGTGATAATTAGGGTAAAGAATGGGTTTAAGTCCCTTCAGTATGAACTTGCAACGCATTCTCATCCTAGGGCGTCATATACTGACACGTTTGACATTTCGTCTACATCCAACGCACATGGCACCCTTTAGCGTCAATATGAGACACACAGAGCTTTGTTCGGTTATGGGTAGGTTTAGGTCTGGGGTAGGGTTAGGGTTAGACCGCTAGGAGGCGCCTTCTGGCCCATTCCTATCGGCGTCTCATATTGACGCTAAAGGGTGCCATGTGCGTTTGATGTAGACGAAATGTCAAAAGCGTCAGTATATGACGCCTTGGGATGAAAACGGGCTGCAACGCGATAGTAGAGTCAGCAATATATAATACGTGGATGCGCAATGCAAGAGCTTTTATGTAAACAGGTTGCATACTGCGTTCGTCCAATCAATGACACTGACACTGCAAATATGCAAATAACAACGTTAACCCGGGGTTTAGGAAAGTGGGAAACGTCAGTTTATGAATACCCAGGATTAATTGTTAACCCCGGGTAAATTATGAACAATGTGAAAAGTGAAGCAAGATAACCCAGGATTCAGTTTACCCGGGGTTTAGAATGACCCTGGGTTAACTATGAAAAGCCCTTATGTTTCTCAACACACTTAGGTACACTTTTACAAAGTACTCGTTGTAATAATATCAACTTAAAAAGTTTTACTTTAAGGTGCATTTTAAATTTTAAGCGCATTACCTTTTAATAATCTTTTGTCATACTTTAAAGTAGTACACTTATTTTGATGTGCTGACTTACATACTAAAGCATGTAAAGTACTCGATTATATTATAACTGTGTTATTCAATATGACATTTTATGGTAATATATTTAAATGTGCTAAATTGCAACTTCATCATTACAAATGTGTAATTACAAATTACAAATATCAATAGAAATAGAAATAATGTTTTAGTTTACCATAAATGCTTGACAGTACATTCGGTAGTCTACTTTAACCATATTTCAAAGACAATAGAAGTATGAAATAACAAATTACTTAAGCGGGTACTAACTAACTGCATTCAGTATAAATTTAAACTATAATACATTTTTATTATAGCAATTAAGTGTCCAAAACATTACATTCAGTTCATTCAGTATATTCTTTTAAAATGTATTATTTACAGTACGTCATCAATACACTTTTTATAAGTATGCTAAAGTGTATTTATTTTTAACAAGGGTAGACATCATTTTCGAGTAGGAATCACTTTTAGCAGTGCTTAAGATATTTGGTTAGTACCGGTAAGTATTACAATGAAGCGATCTGGTGCTAAACTGTACTTGTATACAGTCAATGTTTGTTGAGTGGTTATTGTGGTTGTCATCATGGAGGAAGCAAAAGTAGCAATATTCACGAGCTAAGCTTTCATCTTTTCATCCCGTCGTAAATGATCCACTTCGCCAAACACACTTCCGCCAAAACTGTCCCCACCATTTTTTAAAAGAAAGTGACGTCCATGCTGTTGTATGATTGTAAACACAGCAAACACTGAAAGTGCATCTGCAAAAATCTGCTTCAACTATCTATTCTATACTTGATTTGATTGAGGATAAACCTTCCACATTACCGTAGAAGCGAGTCAAAATACAGCTGTTCTCTCTCTGTGTCTCTCTTTCAGGCTGGACAAAGCTTTGTTTCAAGATGCAAATGCAGTCACATTAAGCTTATCTCAGGGATTCCTTACAGCCCACACACACATACAACATGCCCTAACTAGGCATGACTAACAAGTATTTACTGCTATCCTCACTGCAAGAGAAAATACTGTGTAATATGCCACAATAACAGCCAGTCAGAACATATTTGTTGTTCAACACAGCTTGAGTGAAGCAGATAAAATATTCTATGGTTTCTATTGAAGAGACAGCTTATATGACTTTAGGACATGAGGGTACCTCACTTACAAAAAATGAGAGAGAAATCACAACTCTCAGTATGGAGGCTTTAAAAAAGCCATGTTCTTGCGCACATACGCATTAGATCAACATGAAATGTTTTAGTCTGATTTGAACTTGTTATTGAAATATATAATAACATGAAGCTTTTTCAGAGGGACTACCAAGATGGTCGCCAATTGGACTTCTTTATTTACCTTATTTTTCAACGTGAAAGTAAACTATTTTCTGTGAATGTGCGAGACTTCCGATTCATTAGCTGCTATTGGTAAATGACAAGAAGAATAACAAAGTGCAGTAAATGGTAAAACTATCTGCACTACAAACCTGTGTTTTTATGATTACGATAATACATGAAAATATAACAAATACTACTTTGCAATATCAAGCAGTTTTTTTATACCTATAGCCTTGCACATTGAAATGAAAAAATTTAAATAATTGAAAATACATCATAAATAAGATGCAGAGAGTATTTTGGTCTTACCCAGATAAGACACTCCTTCTTCAGGTGTGATGGTTCCATATTTGACCATCATCTTTACAAAGTCAATCAAGGTCTTCATGATGGTGATCAGGGTTTCTCTCTCCTCTTTATCTTGCTCTGTAAAGTGAGAAGAGAAGGATGTGATAGATTAAGTGATGAAACTAGACTTTAATCTGGATTAATGTGGTGTTTGCTGAAGAAAGGGACAGCTGAGGCCACAGGGAATGTGTTTGGCCAGATGGTGATGTTTCTACAGACCCTTATAGCTGTTGATTTACTCAATGAGCTGTGTTGTGTTGTGAGGTGTGTGTTTCAATATGATCTGTGTCTTTTGTGTGTGCTATACTCTGGTGTGTTGTATTGATGAAGTACATTTAGTACATTTAAAATTGAATAACACACTACAATTAAAATGATAATCAAGTACTTTACATATTTTAGTATGTTATTCAACATATCCAAATACGTAGATGTACGTCTTTAAAGAATGACAAGAGATTATTAAAACATAATGATTTAAAATGTAACTTTAAATTTGACATTTATTACAAAATGCACTTTTTAAAAGTGTACTTAAGTGTGTTAAGGAATATAGTCAATTCAATCATATTATATGATCTGTAACAATATATCATTTTTTTAACTATATATATATATATATATATATATATATATATATATATATATATATATAAGATTTGAAGTACACCAAGAGCACATGATTCAACACAATTAAGCACACTTTTTTCACAAAGAGTGGTTTGTTTTGTACAGTAGCTTTCTGTGTGTGTTGTGTCATGCTATATTCTAAAATGTTGCGTGTTGTGTTGTTTTGTGTGTTTTGTTTGCGTATTGTGTTGTATTATTTGTTATGTATTTTATTTTGTCACAACGATATATATGTTCATACTACCCAGCTCTCCTGAGGGGGCGACTGTGATGTCACCAAGTGCATCATGTTCCTGGATCAACATCTTTGTTGATCCTGGAACAACATTACAAAATTAATCAATCAGATTTGAGGGACAAGTTTACAGTTTAAGTCAAATTCAGGCTTAAAACCAGGCTTAGGTGCTTCTACATCAGTGTTATTCACCATCATTCCCTCTGATTGTAGGGATAAGTTATGGGTTGAGTTAGGTTCGGGGTTTTCGGACAGGAATGTTGTTCCAGGATCAACAAAATATGTCTTACTTGGCAAAATCTCAGTGACCCTCTACTGTGGTGTGTTGACCTCTGTTTTATTATTTTATATTGTATGTTGTATTTTGTTGTGTCGTCTACCTGAGTCAAGGCTCTTTAGGAGTCTGTAGAAGTTGGGGAAGAACTGAAGGTCCTGCAGTCCGTCTTCAGGGTTCAGTTCATTTCTGTCATTCCCGTCGCTCACGGCGTCCCATGAGTCATCTGCCCTCACTGTGTCATCTCTACTCTCCTCCTCCGGTTCTTCGTCACCATTATCATCATCGCCACCATCATTATCACCTTCATCCTCTTCCTCGTATCGCCGGCTGGGCCTGTCTTCCTCGTCCTTAAAATCGCCCTGTGGTGAAAATCAAGTTTTTAATGTTGTTAATATGCCTATGTGGTGTTTTTAAAATGGTTTAAGACAAACCATGTGCAAATTCATGAGTAAACACCATTGCTGAGTATTTTCTCCTTAAAACTGCAGTGAGCTCAAAAACGCATTTTTGATGTCACAAACTACCTTGTAACCAATCACGTCAATGTGTGATCGTCAACGAGTGGATCTCTGAGCTGGTGTGAGTGAGTGGAGGTGGGGCTAATTTGCATATTCATAGAACCGCATATACTAAATGAGGAAAAGGGTGTAGTCACATTCAATATTTCGCTTAAATATGTAATTTTGGTGATCAAAGATGAATTTTGAGGGATACAATTATTGACTACAGGGGGACTTTAATAGAAGAATCCAAGCAAACAGCATTTTTATATATATAGAAATTCTCGATAAACACATAGTTGGTAGAAACACTAGTCACACACTTGTACCATATTGTTCTGTGTGTCTTTAGCTGCATTTACGGGGTAGTCCATACTGAGGTCTCCAATCATGTTCTCTTTGGCGTTTTTAGTGATCAGATCCTGCAGGGCTTCAGCAACTTCATACTCCAGCGTCTCTGCCTGACTGTCTGTGATCTGAAGGACAAACAAAAGAACACAACATCTGCTAGCACAATCAATTCACAGAGGGATTATTGTATGACAATCTATTTTCCATGCAATTCAAGCTGGTTAAACTGAAATGTGTTCCCCTAGAGCAATTAATACATAATATATTATGTTTATTGCTTGGTTCATCAACATGGTAGTTATCAGAATCACTGCTCATGCCACGATTTCGAATTTCTTACTAGGCCCAGCTTGAGCAGTTTAGACACAATTCTGTCAAACACTCCTCTGTCATCCTCTTCGTAGATTTTGTTGGCGATTTTCTGGACGATGTCCTGAGCCGTTAGCGGAGTCCCGTCCAGCTGCCGAAAGCTTTCAGGATCATCTGAAACCGACCACATGAAAATATTTCACATCTCTCCATTTAAACAAAATGATCAAAACTGAATATGAAAAGCTGTTCACACAAAGGATGAAAACTAAGGATTACTATCACAATAAAGTTGTAATAACAGTTATAATCATGAAATTAGAGACCATAATTATATCAACACAGAGGAACGATATTGTTGGAATTTTTTTTTCCAGTTTATGCCTATCAGAATCCACCCAACTTTAAATAACTCAAGCATTTGAAGAATGAGACAACATAACTGCAGCTCATGCTTATAATAAACAGAATATCACCATTCTTGGTGTAGGAAATAGCCTACTTCTTAGCAAACTTTTAGTCACAATGATTTCAACTTCATTTACATACTGCTGATATTTTAACAATAAAACTTGGTTTGAAAATCAGTGAACTCACACTTTAAAGACCTCATGATAATGTTGGACAAAAAAAACACCCCCGACACACAATGAAGGGTGCATGCTCCATAGGTTTATTTTTCAGTGCGCTGCATTTGAAACTAAATTTATTTTCTCAAAAGCCTACAAGCTCAAAGCTCTTAAAAAGCAAGACTAAGTAGGAGGAGAATGTGTGAAACAGAGATCTGAATGTTGGAGCTGGAATCTGCCAGCAATTCTTGTCTGTCTGTTGTAATTCCTGTAACCCATTGAAATCACACAAAAACACCTCCCACTCTGTTATCTGCCATTATCTACCGCAGATATCGACTTACACTGCCATATTGGCTTCCAGTAAACTCACCATCTGCCTGAAACGTGAAACTGATCAAAAGTCTGATGCTAATTCTAAAAGAGAGTCAGCATAAAGCACAGTTTGTCAAATCTTCTGCTGTGTGTAGCACCTACAACTCTGCAGACCCTTCCGAAGGATACCAATAATGGAAACGAGCAGCTGAAGTTTATTTTTAACGATATCCTCAATCATTTCAGTGTGATCTTAACAGTTTGAACAGTACCATTTAGTTTGGATTTTTTTAATGAATAACAAATCACAATGTAACAATCACAGTAAGTCGCAATATAATTGCGGCTTTGCAAAGAGATTGTTATTGAAGGATGAGAATAAAGTAAAAATCGATTTTGGTACAAGAAACTTTGAGTAATGTTATGGGGTAGGGGAAAATGTTAAAATGTATGACATGACCTCTTTGAGCTATTATGCTATTACTAGGTTAGAAGGCTTTTAATGTGTGTGTAGGTTTAGTCTGACTGCCCTGCTGTAGGAGACTGTGAGGTTTAATGCTAAAAAACATCCAGTACAGCAGCCTGTGAAAGGATAATCCCCTGCCTCTCTCTCTCTCTCTCTCTCTCTCTCTCTCTCTCTCTCTCTCTCTCTCTCTCTCTCTCTCTCTCTCTCTCTCTCTCTCTCTCTCTCTCTCTCTCTCTCTCTCTCTCTCTCTCTCTCTCTCTCTCTCTCTCTCTCTCTCTCTCTCTCTCTCTCTCTCCAAGATACCAACTGATTGACCTATGGTGTCTGCCACCTGTTCCTGTATTTAGGTTTATTAGGGTTGATTAGCATTTTGGGAGATAATTTGGCTTTTGATAGGTCAAAACAACAACAACAACAACACCACCACCACCAACAAAAAAGTGCATAGATATTTAACTTTTTCTTGAGGTTGGCTATTTTACAATTTAGAATGCAAAAGTTCCTCTCACTTAAAAGTTACGATTAGAAGACAAAAGGAATGCTCAAAATGGAATATTAACATCATAAACGCTGAATACTGCCTATTGTTTTTGTTTTTGAAAAATGTTTGCCCACATATGATACTATTATGTGGACATAAATGTGGTTACATTTTTTATTTAACCCTATGTATAAATGTCTTGAGTTTTGTTAATTTGATTAAATAATCAAAATGGGTATAAATAAAATTCTGGTGCATTCGTTACACTGGAAAGAGCGAGCACATTGCATTGTGGGATACATTGTTCCACACATAGTGTGCTCTTTGGCAAATATAGTAGGTCATCTGTCTAACCCATGCATGTGTGTGCAATCAGCATATTGTGCACTGTACACATACCGCATAGTATGCTATGCTGAATAAACTTTGTTAGTATGGTAATTGTAGTTCTTACCTTGGTATTTGTAGTCATTTTTAGTAGAGTCATAGTCATCAGCTAGTCGTCTGTTCTTAGTAGAGTCGGCCTCATCAGAACCGTACCGCTCATCCTCAGAATCTGAGATGGGAGTCTCGTTGTTTGACTCTTTGGACTTCTCGGCCAGAGACTTGAGGAAAGTGATGTCATCGTCCTCTGAGATTGATTCTGCCTCAGCTGGTGGTGTTGGCTTGGGTTCTGCATGGGTGAACAGCAAGAGATTGTGAGCTATTGATCACTATGAAGCACTTTGTCCTCATAAGATTATATCTCACCTGTCTTCCTGATGCTGTCAGCTTCTGCAATCTGTTGAAAAAAATCAAAACAAAATCTCGACTCTTGCTCAATTTGATTTATTTTTATGCATAAAACGTCTTCTATTGTCATGTTTTCTAGCAAACAGTAGTTTAGCCTGATGCTTAATGTAGGTACAAAGTATATTCATCTGTGTCTTTCACATAACATGGTAATGAACAATAAGTTAGTATTTCTGAAATCACACCTGCTGTTCTAATGGCTTCTCCTCGGTCAGCTCTCGGTTGTACATGCTCTTATCTGGATCAGGAAAGAAACACACGCATTCAAAAAAAAGCAAAGATCAACGATCCCAGATCAGTCTTTTCTCACCTTAAAGATAGAAAACTGAAAACTGAAAATGCATTTTTGTGTTCCGCAGAAGAAAGAAAGTCATACAGGTTTGGAATGATATGAGAGTGAGTATTACAGATTTTGGTAGCCTTTATATATAATGCATTATAAAAGTATTTTAATCCATCAATTATTCCTTGTAATGCACCTTATAATGCATTACATATTTTCATAAATAATTGTAACCACAGTTATAATACTTTATACTTCTCTGTTAAGGGTTACACCTTTAGAAAGTATAATGCATTAAGACATGCCAAACATCCAATTTCAAATGTAACAATCTGTGAATGCTATAATGCATTTTAACTTTGGTTACAATTATTTATGAAAATATGTAATGCATTATAATGTACATTATGAATACCTTTATAATGCATTATGCATAAAGTGTTACTTTTCTTTCTTTTTTTCTTGTTGGTGAACTATCCTTTCTAAACTGACCAGGAGGAACGATGAGAAGAGAAGATCTGCAGTATCGCCCCTACAGTATCAATCTCAGATTACTGTTGATTGGTTATTATATTGTAACTACAATGTAAAGATATTGTAACAACATCATTTTAAAGAATCTGTGCACCTCTCACCTATGTGAATCAAGTATGATTTTGATGGAATCAAGACACTCTACATTAGAGAAGATTGTTTTTACCCTAAAGTAAAGATATTATTAATACGCATTTTTTTTTTTTACTTTCTATGGTTGTTGAGATCTTTGATGCATTCAGTTGCAGTCCAGACTGTTCAAGAGAAGCTGCCACCAAATAATCGGATTACAGGACAAAAGATTAAAAGCCTTTGAAAACACCAGAGCCCAGAGCTTTACATACAATAAATGAAAACATCAAAAACAAAATTAACAATCCAATTCATTCACCATCTTTCCACATTTATATGGAGTTAATAGGCTAGTCAACTAATATGAGTTTTTCATCTAGAGTATAATTGTTAATAATAGTGTAATAGAGTATACACTATTTATACTCTAGTATAAATGTATAATAGAGTATAAAGCCTATAATTGTTGGCTACCTGTATTTAAAAATCAATTTAATACGAAATGTGACTGTTGAAATTGAATGAATTTCTTTTACTCAATATTTACTCAAAACTCCCTTTGAAAACAGAGCATCTGCAAGTCCAGATATATGTGTTAACTGGTCACGTGGATACTGTCCTTAATACTATAAAATTGTCAAAATATTGACTGATTAACTGACCGAGCATATAGGCAACATCATTCTATATTTGGAGCGTTTTATTAGGCTACACGCCATGCATGTTATGTTATGTTTCATTGAATCAGAATAATCGTCATAAATAAATCAAATATTCCCTATTTTATAATATATTGAACTGATGTATTGGACTATATGTTTTTTTGTAAATTCAATAACTCACCGTCGGCAGGTGTGGGAAACGCGCTGATCTGCGATATCACAACAAGGACAACCACAAACCCAACGCGTGTTGACGCCATCCTGTAGCTGGTTTCCGAATAGTCGTATAGTTTTGAAATGTTTTCTTCTGTGTTGTCCTCTGTGAAGATGAACGGCACCGTTGGTTTGGTTTTGTGGCGCGCGCTGGTGTTGGCTGGATGCCGCGCGCTCTCAGCGCCTCTCCTATAAGCGTAAAGACTTGAGTTCTGCGGGAGCTGTTGAGTCCCTGCAGTGCTGAAACCAGGTCGCTGGCTATAATTAACAGCGGATAAGCTGATGGGAGCTCTTCGTGTATAACGGGCCCTGATTCCAGCAGCTCATGGATGGAGGAGGAGGAGGAGAACGGCACGGTCACATCCGCCCATGTGCGTCAGTCTGAAGCACCTGCGTCACGCGCATCTCGCTGTCATTCATGCTGCGGGGCAGTAAACGACCGATGAGCGCTATGAAGAGCAGATAAGAGATACACAGCAGTCTGATGTCTAAAAAAAAAAAAAAAAAAAAAAAAAGAGAGAGAGAGAGAGATTTATGACGATGCAGATTCAAATGCAAATTAGAGATTTGACCTGCTTTATTTAATCCACCATTATATCTCTGCTTTGAGATGTAGCCTAGCCCACACTGAAAGAAATGTTTAGTCAGTTCAGCTTAGAAAATGTACTTCGTGTAGTAACATCTACGATAACTGGTTTTGTAGAAATGAAATAAATGATTTAAGATTACAGAGTATAACTGAATTCAACCAACCTGAAAAACAAGGTTTTGCTGAAGTATAACTGTAGATATAACCTGATTTCTCTAGCTAAAATTACTTAATTAATAGGTTTGATATAATCTGTAACACTTAACAATAAGGTTCATTAGTTAACATTATTTAATGTATTAACTAACATGAACTAACAATGATAAATACATTTGTTACTGTATTTGTTAATCTTTGTTAACCTTAATAAAAATACAGCAGTTCATTGTTTGTTCATGTTAGATCACAGTGCATTAACTAATGTTAACAAGATTTTAATGTTAGTAAATGTTGAAATTAACATGAACAAAGATTAACAAATGCTGTATAATATAGTTAACTAATGAATCTTACTGTAAAGTGTTACCATATGATATTTTTTGTTTTATATGGTGAAAGTCCTTTTCCACTTTGATATTAATAGGCCCATTTACCCTTAAACTAAATGAAGATATTTTTACACACAGTTTAATTTAGTTTATTCAAATTAATTTAGTTTAATTGGGTCAATAGTGTTGTTTACCATTATGCACAATGTATATAATGACCCATCAAGTTAAAGGTACAATATGTAAGAATTTTGCATTAAAATATCCCATAATCTCAAGGCCAGTGTTATATATTTTGTTAAGTTGATTACTTACAATATCCTAAATGTTTCCAACAATTTTTAAATCGTGAGAAAATTGCGATTTTAACCAAGGAAACGGGGCGTTAGAGCAGGGGGGAGCTGGGAGTCGCCAGTCAATTGTGTCATATCCGCGTTACCCTCGGTTTCCGCTCGTACTGCGTGGAGTCCTGGACAAATGCGGAAGTTGTAGTTGTAGCGTCTATCAAGCAACAAACGTTAGCTTGTATCTTGCAGTCGTTATGGAACACAATTATTCTTTACCGATTGCAGTTGGTTCTGTTGACAAAGCATGCTTAATTTTATATTTTCCAAATGTAGCATTCGGTAATAGTTATGTTTATGTAAGGGAAGTATTATTGCTTTAGATTTGTGTTTAGTTTATTGACATTGTTTATCACGTTTGGTGTTTATGGCCATGTAAATAAATATAGCATATGTGTTATACATAAAGATTAATCAGTATTTTGGCAAATGATGTGGGTATGTTCGAATGTACTTTTACAACAATTGTTTAGAACACGTAAAACTGCGCCGCGTTATCACAACAATGAATTTGACATACAGTAACATCTATGATAACCAATTTAGTATTAAAACTTAATTTTCTTGCGGTTAATTCATTTTAATGAAATAAAAGTGTGATGAGGTTCAAGAGTCAGGAAGGAAGACGACAGGGGTCGACGTGACTGGGACTCGTACTTTATAAAAAAAAAGCAAAACAAACAAAAGTCGTGCACAACGTGCATTCACCGTGGCAACCGCGACGCACAAAACAGTTCAAAAATGAGAGCTCGGATTCACCAGTTTTCTTTCTCTGCGTCCAATTTTCTCTTTAGTCTCTCTCTCGTTCCAGCGCGCGGCTTATAAGCGGTCTCTCCACGCAGATCACAGCAATAAGACACAGGTGTTCGTCATTTGCACTCGACCTACTCCCATTACAGACCGCGCTGAACCACGCCCCCCTCGCCACAAAAAGCATGTCATTATAAAAATAGAACTTAGTCTCATCCATGAACATGATTTTTCGATTCCCGTCTGACTGATTTACATCATAGACTGTAAGAAATAGATTTACATCCACGGAGGAGTTTAAAACGACAGTTCCCATCATTCCACGTCATCAAGCTACGCCGTTGTTGTTGTTTGGAGTGTAGCGCCCTCTAGCGGCAAAAAATTCTTGCATATTATATCTTTAAAGGGATAGTTCACTTTGAAATTAATTTTTGATATGTTTTAGCTTACCTCAAGGGCATCCAAGATATAGGTGTCTTTGTTTCCGCAGTAGTTTCAATTTTGATATTTTTAGGTCAAACCGTTCTTGTCTGTCAGTCATATAATGCAGGTCGATGGTCACTGGCTCAAAACACAAGCACAGAGTCCAAATTAAAACAATTCCCCATCGTCCAAATGAAACAATTCCCCATCATGAGTACACATTGATGGCCAACGAGCGGTTTGTGTGAGAAAACGAACAGTATTTATATCGTTGTTATCTCTTGAAAACAGCACACGTCCAAATGATCTGACGGCGCGGGCGGGTATAGATATATACACTAGATGTCGCTTGGCTACGGTTTGCAGTAGCCAAGGCGACATCTATGTATATATCTATACCCGCCCGCGGGTATGTACTTATGATGGGGATTGTTTCATTTGGACGATGGGGAATTGTTTTAATTTGGACTCTGTGCTTGTGTTTTGAGACAGTGTCCATCGACCTGCATTATATGACTGACAGACAAGAACGGTTTGACCGAAAAATATCAAAATTGAAACTACTGCGGAAACAAAGACACCTACATCTTGGATGCCCTTGAGGTAAGCTAAAACATATATAAAATTAATTTCAAAGTGAACTATCCCTTTAAGACATCAGTACTGAGCATTGAACAGTGAGTGCCAGCATCCTGAGCACAAGCTCTACTCTTCAGCACAATGGTAACCACAAAATTCAAAAACAGAATCTCCTCTGAATGTCCAACATAACTGAACATTAAACATTAACATAAACTACCAAAATCTTTTGCTAAATTTACTTGCATATCCCATGCTGGGAACTAAAGATCCACTGCCCAGGGCTGCGTTTCCCAAAATCATTGTGAGCTAAGTTGTTCGTAGAGCCTTTGCCACCAATGGTCTCTCCGATCAACTCATGGTGCTCATGGTGCTTTTGGAAAACACACCCCTGGGCAGTGGATCTGTAGTTCCCAGCATGCTTTGCAAGGGACTGCATTAGGAGAGTACATTTAGGGATTAAGTGTTATTTTATGTGTTTTACAGTAAAGGGAAATATGTTGGTAGTTTATGTTAATGTTTAATGTTCAGTTATGTTGAACATTTAGGAGTTTCTGTTATTGAATGTTGTGGTTACCATTGTGGCGAAGAGTAAAGTGCTGTCAATTGCGATGTTCACTTTGATGCACTTTGAACTTATTGTGTGTAATAAAGCCTATAATCACAATTTCTCATTGAAGCAAAATTCTCCAATCAGCAAGGAGGAGGTGCGCATGTGTCTGATGTGTCAATTTATGTTACATAAAACTGACTGAAGTAGGTTACAACAAGAAAATTAGAATTTGTAGGAATCAGGTAGAAATACCTCCTTAAAGAAGCAACTGCACATGTTCACTTTTTACATTGTAAGCCATAATATAAATAAATGAAACATTTAGGCAGACTTTCTACTTCACTGGATATCTTGTATATTTTGAATGTTGATTTCTGTATTGATGCAAGCTTTAAAGTTACAGTTCAGAAAGAAAGATGCACTTCATCGAACACACTGACCTTTCATGACACTAAATGCCAAATGGTCTAAGATGTCACCATGGGAACTGGCTAAAAATAGCCTATGTTAGGCTTTTCAGCAAACATTAAACAATTAAGAAACACAAAATCATTCATGAAATACCAAGATTGTACAAAAATATTAAACTTAATAAGTTTAATAAGTTTGGAGTTTTAGTAAGAATTTGTAATTATTAATTTTTATAAAATAACAGTATTTAAATACATTATAGTATTTAATAATAATAATAAAAAAAAACGTAACAGTATCCCCTAACCTCACATTTATGGAGGGAAAAGCAGCCTTGTCCTGAGAACAGTTCATTAAACTCAGTTGTTTACCCAAAAGCTACTGTATTATAAAAATGGGAGATTAGAATTTAAGTTTAAAGGACATAATTCACTTAAATGATTCTAAATTAAGATGGTAAACATGCCAATGCTAAACAAATCAAGCATTTGTTTGATTAGATCTTTGATTGAAAACCTTATTGAAATATAGACCTTGTGACAATTTCCCAACAATGATATTGTTATAGGATTGAAATCATGCAAATAGAAAAGATTTCATTTTCCATTTCACTTCAACTCATATTTCTTTTATTAAACAGATGACACCTATTATGCTTACAAATATTGGGTCTATATAATCATATATCAAACATATGATGCTCTGTTAAGCATTCTATATGATAATCTTTGTTACAGAAAGTGTTATTTGACATCAGTTACTGTAGATTTGAGAGGTTGTGAGATGCTCAAGGCAGCAGGAGTGTGTTAAACAGCTCATGATTCCCTCTGCAGGACACATGTGTGAGCTGCCTGTGTCAACACATACAGACTGTCAGGTGACATGTGACCTCAAACAGCTTCATCAAATGCACACTTAACCCTTTATGTATGGAATGATATTCCGGACATTATTCAAAAGGAATTGCAAATTGTATTTGCAATTGCGTTTTCAAATTGTGGACGCATAAAATGTGACATAATCCAAACGCAAATGCAAATCGCGCATTACCGTTTGCATTTTCGTTTAAGCGAACGCACAGTGACTGCCAAATTTAAAATGGAAATGCAAAGTCCGTTTGCAACTGTGTTTCCCATATCTAACGAGTCTTGACCCTGTCATATTTAAATAGCAATTTCAATTACCAAGTCTGCTTTTTCACTTTCTCAGCGTCGCGTATGTAGCCAGCCAAAACTCAAATGAAATCGCAATTCCCTTAGTATTTCCATTTCCGATGCCTTACACGGAAACCTGTCAATCAGCGTCAAGGGTGGGATTATGCTATGGGGCGTGTTCGTGTTGGGACGTGACGTCACTCACAGTCGACGCTTAAGAGGTGATGCCCTGAACAGACAGACGCCGATTTATTTTAAACAATGGAGGTAGTTGGTGAAATTGTGGAGGACCTGATGCTCGCGCAGCAAGTTGATGACAGTACATCCTCTACAGATGTAGGTAATGTAACAAAAGTCACAAAATTCCATGACACTGAGATAAAGATTTGGTTTTGGTTTAGTTTAAAATGAATATTTCTTAAACCATCATGTTGTCTTTGGGTTCTGTTTGGATCTCATTTGATATTTCCCCTCATTCAAAAAAAACATATCTCCCTTATCTCAGTGTCATGGAATTTTGTGACTTTTGTTACATTATTTGTCTAAACACACAAAAAAACCTGGGTTTGATTTAATTGGTCTGAAAGTAGCCTATGTATAATTTTGTTTTTGTCCATTTCACAGTTGAGATTAATTTAAAATGATTAAATCCCACATAAATCTAAACAAATAGAATACACCATAAATGTAAAGTGGAACAAACATTCTCTCTCTCACACACACACACACACACACACACACACACACACACACACACACACACACACACACACACACACCAGCCGCGGCGCTACATTTTAGGTCCGGGCCCATCCATTTCTACTATGGTTTTGTACGTTTCTTCATTCGGATCTATTTGCGATCCATTCAATTCTAAACAACGCAGTTTACATGCTTTGTCCTTGTTACATTATTCATTAAGTGATAATAATAATTAGTGATAATAATAATTAGTGATAATAATTATCAGTGAACTTGATAAATGTTGCAGATATGTTTTACTATGCATGCAAACAAATGCCTTTCAACTTATGCGTGCAAAATTCAGAATAAAATGAATGTGTACAAATAGAGAGTCTGTACATGTTGTAGCCATTAAATAAGCTCATTTAGTTTCATATTTGTTAAAATATTATAATGTTATTTTTTCATCTATGTTGATTATGAAAAGTGAACCGCACGAGTAAGATAGGATGCGCAATATATCGAGAGATGTGGGTCAGACATGATTTTGACCACTTTTTGTTTTGTAGAAAGCCTTTTTAAGTGAATTTCGTTTTGTATAAATTGTATCTTAATTTTAATATTTTTTTTATCAACCAATAATTTTTTATTGCCTGGATTTAATAAATTAAAAAGGAAATATAGCAGACAATAAAATCATTGAGGCGCCCGCGCGGTCATTGCATTGCTCGTGAACAGGAGCGCATCTCATCCTAACTTAACGAAACTCAACGTATGCCTCACAGACATGAAATATATCTTAAGAAAGCCCAAAATGTATTTTTAACAATTTAAAACGAAAAGAAAAAGGCTACTCTCTGATTATGTAATCCATGATTTCTCTCTATAGGCGCGTTCACTATATGGAGATGACGATCGTCAACTTCATCTTTACAGCTGTTGTTACTGTTAATAAACTAAAAAAATAATAGGCCTATAATTTTATTAAACAATAAATTAAATTAAACTGTAATTGTCTTAAAAAAGCAGCAAAAAAAAATCCGTTTTTTTTTTTTTAAACCTATGCTAACTACGCTTTAAATTCAGGTATAGTTAGTCGCTGTCCTCGGTGCCGCAGAAAAGCACTGAAACGGAGATGAAGGGGAACCCGTTTTTTGTTTTTGGCTTATTTTAACTGGCCCATCCAGTTTTCTGGAGGCCCACCTACAATCAAAATCCTGCGCCGCTAGTGACACACACACACACACACACACACACACACACACAGGTTTAACTGCAACAGACAGCATTTTTATTGAATTTCGCAAATTGAGAACACTTATTTGAAGGGGTGAGACCTAGCACCGACACTCAACTCTTGTGCTATGTCCAGTAAAGGACGTCCAGGTTCTTTAGTTGTCCTGTCCTTCACAAAAAGCCTATTATTAGCTACTTCACTGAGGTTGGCGAAGACAACATTACTGATGTTGATGTTGGTCAAGGCCACGAAAACATTTAACTTATCCAAAATGAAATGGCTTCTGAGTAAGAGAACATCTGTAGAGGATGTACTGTCATCAACTTGCTGCCCGAGCATCATAAGGTCCTCCACAATTTCACCAACTACCTCCATTGTTTAAAATAAATCGGCGTCTGTCTTTTCAGGGCATCACCTCTTAACCGTCGACTGTGAGTGACGTCACGTCCCAACACGAACACGCCCCATAGCATAATCCCACCCTTGACGCTGATTGACAGGTTTCCGTGTAAGGCATCGGAAATGGAAAAACTAAGGGAATTGCGATTTCATTTGAGTTTTGGCTGGCTACATACGCGACGCTGAGAAAGTGAAAAAGCAGACGTGGTAATTGAAATTGCTATTTAAATATGACAGGGTCAAGACTCGTAAGATATGGGAAACACAGTTGCAAACGGACTTTGCATTTCCATTTTAAATTTGGCAGTCACTGTGCGTTCGCTTAAACGAAAATGCAAACGGTAATGCGCGATTTGCATTTGCGTTTGGATTATGTCACATTTTATGCGTCCACAATTTGAAAACGCAATTGCAAATACAATTTGCAATTCCTTTTGAAAAATGTCCGGAAAATCATTCCATATTTATGTGTCATGCTGAGAGCAATGAATATCCTATAATTAATAAATCATTGTCATTTTGTCAGATTCATGTGAGATTCATTATTGTTTCCAAATTATGTAAGACATCGTTGAACATAAATTTAAATATATTTTTTACTTCATTATTAAATTTTTATTTCTTTGCTTTTTAGTAGATATTGTCACAAACTGTGTGTTTAATTTTAGCCTACTCTCCTGGACTTTTACTTTGTTATAGTTAGTTTCCTGTTTCCTTTGTTCTTAGTTTCCCCGCCAGTCATCAGTTCTCATTCAGTCGATCAACTCGGGACAACACATGAATATGAGATATCGTGCTCTTGCGCCATCTGCTGAAGACACCTTTATTCAGGCCTGAAAGGCCAATGACACATGATGACGTGGGAGGGGTCACCTGCCCACAGCATATAGCTGCAGTCGTATGCATCATTCCCTTTGTTCTTCAGCTCTTCACCGTGCTGCTACAACGCCATCACGGCACAGTTTTCGTGAGGAAAGCCCACTGTGGTGATTCCTGTCGAAAGGCACAAGCAGAGAAAAGTTTTAAAAGCACAAGTTTAGCATTGCTAACAAAAAACGAAATTTTCTCGGGCAAAATGGCTCAAAACAAGGGTTCTCGCCCTGTCCAATGACATGAGGATACTTGTTGTCCGAAAAAGATACTCACGGGCGCTGCCCAGTGTGTTTGGGGATTGTCCACACCAAGCTGACTCTCTCCAACCCTGGAGCATACACTGCCGACAGCTTCGTTGCTCGACACTCGAGCAGTGTGTAGAGTTTGTTGAGCGGGTGCTCGATTGTGCAGTGGACAGGCACGGTACGCTTCTGTCTTCGGGTGCTGTTCCGGATGTGGCTCTAGCCATTTTGAGGAAGCCACAGAAATTTGGGGCGATCGGAGGTTGTGGGTGATTTCAACAATGTTCCTCTGATTTTGAGTGTTGGGAGAAAGATTAACTTGAGGCGGGCAAGGAATTCTCCGACGACAATTTTCAGGCGGGGCAGATCACGGCTTCCCCCTCACCCTCTGAGGCGACGGGTGGAAGTGAGATGATGGAGGATCCCTTCATTGAGCTATATCGGAGAGCAGCAGCAAAGCTGTCGGAGGAGTGGCCTGCCCCTTCCCCGATTTAGAAAAGCTTGTGCTTCGGCGGGTTCTATTTGCCTCCTCTATTTGGCCTGCACAGCTAGAGCTTTGAGCAATATGTCCTTACTGTAGACCTATCAGGCCATTTGTTTGGGCAAGCTGAGCGAGGCCGTGTCGGGGGAAGGTAGTGTGACGAGCTCATGGGGGAAGTACGATCCATGGCTGACTACATACTGTGTGCAACACATTGCACGTTGGTATCTTTAGGTCATGCAATGACAAGTACAGTGTTGGCTCAGCGCCATCTATGGTTGACTTTGGCAAACTTGCCTGAACGAGATCGGAACCGCACCAATCTCCCCGAATCTCTGAGGGGTTCAGTACGTAGAAAATTTAGCATACCAGCACAGTCGGCTGCACAACCAGGGTTTAGGTCGTCTTCTTGACCGCCACCAGCTAAAAGCTGGCTGCAGCAACAGCACCAAGACCCAGCACTGGGAGGCTGGGCGAGCACACACACAGCCTATACAGCAGGCGGGGTCTGGAAAGAGGGGCCTCCCCCCGGTGAAGGGAACATTTTTCTCCGCATGAAAGAAGGGGCGTTCAAATTCCTAGCTCGCAGACTAGTGAGGAACATCTGTTCAGAGCCAGCCGCTTTCTTCGGTGATGCCTTCTCAGCTGATGATTTCTTCTCAGCAAAGGGGCAGGTGGTTCCACAAGGGAAGATGGAGGAAGGGTTTTACAGCCGTTACTTCCTACTCCCAAAGAAGCGGGGGCTTGTGCCCAATTCTGGATTTACGGCATTTTAACAAGCAACTCAGACGTTAGAAGTTCAAAATGCTTACAGTACGTCATCTGGTTTAGAGATAGATTCGGTACAAAACACAGCTATGCTGTCACTTCAAAGGGCCGAGAATTTTCGCAGTCTTTTTTGGCTGGGAAGGCGAGTGTGTTTTCGTATAGTGTTGAGATTGCTGGGGTTTATGGCCTCAATAATAGCAGTCGTTTGGCTGGGTCTTCTCTTTATGCGTGCGTTCCAGAGATGGGCACTGAGCACTGGTCTGAATGCCACACGGCATTTATACAGACAAGTGATGATAACGCCAGTGTGTGTTCGAGCTCTGGTTCCCTGGGGATCTCGGGTCTGTTGACAGAGGGAATTCCCCTAGCCAGAGTTACGTCATGTATAATGGTGACGACAGATGCTTCACTACATGGACTCTGTGCCAGGGTAGATCTGTAAGGAGAGAATGGTGGACAGCACTGAAAGAGCATCATATAATGCGTCTGAACGCGATGTGTACAACAAAACTCATGTCAGGGGTATAAAGTGCACTCTCATTCGAGTTGCCTGCTCTGTCAAACCTCATGATTGATTCGGAGGAAGACAGGAGACGCAGACTGTGTGTTCATCTGACCAACTTTTTGTGTGTTTACCGAACCCAGTTCGTGGAAAACCGCTGTCTAAACAGCTTCTTTCGCATTGGATCGTGGAGGCGATATCAATTGCATACAAAAGTAGAGAGTTAGTTCTGCCGGCAGGGGTACGGGCGCATTCCACAAGAGGCATGGCAACGTCATGGCCGTTGTTTAGAGGGGTGTCTGTGGAGGACATTTGTTCGGTTTTACCGACTAGATGTCACAGTTTTGACAGTGGCTCAGTCCGTGCTTACAGCAGGGGCTTTAAGCCAGGGGCCGTCGCTCCCTTGAAAAGAAAAAGGGGTATGTGGTGGTGCTGGTCCCTTACGTCTAGTTCAGTGACTTGCGAGGCGTGAATATATGTCCCATAGTCATGTGTTGTACCGAGTTGACCGACTGAATGGGAAAGTTGTGTTATGCATATAACTACTGTGTCCAGAAGGAGGGAAACGAGGTACAACGAGGCCCCATGCAGTCGGAGGCTCGGAGCTGGACTGAACAAAGGGAATGCTGTGGGCAGGTGACCCCACCCATGTCGTCATGCGTCAATTAGTGATGGGAAGTTCAGATCGTTTTACTGACTCTCTCGTTCCATTTCGTTCATCAAAATGAACAAATCTTTATTCGAGTCATTTTGTTAATTTAAGTGGCTTTAAATGTTATACTTTTAACAGCCAAATTCCCCGAAAACATCCACCTGCACAATCTCGATCATATTTTGAATTAAGAAATCATTATTATGCAGCCAAAGATAATTTACAGGGAACATAAATATTTAATTTACCTTCCGAGTCTTTGGTTCATTAGGAAGTATGCAAGGATATACTTCCTTATATACCCACGAGGTGGGGCGGAGTTACGCTATGCAAATTCCGCAGACCCAAGGCATTTCATTGCCATTGGCTCGTTTTCTAATTCTCGAAGGTTATAGGCTTTCTAAGCGAAACCCCATTCGTCGTCACAACGTAACTCGTAGTGACCACAAAAGGGAATGTTTGTTACCAGATCTTGGGCCCCATTGACTACCATAGAATTTTCCTATTCCTACCACTGTTTGGTTACCCCTATTCTTCAAAATATTTTCTTTTGTGTTCAGGAAAAGAAAGAAATTCATACAGGTTTGGAACAACTTGATGGTGTGTAAATGATGACATAATTTTCATTTTTGGGTGAACTATCCCTTTAAATACCTTTGTTTTGTACCCTTCTGAAACTACATCTTTATCATCTGGACTTTATCGTTACAAATATGCCAGGGTAGGTTTATTTCAGGATATAAGCTGTATGGTGAAATTGTGCACTGTCTGAGTAGGTACTACATTTTAATTTGAACTTACTCTCCGACCGTTAAAAAAGTGTGTAGTTGTATGAATGTAATCCGGACGTACTACATCCGCCATGTTGTCATTATCATGTGACCTACCAGAGTCAGTTGTGTCCCTTTCACCTCCATTCATAAATTCTCTCCTGTGGCCTCATGGGATGGACACTTTACTTTCTCATGAGGCCACAGGGATGAGCTTTTGTGACACATTCTCTAAGTCATCACAATGGGAACATGTCATTTACCTATAGACAGTGTTTCAGATTTCACAGAATGAAAACATCCTGTAAAGGTTAATATAATATTAATTTGTTCTTTTTACAACATAATTCCAACATAAAACTATATTAGCTATAATGTGAAAGTAGAATTTTCACTTAAAAAACTAAAACGTCAATGTTTCATTTAGTTTACTTACTATAAATAAAGAAAACTACAAAAAGACCTTAATGGTTGCTATGTCCAGTCGTGTTACTTTTAAAAGTTATGCATAACAATATTGCGTTACTCCCTAAGAAAGTAACTAATTGCATTACTTAGTTACTTTTATCGAAAGTAATGTGTTAAGTTACTTTTGTGCTACTTTTTCCTCACCTGAGACTACTTGTTTTTAAATAACAACAACAAAACAAGTTCTATTTTTGGAAAATGTAAAGGCCAAAAGTGAAATGAATAAGCCTCATGCTGAAGGAAATGCAAATTCTGTACAGTAGAGGGCGCAGCTCAAACAAACCTGACAGCTGTGCTGACATTCTGGATTACAGAAGAATAAGACACAGGAGAAGAAAGACTCTTATTTCAGCAAAGAAAGAGACACAAATGTGATGTTTGTATAAAGTCATTTTAGCTGGTTGAATTGGATCGTCAAAGCTTATCAGCAAATACATTGGTTAATAAAGTGAGATTAAATACATAAAGTACATTTGTATTATTTAACACATTTAATGTTATACTTTTTTGATGGTCCCTTTTACACATTCTGTTGGCTATATTATAAAAAACAAAAACAAAAAAAAAAAAACAAGGAACTCCCGCACACTATCAATACTTGAAAATGAGTATCGAGTATTGATAGTGTGCTGGAGTTCCTTGTGTTTTTATTTTATTTTTGACCTACCCATTTGGTCTTTTTTCCCACGCACCTATCACCTGCAGGAGTGCGATAGTGATTGCCAATTGACTATAATATTTTCAAAATTAAGAATTAGCAGATATTAAGCAGACACTCTACTTATACTCTGAGTTGACACATAGGTGCAACATCACATAGTCAACAGAATGTTCAAAGAGGACCATCAAAATAATGTGTTACCTATTTCATTGTAGGTTTGCGTAATATTCGAATAGTCTAGAATTACTATTACTCACGTTAATACGTTACTCTTAACACTGGTTATGTCTTTTTCAAATACATGAAATGCTATGCATGTATGCATCGTATTTTCTGTTATGAACTAAGATGGATTAAAACCCACAATAGTATCTGCAGTCAGTAAAGCTTGCTGACTCTGGTGTCAAGCGAAAATACTACTATTTTACCTAAATGGTTTCTTTTAATTGTTTTTTTTTTCCTGGGAAGGGTCATTTACTGTAAGAAAAAATTAACAAAACAGTTTGAAACCATGATTTTTTTTATTAGATCAATATAAAAAAGCACTTTAAATTAATGGTACAGTCGTTTCAAGTCTGTCAGTGTAGTCTCAATGTCTTTATATAGGATACTTTTTTATTTCACCTCTGTGAAACAGTGTGTAGGTATTACACCAGGTTTGTGGGTACTGTGTCTAATTCACAAGAGAGGTTCCGTTTTCACCCACCATAACCATGTCAATATCTTATTTTCACACACTAAAGCAGATTTTCACAGTTCTCAGACCAGTAATGGTGTCTTTAAGATGCTTTCAGTTGTCATTGGCACATCTATAATATTTATTTACTGATCAAGGCATGACCTCAGATTGATTTCACTTTGTATGTCTTGATATGGCACTGTGCCTATTTGTGAAAGTGGGACAGAGTTCAGTCGACTCTTCTCTGTGAGTCGGAAAACAACAGGCTCTTTGTTCTGATTCTTCATTAGCGCTGCTCCACATGTTCTGCACTGCATCAGTCTCTCAGCCTGTGACACTCAGTATCCGCATCATTAGGAACATGAGGCTTTTCTTGTTGAAGTAATGCAGGTTCTAATCATTATCATTACATTCAAACTGAGAACTCAATGATGCAGCGTTGATAAAACAAAACAAAGTCTTTTCTTTCTTCATTCAGTATTTTAGGATAAAAGATGACACAAAGATTCACAAAGAGGACTGTGTCTACACAATTATTTTTATAAATAAATATATTATATAAATAATTGTAAGAAAAGACTGCATATATGTGTTTAAATAAAGATTTCTGGTTGTGTTTATTTTTAGTGTCCTGTAGAGGTCACTGCTGTCTTCTATCTAGAAGGGTGGACAGAGATTTGAGAGAAATTGATTATGTTCGTCTTTCTACAAGACACAGCATACTGAATTAAAAAGAAATGCTTTCATTTGCAAGTCATTTTTACATCTATCAAACCTGCAAGTGTTAGTGAGCAAGCTTCAAGTTGATGGAAAAAGGGGGAAATTTACTTCAAATGTCAGATTTGTATTGGCAAATATCTTGGTGTCAGTTATTCCAATGACAAAACATTCAAAATGCATCTGTAAAAATACTGTACTTATACCACGCAACGTGTTATAACTGCCTTAATGAGATCATTGTTTCTGCTACATGAATACATGAAGTTAGCTAACTGCATTTGTATTATTATTATGATTATTATCTTAGAACTGTACATTTCTGGCATACTGACATTAGCCTACTTGGACATAGTCACCTCTCATAACAAATTACTCTAAAATGTAATGTAGACATATGCATTTTCTGTAAGGCTGCTTTAAAACGATGCATTGTGAAAAGTGCTATACAAATAAATGTGGATTTAATTTAATTTACTTTTTAGAAAATCTAAATTTAACACGTGTTTTTCCATTATCCATCGTGAATTACAGTCATGCCATTAGTGCAGCTTCAAATGTAATGTTACCAACACAATTAATGTAATGAGACTCTTATTTTGACATGTTGTCTTTATGTATTCTTTTAGACGGAAGTGTTTTTCAGTAACTAGAGTAAAGTTCACGGACAGTATTCGACCTGTCAAAAATTTATCTGCAGCTTTTTTGTCGATCACCTGCACTTCAGTATGTTTGCACTTAAGACACTTCGGAGTTTTTCTCCTGCGACTAAAAATGTTTATCTGCAAGGTAAACAGGCTTTTGCCGTGACTATGTCTAGGTGAGTCATTTTCTTTATTGTGTTCATCAACAGTGTCTGTCTGTCTGTCTCCCATACGTTTTTTTTTATTTTTTATTAAATTATAAATTATTTCAATTAAAAACATTTCAAACACATTTTCATTATTAAAAATTCAATAATCCATATTCACCTTTCATATTTCACTTCCAAAATATTCAAATATTCAACGTGACATCCTGAGTTGTTAGAAATAGCTTTTTGTCAAACAAAACGGGTTAATCAGAGTGTTAATATGTGCATTTTCAAATGGCACTGGTGTTTCCTATGCGTTTTTCACGGTGAAATTAGAATGCAAATTAATAGAACGTTTTGAGGAATATTACACTCACAAAAGTAGTATAAGGCTATCATGCTTTTCTGTATGGACCGTTGTTCTTGTTAAAGTACCTTGGAGTGCCACATAAATGCAATGGTATGCAAATATATTTCTAATATTAAAAGAACTATAGCCAAGTCTATTTTAAGGTGTTAATTTGATTCCCAGAATGCAGCATGCGGAGCTCCAGCATGGGGAAACAGCAGCACCTTTTCGACCTGAAACATCCATGGCCAAGACCCTGATGGACATCGGCACCAGACGGATCTTCTCTGAGGAACACGACCTGTTCCGTCAGAATGTGCGGCGCTTCTTTCAAGAGGAAGTTGTTCCATATCACGCTCAGTAAGTCACCAGTTTGTCTTTCTCGAACCATCTCATCCTGATTGTGAGATGTAATAGATACAGGATGAAAATGTGGTACAGTCTTAAATGTATGCGCATGTGCTTGCTTATAGGTGGGAGAAGGCTGGTGAGGTCAGCAGAGAGGTTTGGGAAAAGGCTGGAGAACACGGATTGCTGGGAATATATACACCTGAGGAGCATGGAGGAATCGGAGGAGACCTCCTGTCGGCTAATGTCGTGTGGGAGGAGCAGTGAGTAACCCTGCCCTCACCTCTCTGTCACAGTAACTCCTCCCCTACCTGTCTGACCCTACAGTAGATTGGGAAAAATTCTTAATTTTAAAATGTGTAAACAGTCGTTATATGGATATGGAAGTAAAATAATGTCAAATGTTTTTGAAACAAAAAGCCTGTTGAATTGCACTACTTGAAAAAAAAAAAAAAAATAGGCATTGCATTAACCATTCTTGCATTTTAATGCATTGTAGTTTTAGGGCTTGCATTTTTATGGGCTGAAATTCAACATGGTTGAATATTTAAGCTGTGAATATTTCAATTAAAAACATTTCAGACACATTTTCATTATTAAAAATTCAATAATCCATATTCACCTTTCATATTTCACTTTCAAAATATTCAAACTGTTTAAAAATACAACCTATAATATTCAACAGGCAATTTTCGGTCAATTTTATTTCGCTTTGCAAATTCGCTTCCACAAATTCAGTGGTTCAAATTCGACAGTAAATTCAAAGGAACTGCAGGAAAAGCAGTAGATTACCGAGCATACTCTCCATCTGCTGTTAGTCAACCTCACCAGCAGGTGGTGCAAAAGCGCGTGTTGTTGACGAAGACAGAGCAACAGTTAGAGCAAGCCATTCATTCATAAAATGAAAATGATTATCTGTGTCAGTATATATGCGGAAAAGATGATAAAGACACAAAAGCTGTGTTTATGTTTCATTCAATAACTTCATTGTTACTTTCCCTGTGTAGCCTACATGTTATCAGCTTTCTATACATGAACAGGATTATAATCGGTTTCCCTCAATACCTCATACTCAAGGATTCCCCTTCCGTCGGGACAAAACGCTTAACGTAGTTTATGGACTAATACAGTGATATAAAAGACCAAACTCGCACCTTATTGGGGATGTAGGCTGTAGGCTACTATATAGGCTAGATGGACTAAGAATATGAACGTAACGCGCAAAGTTTCATGCAGAGCGTTTCGTGATATAGGGGCATAAAATCAACACTTGATCAATACTAACACTTTCTTTTCTCTTTTCTCTCTCTCTCTCTCTCTCTCTCTCTCTCTATATATATATATATATATATATATAGTATAGTATAGTATAGTATAGTATAGTATAGTAGGCTATGCCTACGTGTATTGCATTAGCTTAAACTGGGAAGAGTCATAGCACTTGCATATTGTTGTCCTCCTATTGTTAGTTTAACTGTAAATAGCTTTGGATAAAAGCGTCTGCTAAATAAATGGCTAAATGTAGCCTAATAAATGTCAAATTGGCTTGACATTGGACATTCGCACATTTAGGGGCCGTCTCCAAAGTTGCATAGCCTACAACATTGGCATACACGTTTCTAACTTCAATAGCAAACTTTAATTTATTTGAATAAATATCAAAAATCCAAAGGGTGCACATTATGCCTGACACTACATGAACACTTTACAGTTGGTTTTATGACTGTAAGTCGTTCTATTCAAATGCTATTGAAGTTAGAAACGTGTATACCAAAGTCGTATACACTTTAGAGACGGTCCCTAAATGTGCGAATGTCCAATGTCAAGCCAACTTTATGCCAATGTATCACTGGGAAACGCTCAGCATTAAGCTTTGCGCGTTATTCTGAGTCCATCTACTTGCCTGCGAGTTTGGTCTTTTATATCACTGTAATTAGTCCATTAAGCTACGTTAAGCGTTTTATAGGCTATGTCAAGAAGGGGATTCCTTAAGTATTGAGGGAAACCCTAATAGCTTGCATGCAGCACATTGCCACAATATAAAGTTAAGGCCACTAAACAACCAAGAGAAATATATGTCAACCTCAAAAATGTAACATTGGATCTTTATATCCGCATTGGGGAATAACATTATAATCTTGTTCACGGTAGAGAAAGATGCTTGTAGGCTACACAGGGAGAGTAACCGTGAAGACACTGAATTTAACATAAAACCGCCGTCATAATAATCACAAATACACTTACATTGCTGTAAATGAGTTTTATGAATGAATGGCTTGCTCTAACTGTTGCTCTGTCTTCGTCAACAACACGCGCTTTTGCACCACCTGCTGGTGAGGTTGACTAACAGCAGATGGAGAGTATCTCGGTAATCTACTGCTTTTCCTGCAGTTCCGTTGAATTTACTGTCGAATTTGAACCACTGAATTTGTGGAAGCGAATTTGCAAAGCGAAATAAAATGGACCGAAAATTGCCTGTTGAATATTATAGGTTGTATTTTAAAACAGTTTGAATATTTTGGAAGTGAAATATTAAAGGTGAATATGGCTTATAGAATTTTTAATAATGAAAATGTGTTTGAAATGTTTTTAATTGAAATATTCACAGCTTAAATATTCAACCATGTTGAATTTCATCCCATAAAAATGCAAGCCCTAAAAATACAATGCATTAAAATGCCAGCATGGTTAATGCAACTCCTATTTTTTTTTTCAAGTTGTGCAATTCAACAGGCTTTTTGTTTCAAAAACATTTGACATTATTTTACTTCCATATATGGACCCTAATAATCTGTTTGTAATCAGACTAGTAGCCCAGTCCGAATAAAACAAGTCACATTTAACCACGTCAGTCGGAATGAACTGGCCAAATCCCATTTGAATTTCATTAGGGTTGTAAGGTGTGTGTTTAAATCTTTTCAATAGGACATGTCAACACTTGATTGGATTGAAAACCAAAACTGGAAAGTTCTGCACATGTGCAATGACATAGAAATGGTTTAATGATGTATGATGCACAGAACGAGCTCCCATGCTGGAGCTCCGCATGCTGCATTCTGGGAATCGAATGAACACCTTAAAATAGACTTGGCTATAGTTCTTTAAATTTTTTAATATAGTGTCATAAATGTCTTTCTAAAATTCTCCTTCCTTCCACTCATCATCTGTGAAGTGGTGCAGGACAACGTTCTCTCATCTACAGATGCCTTGTTTTAGGCGCAGGAAGGTGCATTTTTACTGCTTGATAATAAATATAAGATTCATGTCTCTTTGTCTTCAAATTAGCACACAAAATAAATATTAAGTCTGTTTTTTGTTTTGTTTTTAACAAAGAAAAGTCAAAATAATTACCACAGTCATCAATACAAATTTTAATTTTGCCATCACAAAACAAAACAAACGCCACAAAATGTCCTACATATTATATTCCGGAAACTTAAAATAGTAATGAAAGGAAATGTAATAGTTTGGAAAATGGACATATGGGAATAGGGATATTGAATAATAGATGCTGACATAAATGAACATTAATTTATTAAATATCATTCTTTTAAATCTATATTAAAATATTTGTACAGGTGACATTTCCAAACGTTGATTATTGATATGAATATCATCTAATGTTTCTTGAATTGCATGTAATCTGCAGGATATGTTTATGGGTAATTATTTAAAAATAGGCCTACACTTAAAGAAATTATATGATTTATACTTACAGCAGTCATATGTTATGTTTTTTATGATTCCATTGTAATTCTACTTCCTTTAAAGTAAATTCTGTGTCCTTCATGCTGCCTCAATTCAAATTCAGGACTGGAATTTTTCAAATGCAATTCGCTTCTGAATGGTGCACCACCCTGATTGTATTGAGTTCAGTTTTCCCCTTGGCTTTGTGTGTCTGTTTGTGTTGTAATGTAGCAGGTGTCCTGGCTCTGTTTGTGTTGTAGAATGTACTGTAACTGCAGTGGTCCTGGGTTCTCTCTCCACTCTGAGATTGTAATGCCTTATATCAGTCACTATGGCTCTAAGGCTCAGATCGAGCACTATATTCCACAGATGACTGCTGGGAAATGCATCGGGGCCATCGCTATGACAGAACCTGGAGCCGGCAGGTGGGATTCAGTGCAGGCATGACATTAAAGAATAAATGGCACTTTAGTTCCTCGGATGGGTGAACAAATGAACTTGACTTTTAAAGATACAAAATCATATTGTGATATATTCTTTAGTTCACTGAGTCGTCCCGGTTCACGTCTTCTATTTTCTCTATGAAGTGACCTTCAAGGAGTGAAGACGTATGCAAAAAAAGATGGAACCGACTGGATTCTTAATGGAAGCAAGGTATGAACAATGGCAAGTGATGCAAAGATTTTATCAATCAATCAATCAATCAATCAATCAATCAATCAATCAATCAATCAATCAATCAATCAATCAATCAATCAATCAATCAATCAATCAATCAATCAATCAATCTTAATTTATATAGCACCTTATATAGCAACTAATCCAATGCAAGTGATTGACAAGTGTAATCAAATGATTGACACAAAATACAAGCAATTAAAATAATTGTTTATAATACAACAATAGTTTATAATAAAACATTTAAATGTTAGAATAGAATTAAAAAAAGAATGATCAACAATCAAATATATAAAAAAATAAATTTATAAAGCAAACTAGAATAGAAATACAGTATCTTTCCAAAGTTTGGAAACATTCTTTTTTTATGTTTTAAAAAAGAAGATTCTTATGCTCGCCAAGGCTGCATTTATTTGAACAAAAATACAGTAAAAACAGTAGGCTAATATTAGATAGATGTTGAGAACGGTTGTGCTGCTTAACATTTTTGTGGAAATGGTGATACTTTTTCAGGATTCTTTCATCAATAGAAAGTTCAATGAACATATTAAATGTATTTATGACATTTTTTAAAGCATTTTTTACATATAAATCCCCTCCCTCAACACAGGCTGTTCCTTCGCTTTGCGTTCGAGGGTCGAGCATATCAGTACAAAGTCCTCTCATGACTTTGTTCTCTCGTGAGTTCCCTTGGGACTGTCCCTGTCTCCCTGAGTCTTCTCAAAAGTTGCGGAGGGTGTTCCCCTGAGAGAACACAGCGTTCGCATCCTCAACTATCTCGACGACTGGTTTATACTGGCCCAGTCACATGAGCAGTTGTGGGAACACAGGGACATGGTGCTCAGTCACCTCAGCCAGTTGGGACTTTGGGTCAAATGGAGAAAGGGCAAACTCTCCCCTGTGCAGAGGATCTCTTTTCTCGCTATGTAGCTGGACTCTGTCAACCAGACGGCATGCCTCACAGAGGAACGTGTTCGGTCAGTGTTGATCTGCTTGAATTGGTTCAAAGGCAGGACAGCGGCCTCACTGACGTTATTTCAGAGGTTCCTTGGGCATATGACAGCCACATGACAACACCGCTCGGTTTGCTTCATATGAGGCATGCTGTTGTATCCATGGATTCCTCTACCACTGGCTGGGGAGCCACGTACAACGGGCATGCAGTCTCAGGGATTTGGACGGGTCCCTAACGATGCACATCAACACTAAAAGGGCCGCTACAGGGCAAACACGTACTGGTCATTGGACATTAACCGGCAAGGTGGTATACGCTCCCGTCGCATGTCGCAACTCGCCCCGCCATCTCCTCCTATAGAGTCAGAAGCATCCCTGGTCAATCGTGCAACCGACAAGCTCTCACGACAGCCTGTGCTTCCGGGAGAGTGGAGACTCCATCCTAAGGTGGTCCAGCTGATCTGGAGACGTTTCGAGGGTTTGCCTCTCCAGAAACGTCTCATTGCCAGCTGTTTTACTCCCTGACCGAGGGGACACTTGGCACGGATGCACTGGCACACAGCTTCGCAAATATGCGTCCCCCCCCATTGAGCCTTCTCGCTAAGACACTATGCAAAGTCAGAGAGGATAAGGAGCAGGTCTTGTTAGTGGCACCCTATTGGCCAAATCGGACCTGGTTCCCAGAACTCTCTCTCCTCGCGGCAGCCCCTCCGTGGCACATTCCTCTGAGGAGGACCTGCTTTCCTGGGCGGCGGGGTCTCCAGCTCGCCTCCTCAGCGAAAACCTGAATATTCAATGCACCTGCTGCTCATTTATACCCGTACTGCGGGGTGGAGCGGCAGATGCAAATCTCGCATGTGCATTGGCTCGTTTAGTTACACTCGAAGTAGATTGGTCTCTCTAGCGAGATTCCCAATTCGTCGGTTCACTTCCGATGCAACATCTCCGTTCCCTCTTCAGGGAACGAGGGTTACATATGTAACCGAGACGTTCTTCCACAACTAAGAACTGCACAACATTTGAAACTTAGATGCCATCTAAATCTACTTTTTATTCCAAGGGGTATCTTTTCCTAAACTAACATGCGCCAGTGGGTGGCCAAAAGGGGTGATGATGAAATAGGCATTGATCTGTCTGTGCAGGCCGATGTTCTGTCTTGTGCTGATGTTTTCATCTCTGTTACATAAGAAAGAGGAGGAGTAACAAAAGTTGTTTTGGCAGTTTGATTTCAATAAAAACTGTTCATAGACTACGCAAAAGTTTTGAGTTCTCTCATATTTAAATTTTTAGGTGAACTACTGCTTTTTTATATTTTATTAAATATTATATTAAGTTGAGAGAGTGCAGAGTGACTCTTTTACAGATTTGTTGGTAGGCTGTTATGAATATTCTTGAATTTTCCATCAGGTTTTGTCTTCTATTTCTGTCACTTTTTTTCAGGTGTTCATCACAAATGGCTGGATGAGTGATGTAGTGATTGTAGTTGCCGTGACTAACCGTGAAGCGAAGACAGCAGCTCATGGAATCAGTCTGTTCCTGGTTGATGGTGGCACTAAGGGCTTCCAAAAGGGCCGCAAGCTGGAGAAGCTTGGGCTCAAAGCTCAGGTGCCTCCTGAATCCTTTTAATATAAATAACAACTGTTTTAAATGCATATGATTTGCTATCTTGTTTAAGATTGAATAGAATTTATTGAAACATTATAGAGGTCTGGTTATAAATATATTGGATGTTTGTTTCTGTGCAGGATACAGCCGAGCTGTTTTTTGAGGATGTGCGTTTGCCCGCTGAAGCTTTGTTGGGTCAGGTCAATAAAGGATTTTACTATCTGATGAATGAGCTGCCACAGGTATAACAGTGAGAGCACAAATCTTTCTAGCTCTGAAGGAAACTGACTGCCTTCAGAAGTTTAAGTTATATTTTTGTTTTTCTTCTGACATCTGTATAATGCATAATACTGTATGTAGTGTTTATAAGCTCTGTGTGCTTTTGTAGAAGAATTTAAATAGTATTGAGTATTATTTGCATTATTAGAGTTGATCTCCACCCTTCTTTTAACTTCAACACCCAACCAATTCCCCCTCACACATTGCATCCGTCTGTGATGATCTTTTGTACATGGATTGCATTGTCAGTAGAATATATCAAAATATGAAGGGAATAAGATACTGCAAATTTGAACAGTTCTACAAATAGGCTGACACACCATTATGTAATAGAAATTTCAGTCATTTTTTCCTTCTCTGTCATTTTTCGCAGGAACGCCTTCTTATAGCAGCCATGGGCCTTGCCAGCTGTGAATTCATGTTTGAAGAGACAAGGAACTATGTAATGCAGCGGAAGGCATTTGGCAAGACCATCGCTGACCTGCAGGTAAATATTAAAAGGGTCTTCTTTTTTTTTTTTTTTTTTAGGGGTCATACAATTGTTTTTTATTTTTTTTATTTTATTTTTTTCAATTACTGTATTTGAGGGAAGGGGAACAGACAAGAAATGTCCATGTTATTAGTATTTAAACAATCATTCTAATACTGTTTTATCTATTAGAAACAAAGAGGCTTTTCTGTTAGTTGAGCATGAAGAGTATTTGTTTGGAAGTCTTTCTATTACACAGTTTGCCCAATTTGGTGTTAGTCTTTCATCAAATACTGAAAATCTTTCTGTCAACTATAAATAAGTAATATAAATAATAGATTTAATATATATATATCAGAGCAGAAACCAAATCTGATGCTCTCTGTATGTTTTTACGTCGTCTCAGGCACTTAATGTAAATGGCGTTAACCCCATCAATTTAGACCCTTCCCTTTGAAGAAATCAGGACAGAAGTGTTTGAAAGTGGACAAAAGAGACGGATTAAAACACCAGATGTAAACGGGAATGCGTCTCCCTCATCTACTTGTAATCCGATCAACCAAAACGCATCTTAATACCAGGTGTAAACAGGGCCTATTTACCCACTTCACATGTGACCTCTCAAGTCTAATATAGTTTTGACCTGTTTCATTCTTTTTTATTAGCCTTATTGACTGATTCAAAAACAATCTGTTATGAAATATGCTGCATAAGCTATTAAGATTACACTGAAATGACCAGGGAAGAAACTTCAGATGGATCTGCAGAGTTGCAGGTGCTACACATTACCAGCAAGAGCAAAGATCTGGTGAACTTTAACCTACATTACTCTTATCATTAGTTCTTCTGGTGATTAGTGTCTGCCCTACTTCCAATTTATTATCTCATCGTCTTTGGGCAGACCAAGATTAAAAACACTAAAACACTTTATAGGCCTTATTGACATTTAAATGTGTATGGTTATAGGGTTTGATGACAGAAATCCAGCCATTTCAGTATGAGAGAATTTTTTGTTTAGTTAGTTTCAATTAATGATTTGTTAGACTCTAGGAAATGTTTGCATAGTACGATTGGACTATTTTCATAGTATTATCAGCTCTCTTATCTCAATAAAGGAAAATTTGATTCTTCATGGTATGACCCCTTTAAAAAACCCTTTCAGTTGTATTGAGTTTCTGAGCCAGATCCTTGTAATTCGTTTCCTCATTTGTTTACTCTGCTTTTAACCTCACGTAAGGTCACAGCCACACTCTCACTTTGTAACTGTATCCCTCCATCCTGCCGGCAGTTTTAGACAGATGGTCAGAGAAATTAAATAAGCTCCATTATGTTGTTCATTTGTGCATATGGATGAGTAGAATCAGTGAGGTCTAAATCAGGTTTGCACTAATAACAGCTCATCATCATCATCATCACAACTATATGTGATTGTCTATCTGTCTTTCAGGTGGTGCAGCACAAACTGGCTGAGTTGAAGACGGACATCTGTGTTGGTCGAGCTTTCGTTGATAGCTGCCTTCAGCTCCACAGTGAGAAGAAGCTGGACTCTGGCACAGCATCCATGGCCAAATACTGGTGAGTCTTTTGTTGAGTAAACCTACTGAACACTTTTGTTTGGCACTTTTGAAACACTGCTTAACGAAGCTTCGAAAACTTTTGTACTCCCCAAGTAACGTTATTTCAGCAAATGAGGCTTCGTCACGTCATACTGTTTCATAATGTTTCAAATGTTTTGCATTAGGGTCGAAAGGGCGAAATTTCACAACGGCTTCAAGTTACTGATGCGAAATCGCAGCATTGACCTTTAGAAAGCTGCCTGATTTGAAAGTGACTTCTGTGTCACAAAATAAACACAACAAAAACACAGCAGTGAGAAAACAGCAGTTAAGAAAGCATCTGATCTTAGCAATGTTGATATGTTTGCACCAGCTCTGCAATTTAACACACAGTGTCTCTTTCAATTAGAATTACAACTTTAATTTCTACTATTAAGCAGCTCTCCAGTTTGTTTCATATTTTCATTCGCATCTGACCGCGACGGCCTGAACAGAAGTAAGCTAAGAAGCCGGTGCCTCTCAACCACACCCATTTATCACGGAAATGATACTTTCATGAAAACATTTGCAATAGTTTTTTGAACGGTGCCAGTATGCATGTGGTGTTTCAAGCACTTTGAAACGGTGAATCATTTTGTAAAGAAATTGGGAGTTTCAAAAATGTTCACTTCTCCCATCACTACTGAACACTATAGTACTGTCAAAAGCTGATGTCTTATGATGGGCTGCACGATATTAGGGGCAAAAATGACATTGCAATTTCAACAGATGACTTGAATAGCTCTATTTGGAAAGAATGAATCATTCTTGAATGTGATTACGAGGATACTCGCTGAGATGGCCATTTTGACAATTTTGCGTGTGTGTCCTTTCAAGCACAAAAACACAGGAAAAAGAACTGAATTTGGTGTGTGTGCGCACAGTAAACAGTGTGTGAGTTCTCTTTCGTGTGTTCTTACACTAAACTCGCTTGAATGTTTAAACCAGGGTTTCTCAAACTCGGTCCTGGAGGGCCTCTGTCCTGCACAGTTTAGCTCTAACCCTGATCAAACACACCTGAGCAAGCTAATCAATGTCTTCAGGATCACTAGAAACTCACAGCTAGGTGTGTTTGATCAGGGTTGGAGCTAAACTGTGCAGGACAGTGGCCCTCCAGGACCGAGTTTGAGAAACCCTGGTTTAAACTAACTGGAATGTGAAAAAGATAAACTTCCACTCTCGCTTTTTCTTAAAGGGGTCCTATTATGCTTTTTCACTTTTTCAACTTGTTAGTCTGTAGTGTTGCTGTTTGAGCATAAAACAGATCTGCATAGTTACAAAGCTCAAAGTCCACTCCAAAGGGAGATATTTTATTTAACAGAGTCCACTTTTTAAGAACTAAAACAAAACGGCTCGTTTGGACTACAGTGCATTCTTTCCAGATTTTATGAAGTCATAATGTTACTCATGTAAATAATCCCCGCCCAAGGAATACCCAGACGAGGCCTGGTTGAGCTGCGCAAGGGAAGATAAAGAGTGTTGTTGCTGTTTTTTAAAACCTGGAAAATGGCTGACGAACTTAGAGTGGTTAATTTATTTTGAACACTGTTCCTGAACATTAGTTGTTTTTTCTATTAACAGTTCCAATTATAAGCTTTATGTAACTGCTATGATAGCTATGATGTAAACGAAGGGCAAAGCTTTGCCTCCGCTAGCCTGATAACTAACATTACAGTATTGCTGTAGTGTTTACTGTAGCTTTTGTAAGCTCTTGCTTTTGTAAGACTGTTCACCGCCCCATAGGAAAATTATCCATGATTTTGTAATTGATTACGGTTTGTGTTACCATTGTTTTCTGACAAATATGATTAAATGGTGTATAGTATTTATAAGAAAATGACAAAAAAACATACCACTCTTGTTCGCTAACATTGTCGGGGTCTGAATCGGGCTCGAATTGGTTTGAAATAGACGCCATCCTTAATATTTACACTAGAGAAGAACTTGCGGTTATGAAAGGGCGGGACATTTCCCAAACACGTGCTAAGTGGTGCCAATCACAACACACTGGGCCAGCTAACCAATCACAATACATTTCGTATTTCTGAAGAAGGGGCTTCATCGAAAACAACGTGTTCGAGACAGACTGGGGAGAGAGGAGCTGTAATAATGTAAAATATGTGAAAAATAATGCAGTTTTTTAACAATCAAGCATGAAAACTAATTCTAGTACAGCCCAAAAACAAAATCAGGACGTCATTAAAAGGCATAATAGGACCCCCATTACATTGCAATTAATATGCAAATCGCATGTATTCTGAACCGTGGGACCTGGTCTGTACTGATAACTGATCAACTACAATCCCTACTTACACTGTATTTGACATTGCACATCCATGATAGTCACATTGCAGGATGTGCAATCGCGATACCGATGCTGAAACGATATATCGTGCAGCCCTAATTTGGATTTGTTTCATGTTAAATACTAATTGTGAATGTGTCTTTTTCCCTCCTCAGGGCGACAGATTTGCAGAATAGAGTTGCCACTCAATGCCTGCAGCTTCACGGAGGATGGGGCTACATGTGGGAGTATCCAATAGCCAAGTGAGTAACAGTCACTGAGTAACATCAGCAGCGTCTACTTTGCCCTTGTAACCAGAATGCAATGTTTGTTCGATGACAGTGATTGCAAACAGTGGTTGAAGGGATAGTTTACCCACAAATGAAAATTCTGTCATCATGCATCCTCTTGTCATCCTAACCCAAATTAATTCCTTCTATTAAACACAAAAGAAAAAAATTAGAATGTCCAAGCTGCAGGGACGCAAGTTTTACTTATTTATACAGATTTTAGTATTTTCCAACCTGAAGGATGAATAATGTAAATTGCATTAATCCGAGGCAGAAACAATGCCTCATTTTCAAATACATTACATGTGAGCAGATCATGATAAAAACAAGAGAAATGATTGTAATTTAACTGTTCTGCAGTACAATAATATTATTGTAATTGTAATATATTTATTGATTTGTTTAACTTTATAATTGAAATCATAAAATAAAATAATTTTGAGTACTACAACTACTAGTACTATTACTACTACTAATAAAAATAAAAATTGTAGTTGTAATAATATATGAATGGGGAAAAATAGGTTTTCCTTTCCTTCCTTTTTTGTCATTAGCTGATCATATGCCTAAAACTGCTCTTGTCCATTCATGGGGACTGGTGCTGTCAGTGACAAGAAAGAATAATAAAAGTGGTTCATTCTTATATATAACATGTGCACTATATTCTTACTCTTCAGCGGTCATATGATAGCTTTGTGTAAAAAAAAGTTTCAAATTTAAGTAGTTATTCACTGAAAAAAAAAAAAAAAAAAAAAAAATTAGCAGCTTGATTACAGAGCACCACATGGTGATGGGAAAAATATGAAAAAAATATGAGATGGTTTTGCATTCTCTAGCAAAAGTTTGCATTACCCCCGAGATTCTGTGGGGAACGCAAACATTGTGCGAACGAATGCAAAGTTTCTTGGGGAACGCAAAACATTTGCGAGAGAACACAAAAGCATCGACTTCTTATTTTTCCTACCATCCTATATTTGTCCCATCACCATGTCTTTTCAGGGGCTCTGTAGCTTGACAGCCCAAGTAGGGCTCACTGCATTCTGCGGTCCCCGCCCCAACCCCGCCCACATACAGGTGTGATGTCAGAAGCCACGCCCATGTCCAAATACGCCACCTTGTGACTCCCCATCCCCTTTCCACCCATAGACTGTAAAAAAAGATGGACGACGCCCCTTCGCTCTCTTCCATTGATGAGAACTGAAGCCGCCAGTGTCCCGATATGGCGCTGACATATTGGAACTTGAGTCAGCGCAGTAGCGATCTCGGGACCAGACCTGCGCAGTAGCGATCTCGGGACCAGACCTGCGCAGTAGCGATCTCGGGACCAGACCTGCGCAATAGCGATCTCGGGACCAGACCTGCGCAGTAACGATCTCGGGACCAGACCTGCGCAATAGCGATCTCGGGACCAGACCTGCGCAGTAACGATCTCGGGACCAGACCTGCGCATTAGCGATCTCGGGACCAGACCTGCGCAGTAACGATCTCGGGACCAGACCTGCGCAATAGCGATCTCGGGACCAGACCTGCGCAGTAACGATCTCGGGACCAGACCTGCGCATTAGCGATCTCGGGACCAGACCTGCGCAGTAGCGATCTCGGGACCAGACCTGCACAGTAGCGATCTCGGGACCAGACCTGCGCAGTAGCGATCTCGGGACCAGACCTGCGCAATAGCGATCTCGGGACCAGACCTGCGCAGTAACGATCTCGGGACCAGACCTGCGCATTAGCGATCTCGGGACCAGACCTGCGCAGTAGCGATCTCGGGACCAGACCTGCACAGTAGCGATCTCGGGACCAGACCTGCGCAGTAGCGATCTCGGGACCAGACCTGCGCAGTAACGATCTCGGGACCAGACCTGCGCAATAGCGATCTCGGGACCAGACCTGCGCAGTAACGATCTCGGGACCAGACCTGCGCATTAGCGATCTCGGGACCAGACCTGCGCAGTAGCGATCTCGGGACCAGACCTGCGCAGTAGCGATCTCGGGACCAGACCTGCGCAGTAGCGATCTCGGGACCAGACCTGCGCAGTAGCGATCTCGGGACCAGACCTGCGCAGTAGCGATCTCGGGACCAGACCTGCGCAGTAACGATCTCGGGACCAGACCTGCGCATTAGCGATCTCGGGACCAGACCTGCGCAGTAGCGATCTCGGGACCAGACCTGCGCAGTAGCGATCTCGGGACCAGACCTGCGCAGTAGTGAGCATGAAGTAACGCCGCGAAATCAACGCTCCGCCCTCACTCTCGCAGAATGCACTCAGGGAGAGTGCATTCTGCACACTTTTTTAAAAATGTATTGCAGTACGACAAGAGGCTTGTTACAATAAAGTAAATACAATCTCCTCAGTCCTCCGAAGATCCCGAAAAAAATGTCCGTTGGTGCTTCTGTGACTACTTCGCTCAGAGAACCTGTCAATCACAGCTGTCAATCATGACGTTACACCACCGCATCACGTAACTAACTTAAAACCAACTTATTTTTGAAACAGACACTTGAACTTACATCAGTGTGATAAAAACGACAGCAAATGAAAGAAACCACCTTTGGAAAAAATATATTTGAAGTGACATTTATTTGTTTAGTTGGTCTCACGTCCTGTTGAATAACACGGGGAGGCGGGGCTTATGACCTATACTAGGACCAGTCACCGGGGGGCGATCGAGACGTTTTGGCTTCACTTTTCAGGGCTTGTGCGGCACGCTTGGTTCCACCCCGGAAACCCCATTTGTTGTATGTAGGTTTCTGATTGAAAGGGTTTTTAGGCGTAAGGGTAGGTTTGTGGTCTGTCATAATTAAAAAGAGAAATATAAGAAGTAAATGAAAAAGAACTTGTTGTGAGGGTTACATCTTCTCAATGATTCTTCCTGTTTCAAAGTTAATGAGGAAGCGTTTTTTTTTTGTTTTTTTTTATCCCCCAAACCAGAAATCCTGCCCTGCTGCTGATTTCATTGGTTAAGGTTACAGTGATGGGTAGGTTTAGGGATCAGTGTTTGGTGTTTAGGCAATCAGTAATGTGATTTGGGGGGGTGGGGGATGGGGGGATGGGGGGGGGGAATCAAGCTAATGAGAAGGTGACGTATTTGGATACGGGCGTGGCTTCTGATGTCACACTTGGATGTGGGCCGAGACGCTTCTCTGACAGCTTGAAATAGCATGTTCAGTTGTTTTTCTAATATCCAGCAGAGGGCGTGTTTCTCTCAGCTCTGCACTGTCACACCATCTCACACTCTTTAAATGGGTTCATTTGAACTGTCAAAAAATGCTTTTGTGCATTGTGAAAACACTTTTAAATAGCCTTTCCATGGAAGCTACAGTTTGACTATGTAGTTATCAAGAGTGACTAATCAGAAATCAGACTAGTGGATATTTGTATATTTTGCTGGCAGCAGTTGTACCCTGTGTAGGTGTGAAATGCCTCTTTCAGAACCTCCCGGGAAACAGCTAGTGTTTAATAAAGGCTACATTTTGAATATTCAATATAAATAGTTTTTAGATATTTAAATTACATATCTCTCCCTAAGATGAAATTAAAAAAAAAATGTATCATTAAGAGTTTTTGCTTTTACTTTTATGACAATTAGGCACATTTTCTTATTTTTGTTAGTGTAAATTTCTGGTGTTTGTTAGTTTAATGTAAGATAAATGATATATTATTTATATTGTGAAGTATTTGTAAAAATTTGCAGTATTCCTTATGTTGATTTACATTTTAGAAAGCATTGTATTATAGCTTTTTATTGTAATACATGTGTATTCAGGGTTATTGGGACACTTTTTGCTATTGAGATGACTTGGAAAAAGTGTCCCAATCAACCTGTATTCACCATACATGAGAATCATAATTAATAATTGCAAAGTAAAAAAAAAATGTCTTGATGAATTAGGGTAATTAGAATTTCCCCATTATAATAATAAAAGTTTGAGGGGGAAATGTGCTTGCCATGAAAATGTCACAGTGTGAAATATCTTAATGGTCTTAAAAATAAGCTTCAATTAAAATAGTGAATTTATTTTTTCCTTTGTTCTTGAGGTGAAATATGACCTGGAAATTCTTGAGATTCACCCAGCCAGACTTTGTCTCTTGACCCATACATAAAAGGCAGCAGAAAAGTTTTAATGACTGTCTCATGTTCTCTCTTTCAGGGCTTTTGCAGACTCCAGAGTTCAGCCCATCTATGGAGGAACCAACGAGATCATGAAAGAACTCATCTCACGCAACATTGTTAGCAAAAAATAAATATAGGAAAAATGAACAAGGTGAGAGTTTGATTTGGTGCCTCTAATGTCTCCTATGTCTGTAGCAGGAGCTTCATAGATTGTTGATTATTAAAAAAAAAAGATCTCAGACGAGTGATTTAACACAGTGTTATGTAAATGTTAATGTCATGTGACAGACCGTTGATATCATATGGTGTCCCCAGAGAGAATGTCTCTTCTGTTTGTGACTCTTTGCTGTATGTATAGATAATTTAAGATACATTTGCCTTCCAGGTGAACAATTTGCACCACTTAAGAACAGTAAAACTGTTCTTTAGTTGTAAAGTCCAGATATTTTGAAGAGATTTGATTGTTCGATATGTGAATACCATCTCTTTTGTACTGCTTAATCTTTATAAAGACATTTCTAAAGATGACTCTTCTGTTCTTTTATCCCACAATGTGATACTCTTATTTTTTTTTTTCAAGGACACCTTCAGGAAACTAAAAACAGTGAATTTTAATCATGCACTGTTATGATTTGTGTAAACAAAGAGAGTCTGTGAAAGTGTGTGTGTTTTATGAGTCTCTGGCTGGCTGGCGTGTTCAAAGTGAGTCATGGAGCAGAGGTGGGTGGTCTGTGAGAGTTAGTTGGTGGGTGTTATAAAGAGATTTAAAACCAGAGTGTTCAACTCTTTCTCCATCCCGCCCTCTTTCTGTCATGGGTATAATTATAGATCAGTTTTCCTTTTATTCAAAGATATTCAAATATAGAGACATGCTATGGAGGTTCAGAGCAACTATAGATTAGACAGAGGAGAGAAAATTGACTTTCAAAAGCATGTTTGACTGCCGGTCAGAATACCAAAGTCATGATTCTCTAACAAATCGTTCTATTGAAGCGATCTTTTTTAATGATTCGATTGAACTCCTTGGTAAAGCATTTGTACCCTATTTTCTGTGAATGTGCAAGATTTTCGATTCATTAGCTGCGATCGGTAAATGACTAAGAATAACAAAGTGCAGTAAACAGTAAAACTATTTGCTCTACAAACTAGTGTGATTATGATTTTACCATAATAAATTAAAATAATATGATATCAAATAGGCCTACCAGTTTGCAATATCAAGCAGCATTGACAAAATCAAGTCCCGCCTTACTTAGGCTATATTTCTTCTTGTTCTAAAAGCCTCGGCTATATATGGAAGCTTGTTGTCTGCCACGGAATGAACAATACAAAAGTTAATTGCGTCTTTTAATCTCACAATTCTGACTTTTTTCACAATTACGAGTTTACATCCCGTAATTCTGAGAATTGAAAGTTAAAAAACAAAACAATTGCAAGATATAAACTCGCAATTGCGAGAAAAAAGTCAGAATTGCTGACTCAAAATTCAGACTTTTATTAGAGAAAGAAGTCACCTCACAATTTTGACATTTTCTCGCAATTGTTTGTATCTCGCAGTTCTGACTTTATTACTTGCAATTCTGAGAAAAAAAAAACTCTCAGAATTGCAAGTTTACTTTTCGCAATTTGAAACTTTATAACTCGTAATTGCAAGTTTATATGTCACAATTACCTACCAGTTACTTAAAAATTACTAATTAGTATTTACCAGCTACTTAAAAATTCCTTTTAATTTTTTTTATTCAGTGGCAGAAACAAGCTTCTATAGCCATACTGTAGGCATACGTCACTACGTAGGGAAGAAAAAAACTATTGCAATTTCCGTTTCATGACGAGTTGGATAAGGGAGATCTTTCTTATTCGAAGAAAATTTAAAAAAATAAATAAAAATTATTTAATGTCAATCAATTGTGATGATATCATTAAGCAATCATTTATTTCACAAATGTAGATTTAAGACACTTAATCTTGCAGTAAAAACATCTTTGAGTGACGTTTCGAACCATCAGTTTAATCAGAGACAATTTATATAAGAGACATGCCACTTCCTCAATCCTCAATAGAACCAGAGCCCGTCTACGGAGAGCCTGCCCACTCCCTATTAAGTCCTATTGTACCGAATTTTGGTTGTAGTACCACCAGAGTTCCACTGGGGGGCGATCGCCATGAGTGCAAAATGAATGGGAGTCTATGGGGCTAGACGGCTAAATGTGTCTCTTTCACCCGATTGCCGTTGATAAATCTCAAATCTGATTGTAGATTTTGCAAGTTCAACATGGGTTTTAGGTCGAAAGTAGAATGAACGAGTACTTATGTCCTTTCGATTTCTTACAGGTTGAGTTGTTGTTGCCCATAACACGCTAGCATTCTGCTAATGAACGCTGATTGGTCAGTGTAGGACTGATTACGACCAGAGATACCGCTTGATGGCATCGTGGCATCCGAAGCGGGACCAGAAACAAACAAAACAAAAACACTTCTAGCAAGTGTGTTTACCTGTGTCAGCTGTGTTGTCGATGCCTCGAGTGAAAAGAAAGTGCAGAGCGCGAACGCACCAGAGTGACTGAAGGACTGCCGTGAAGCAGTATCTCTTGTCGTACATGTATATGACGTCATTGACACTTTAAAAGACTTTTTAAAGCAAATAAGTGACTCAAAAAAATCTAACACCCAGCAATGTGTAATTTATTTGCATCTCCTTTCGATTACAACATTCAAATTACTAGACAAAAAATTATATCCTGAGAAAAGTGGATTTTTATTGGTGTAGCGCCATAGACCTCCATTCATTCTGCACTCGTCCTGTGAGCGCCCTCATATGGAATCAGAGTGGAACTGCAACCAGTTCAGAAGCCGGAAGTGTACTGAGAGTGAAACTTCTCGCCATATTAGACATTCTCTGATAGAACTATATAAGGAAAACCCGTAACGGCAAAGATGGCGGTTGTATGAACATGTCCCGCCCCTCCCGCTGGAAAGCCAATCATCTGCTTTTAACAGGCAAGCCGGGAAACATTTAAACCTATCGTCTGGTTCCACTGACGCATGCGCACAGTTGAGGTTTTGCGACAGCGGAGACGATTTGGGGACAGCGAGTTGTTGTGTGTGCAAGATCAGTGACAGGGCGCATATTTAACTGAAAGAACCGTATGGAAAGGACAAGCAGAGAGGGAGAGCCCCGGTCGCGCGCGCGCGCACCCTCTCTCTCTCTCTTTCCGAAGTGTAAATAAGACTTTACCGTCTCCAAATTAAGCGCTGTCTTGCTCTCTCTCCCGCAAGCATATTAATCAAAATAAAACGACATGATGGTAAAAGGTCGGAAGACCAAAGTTTCATGTTGGAGCATTCGGAGATTTTTTTTCCCCCTGAATTACCGCTGGGTGTGAACTGTGCTAAAATACATTGCCTTATCTTCTCTGAAATGCGTTCCACACATTCAGCTGACATAAAATGACTCTCTAAATAAACGAAAAAACCTATCCAGTGATGTAATGTTTTCTGTGTTGACACTAACCTTGTGGGATGTCCATGTCCTAACTGCTGGGATAATCACACAACCGTATGACACGTCCAATTCGCGAACTAATGATTCATTTGAACCGATTAATTTTAATGAATAGTTAAAACTACTGATCTATACAATACATTGTTATTACTGATAAAGTGCAAACCTGCTTATATTTAAATAAAGGAGAACAATATTGACATTGAATATGCACAACACCGGCATTCTGGATAGAGACGTAAATGAAGTTGGTGTCGTGAACCCTTGCGCATGCGTAGTAAAAGTATAACCTGTGGGGGAAAAGGCGTTTTAAACCTTATTTTGGGGCAAAGTCATCAAACTTTTTCAGCGATTTTTATCATATTTTACTGCTGTTTCTATACATGCCGTTTTTATGTCCCAGTGACCAGTGAAAGTGCAGTTCTGACTCCAGGGGCGGTGCTAGGGGGTGGTCAGGGGTGGCCGTGGCCACCCTTGGTCTAAGCTTGGCCACCCCTCTCACAACTGCTGTTTCTGTCCCTTTTTTATTGACAAAAATCGCGTTTTTTAAAGGGACACTTCACCCATTTGCATTAAGCTTTGCATTGTTAGAAACCCAGTCATACTATTGAATGGTCATGCAACATTTTTTCATTTTCCCCCGAGACGAGAGAAATCTGTATTTACCTCTTTACACTTCCTCCTACAATGACGCAAAAATCGTCATTTTGCGTCATTATAGGAGGAAGTGTAAGAGGGGGGGATTTCTGTTAAGACTACAAGCACTAGATCCACCCTTTCAAACCCGCCCATAGGGGGTTGGACCTAATGCGCTAACAGACCTATCACAGATCAGTGCGAGTGCATTTGATTTCAACGGCAGAAACCTGCAGAAAACATGGACGAAGAAAGCTGAGTAGTAGGGGTTACCATACTCTATTTCCCGGACATGTCCGGCCGTCGAGATCGACAAAAATGTCCGGGATTCAGCTTTTGCTTTCTGCGGTCGCCATCCATTGTTTACATGCTCACCTTTTGTTTCAATCTAACTGAATTCACCCCGATTGGTGAATCTGAATGTAATGTTTACATGAATTTAAACAAGTGATCGGTTGATTTGAGTTTTAACATTGCTAAGAAAATACCCGCACCTCCTTGAGAGATAGCCCATGAGACCGGTGCATCTCACAGGCGCGCTCATCAGTAATCACAGTAATACAGGGAGCAGGACGAGGCTAGCACCGCGGGAGAAAGACGCGAGGCTGGTGGCGTGATCGGTTGAAAGACGCGAGGCCGGTGGCGTGATCGGTTGAAAGACGCGAGGCCGGTGGCGTGATCGGTTGATGTGTGTTTTACCATTGCTAAGAAAATACCTGCTCCTCCGTGCGAGATACGAGAACAGTGCCTCACAGGTGTCGGTCGTCAGTAATCACGCCACCGGCCTCGCGCCGTTCTCCCGCGCCCCTCAGCCTCGTCCTGCTCGCCACAGTAAACATGATGAATGGCGACTGTAGAACGCAAAAGCCGAATCCCGGACATTTTGGGCAAACTCGTCACGGAGACTCACTCGTAGCCTAGCCTTGCCTTGATGTTTTTGTTCTCAACTGCGCTGTCTTACTGGTAGGCGTGGCTTGGGAGTGGCCTTGTAGGGCAGCGAAGCAAGTGCGTTCTGGGAGTTGTTGTCTTTCATCCACATAAGCCAAAAATACATTTTCTGGCTTTTCTCAGTCTAGAAAGCTCCAAATTCAAAAATAATTTCACATTTCTTCTACATAAATGACCCACTTTCAATACACATTCATGTCTCCACGGGTGAAATGACCCTTTAAAACGCTGAACCGTCTCTTTAAGACCACAAAAAACGTGAGACTTTTCAGACGCACACTCCAACTTCACCTCAGCGCCAGGCGCAAGCCAAACCAGTGCGGAAATGCAAGTGCCGAATGAGCTTCAGCAGAACATCAGACAGTGAGATGCACATAGTAAATATAGAGTCAATCTTTCTCAACTGGTGGGTTGTAAGACCGTTTTGAGCAAGTCGAATAATGTGCAGTCAACAACAAACGTAATTCTCTTTTTTTCTGATGCTACTTTTATTTTAGAAGATGTGTGTGAAAGCTTGTGACACTTCTGTCAGATGCTGAGAAAAGCGCATTGTCCTTATTCAGTTGGCTATCTTCGGTAAGATGAGATGTTGTCAGGCCAAATATAAGTAAAACTAACTAACTTTCCTGTCATACGGCTGAGAGTTGTACTGTGCTTGCGGTACGCACATCACGCGCAAATGCGGCGCGCTGTAGCCGTAGTTCTGTCGTCAATTAACTCATGTAAGAATCAAAACGGCGATTAAAGCGGTCAAAACTGCATGCATGTATTTGTTATGCATGTGTCACATTTGTCTGGATTAAAATATTCTGCTATGTGAGATCACAATATAAGGCACAGATATGTAATGTTTTAATGTCCAAATAAATGTGAGCACTGTGCGATAGGCATTAATTTTGCGTTAATTTGTAAAGGACAAACAAAAATGGATAATTTTTAAATCCATAAAATAACTTAATTTTACATTCTGGCAACATTACATTATGAAAAACATAACATTTTACATTATGTGCTGTTGACTTCCGCCTTGTTCACATTCTTGCACATGGGGATTCAATAGTTTTGTTTTCCTTTTTAATTTAGGTATGATAGAACTGTTGCAATTATTTATTTTGACAACTAATATAGAAAGTTAAACATTTTTTTTGACAAACTCAGAATTGGTTGAAGAGTTCATTGATTATATAAAACGTATTGAAGGTTGAATAATATTTGGACTACAGTATTATCTGCACGTTATCTCATCCATGAAGATGCAACAATGTAGAACAAGCTATTAGAGATTTTGAGAACCAGAACCAAGCTAACTGAGCAAGTTGAACTTTAGTTATAGTGTGTGCCCTTTTATTACTATTTAATTAATTTTAACATAAGGTGGTGGGTAATAAAAAAAAAATCACTCATGTATTCCATGATTCCTAATTCACTACTATTTCAATTACAATTAAGTACAAAATAACTTTATTCAGTTGTGTAGGCACTAAAACAGTCCAATACATTATAGTCAAATTATTTTTTATGATAAAATAATTAAGATTTCTGTGCCACCCCAGACTGGTTGCTGGCCCTTGCCTGGCCACCCCTATGAAAAAATCCTGGCTCCGCCACTGTCTGACTCTCTGCCCATTCATTTAGATAGGAGCCTGGTCTTGTTAGTCCGAAATAGCTGCCTGGAGGCGTTGCCAAGATGGCGGCCGAGAGGCACGACTTGCCTAAAAGGACTTTGGTTTAATCGATTTGAACTGTTCGAGTGCTATTTAAAAAAACACTTCGCCTTCCCTGAAGGCAGCAAAACCCCTGCTTTGATCAGCGCTCTGTCATTCATCTTACTTAGGTTCCCCAGTTAGTGCACACTGTGTGGGTTTTTTTTAGTGTGTGTGTGTTGATTTGTAGCCTGTTGTTGCCTAACAGCCTGTCATGTCTTTATTTTCTTTAATAACCCAATTATTTAATCTCCGAGCAACCCGACTCATGCTGTCTGCTGCTGCAGCTAAATTTGGACTCTCAGTCGCACATTCTCGATCTGTGAAGCCGCTGGAAGATCATGAGCTGTTCAAAAAATTAGTGTCATTCCTCATTAGCAAGCCCAGACAGAATCTGCTTATGTATCTCACTTTGTCTGTGATGTTTTGGGGCAAAATATGCCCCTGAAAAATGTTTTTTTTTTCTTCCCTACAATAAAAGTCAATGGGGTTCAAAACAACACTGTACCCCACTGACTTTCATTATATGAACATAAAACAGCATTTTTTGTCTGTGCAAGAAAGTCAGACAGGTATGGAAGGACATGTGAGTGAAATGATGGACAGAATTTTCATTTTTGGGTGAACTATCCCTTTAAGCATTTAGTTTAAGAATCCTCAAGAAACTAGTTACAGGCAAAACATCTACTTTAATACAGACTGCAGAGTTTCAGAAGTAAAAACAGAGATTTTTCTATAAGGAAATTTTTATCCGATAACTAATAAACCTATAAAGACAGATCTACTGTTCCAGGGTTGCTAATCGATGGTATCCATTTGCATTATTTCAACTTATTTTTACAGTTACCTTATTGGTTCTTGCACGTCAAGCGAACATGCTTGAGCTTCCGTTTATAATATCTGACGTGTCCATTAATGAATGTTTATATGTGAATAAATCCCTAAATTCAATCTGTTCATCATATAAACCAACTTTTTTCTCTTCAGAAAGTTATGGACTAAGCCGCTCAATTTACATGGATTAGTTTTACGATCTATTTGTGAACTTTTTGAAGCGCCAAATTGTCAGTTGCTTAGCTGTCAGTAGAGAGACAGAAATCCCTCAGATTTCACTAAAAAGATCTTCATTTGTGTTCGAAGATGAACAAAAGTTTTAAGGGTTTGTTTGGAATGGCATATGGCTGAGTAATTAATGACAGAATTTTTATTTTTGGGTGAATTATCCCTTTAATATATCTGTCTCCTTTTAAATGGCTGTTAATGGAGAAATAACCTTTTTGTCCCGCATAATTGTGTAGTTCCCAAATGGGAGTGAAATGGACCATGCCGACCCCTTGGCTCACAGAGCTATGAGAGGGAATATGAGTGCTAGTCACTTTTAAAAGTGAATTTTAAAACGTTTGTCGTTAAAGCTTCTTTGTCTTGCATTCATTTCTGTCTTAATGCTTTTCAAACCTGGTCTTTCAAATATGTAGAAATGCCAGTCTGTTCTCTTTATGTGTTCAGAAAAGAGGAATTACAACTTTATGTTAACAGAAAAGGAAGTTTTAAACCTCGGACATACCATGGTGTGCTCTTCTCTAATTTTAAAGGATCTGCTCCATGTTTTCAAGAACTTCTTTGTGTTGTATGAAATGTGTCTTTAGTTGTGGTAGAATAGAGTTATTTTAACTGTACTCCCATTAGACACATTATCCAAAGCTGCATTCAAGTCCTGTCAGAATGATAATTTTTACAAGGTGAGTGCACATGAAGTCATAATTATCAGTGGGAAACAGGGCTTGTCAATTAGAGAATTATGGTGGAAGCATAATGTTATTGATCATATGTTGTACATACAATTTCGTTTGTACACATTTTGTAAAAGCTCAAAATTTAAAAAAGGTCAAAATCGTCTTTGGAAGGTATAGGACCATAAAATGTTCGTCCAATTATTGCATTCGTTATACGTTATACTCAGAATGGTTCGTGACTCGAATTGATTGGTTTTAATGGCAATACTATCAACGCCGAAATGATTCTGCACCAGTCAGGTGGTACAAGTAAGAGCTCTTTAAGTTGTTCATTATTATTGTAATGTTTTGTGCTTTGAGACATGAGGTAGTTTAATGCCATCTCTCATCTCGTGACGCTTTTGAAAACTTGAAGCTTTGTGTGCGTTCATGTGTTTTAAAGGAGGTGTGGCTTTGGAGACGCTCTGAAGGGAGGGTGAGATCTCATGCTTTCAAAGCTATTACCTTTAAAGACAACTGAGATCCCACAGTGTGACATGATTTACAGCGGAGATAATGTTTATACAGACTGACAAGCACCAGTCATAAAATACTATTATAAATCATGTGCACTTGGCTTAACTGAACAAATTTCTTGAGTAGAATAATGCTGAGCTCCATTCAACTCGTCCATCCAAATTCCTACTTGGAGAATTACAATAAAACAGTTTCTAAATGGCAACAGACTGCTTTATGGTTGGGGGAAAGATATTGAAGTAGAAATATCCCATATCTGACTTTGCATGGAATGCAGCATAGACATTCTAACTGGCTAACTAGTATGGACTAATTAAACACAGAGCAATCACAGCAGTTGAAAAGACAAAAGGACACTACAGGAAGTTCATATGGATCGTTTAATGACAGCTAATAGTGCTACACTCTGGGGTTATTGAACAGGCTTATGGAATAGTCACATTTCTCTCCTGCATGTATACACATATTAACATGCTCTGAAACATCAGGATCTGGAAAAACCAAGCACAGGATCATGGGAGCTGCTAAAGAGAAAAGACCATAACCCCAAAGTTTATTTACAATCTTTCTGCTGCACTTCAGTTATTTATTTTTGGCGAACACTCTGTTCAACAAAGGTCTGCGCCATATTTTTTATTAAACTCTCAATGCTTTTGCTATCTTAAAGGGATAGTTCATCCAAAAATATATAAATTCCATCATCATTTTCTTGCCCTATCTTGTTTCAAGCCTGTATTACTTAGAGGTGATGTGTTCCGTACAAGAAAGTGAATGGCGTTGGGCTTCAAAATGAAGTAATGATATATTGAAGTCATTCATATCCACATTCAAATACGCTGTGAGAACAAACCGGGTCAGGTTTGCCATCAATAATACCAAATGACATTGTTTTGTGCATCTTTCATAACTGATTGTTTCACCCAATTTTGGTATAATGAGTTGTCAGAAGGGGAAATTATCAGTGAATATGGACAAATTTCAGTGGATTATTTTTATTGTACATTTATTGTTACTTTTTGTTCCCGTTGATTTCATTTTACGGAAAAGGAGACCTTGAAAGATTATGCTAAACATCTCCTTTGTGTTCCGCAGTAAAAATAAAGCCATACCGGTTTGGAACATCAAGAGGACGAGTAAATGACGACAGACTGTTCATTTCGGGGTGAACTATATCCCTTTACCTTTCGAATAGATTAACTGGACATCTTAACTGGTTCTTGTAGACATACTGAAGAGAGCTAGGGTTGCATTGATAGGCCATTCTTAAAGCATAGGTAGGTCAAATTTCATACAGTGCATATAAAGGAGCTTGTAATTTAAAACATTCCTGCAATTTCACACAAAGGGCAGGTTTTAGGGACACCGATTCATTCAGGTTTTCCACTTAAACAGATTTTCCCCAAACAATCATTCGGAACATTGACAAAACAGACCAGGATTTGACTTTAATCTGCGTCTGGGTGACCACCCCTACAGGTTGGGTTACAATCCCATCATCAAGTTATCATGACAGCCTATATTTCAAACAAAAAACACAAGTTGTGTAAAATCACTCAGTTCGAATCCCAGCGGCCTGATGGAGTCTCATCTGATGGACTGTGAACTGGAGGTTAAAGTGTGCCTTCATCTAGGAGTTTGTTTATCCCGTCGCAGATCTTCCTCAGGTTAAATCTGTATTCTTCAGATGGGCCGTACAGCTCGGTCAGGAAATCCACGTCTGCGAAATGGTTGAAAACGTGGTCGATTCGCCCATGGGAGCGCATGGTCAAGTGGTGCTCCACCAGCTCGTGAAGAAGGTCCCTACATTCCATCAGCAGCTCGGAAAGAATGCCGCGGTCGAACGTGTACTCCACCTCGTAAAAGCTCACCACCGTCATGGCTGCCTGGTTCATCTTCTTTTTGAAGCGCTCAACGGTCTCCATCTCGTCGTGACTGAACTGGTGGTTCCGGTAGAGAATGCCAATTTTCAGCGCGATCTTGATGACATCTTTGATGATCTTGTGGGCTTCCTTTTTGCTCTTGGTGTATTCACGACTGGCCTTGTAGAGTTCGTCCAGAATCTCGCTGCTGGTGTCGTCCGTGAGGAGATTTGCCACGGCCATGGTGGCCATTTTACTCAAGATCTTCTTTTGGGCCTGAAGGGCCAAACTCTTGGAGTTGAAGCTCTCTTGCCCTATAAAAAGAATAAAAAGTAAAGTTAGCCACTCAAAGATTTTTTTTCTCTTTCCCATGTAAATCATTTAGAATGTCAAAAATGTTCTAGAGAACATTTTTTTTCCGTAAATGGGCTGCAGTGTTTTGAGCACCCAGGTCAAGGACGGCCTATACAGACATATACATAAAAAATAATAAAACATGAAACATTCAAAACATTCATCTGTCTTTCAACATATTTTGCTCAAAAAGAAGAGTGAATGTTTTTCTGAACCCTGATTTTTTATGTAACCTCCATTCAGTTGACGTCAAATGAAACGTTCTAGCATTGTTCTGATACATTCCTTCGCTGTTGAATTCTATATCTCATTCCATTTTCACTCTTTTTATTTCAAGTTTAAAAAGATTTTTTTTTTTTAACACATTGATATCTTATATTTATTTGTGCTGATTTACTACAGCAAAGGACAGTATTAGGATGCAACAGTTTCTTATAAATCTTGTGCATTGTTCAATATTTGGACACTTACAGTAATCCACACTTAAAGTCAACAGGAAATGGCGTGCTGTGTTCACAACCCATTCTACTCCAATAATGTTTTGCATTTCCAAGTAAGACAGGTTGTTCAACAAGAAAAATAAATATATCTATCAAGAACTGGCTGGATTGTGAAAAATGGGAAGGAAGAAAAAAGTGGAATAAATAAGAGTGCTTGCTCAGTGACAACAAAAAGGAAGACCATTTATGAAGTTGAGTTTTGATGAAATATAACAAAGACAAACATTTTATTTATTTGTTTGTGCATTTATAAAAGCTAATTAGTAGAGGCATAGCATCATTGGCTGATGTCACTGATTTTATGTAACACAATGACAATGCAATATTTAAGAGGGACTTTATTGAGCCACTGTAGGTGTGTCACTAAACCAGATTGTTTGCAAATGGATGGCAGCAAAGCTGTTGATTTACTAATGATTTATACAGTGTCTAATGGACTGTGATAATATTAGAACAAGCTTCCAGGTCAGACTGTACTGTTTGACACTGAGTTCCTCTGGGTGTGCGAGAGCTCTCAGCATGTTCATTCTGCTGAGGTTTGCTGTCTGTCTGATCTGCTGTTGTAGAGGTGGAAACTGTACGTTCAATAACTCAATAATAAGATTTAGGCCAAAAATAGGAGAATGAAAAAAAAGGACTGAGGGTTAATGGTCCTGGCAATGAATCTCATGCGGGATTCTGTGATCGGAGAAAAAGACTGATGATATATTTTGTCAAATTTCGCCTCTGAATCTTTATATTTAGTGAAATGCATTTCTGTCATGACAACTCTTGGAGTGTTTGGCATGGTAATGGGTATGACAATGTTGATATATTTGGTCTTGTTGGAATACATCTGCTACGCTGTTCCTGCTGTTATTGCTGCTGCAGAGCAAGTACGGGACTTGCTACTGCCAATACAATACATAGCCTACGCGACACACAAGTAAGGCATGCTGCTGCTGTACAGTATAGCAATACATGAATTACCCATTGCAGATCTATACAGGTGGAGCTGGGGAAGGTGGAGGGTTTCTGAAAGCATGCTGCACTTCGAAGGCAAATGCTAACCAAGTATTTGAAAGCTGAGCATGCAAGCTCATTGGCTACTGATACAGCAGGAACCAATCAGCTGAGCCCTATAGAGAATGATGTGATTGCAAGCAGTCTGAGTTAAGGACCTATTAGCCCACACGATCTAGAGTTTCATAACCAAACTTTGTATGTCATTGACTGAAACACTAAACAACTGATATAATCACAAGTCAATGTTTCATACAGATCTCTGTCAACTTCACCATGTGTTAATGCATACATTTTGTAAAACCAATATTTATTCATTTTAAATTACGATTACTACTTATGTTTTGAGTATAAAAAACAATAAAACAATGTATTTATATAATTAATTACAAAAGAATTGTCGTTTTAACAACTTCAAGTAGGGTTCACAAAATACTTCATGCTTCACTTTGATTCAGACATCACTGAAAGGGATCCTGTTATTCAGTATGATTCAGATAACTGCTCAGATAGAATCAGAACCCATGTGTCCCAATGCACATACTATCCATCCAAATTAAATGTGAGATTAGAATATGTGCGGAAAGTGTTCCAAAGCATATTGTGCTGAAAAGTGTACCATTCCCAGTAGATTTTCGTAGTGTGGATCTGTGCACATTTTATTGGCTAATATTGCTACTTGTTTTCTCTCCAAGATAGGAAGAATAAAATAAATGTAATAAAATAAAATATGAAGTGTGTATATGACGATGTTAGTTGTAACCATGTGACATCATAATTTTATGATGAGGTATATGTCCTAAAGTTTGCCTACTCTTCTGCTACTTTTCTGACTGATTCAAACCACAAATTCTTGAGTTTGTGAGTCTTTTGGAACAATTAATTAAAATAACCAGCTAATGATATTTTTTTGTTGGTGAATCAGACTACACTGTTCGAGCTAGGAGCAAAACATAAACACGAGCACATTCATGAGGACAGCTCAATGGAATGATGTGTTTTCTTGCCATTATTTAGCCTTTGTTTAAATTCACATTCATTTAGACTACTGGCTCTGTAGATTCAGCAGGGATGAAAAGCCGTACAGGAAACACGTGTACTGTACAGTAATTTCTGAGGAAGTACACACTTAAATGTCTCATAGAAGTGCATTTTAAAAGCACTCCTTAAAATGTTTTCTTTGTCAAGCCTTGTTCCTCTTTTTGTACATATTTGTGCTGCATTTTTGCATCATCTCTAATGGACTTCTGAGTATGAGTTACAAATCTTTCAAGAACTTTAAACCACATGCTTTCTGGAAAGGATGTCTCTGCAATAAAAAATTAAAAACTTTGTGTGTTATTAGTTTAGTTCAGAATGTGTTTGTCTATAATTGTGATTTAGACAACATTTTATGGGGGTCATTAATGCAGAGCTGTAAATTAATTGCAATATTTCAGTTAGGATGCTGTAGGCCCTTTTTACATCTGGTTTTAAGATGCATTTTCGTCAATGTTAAAGAGGTGTAAACAGGGTTGAGCAGTGCACTGCTTCCAGAAGCAGTCAAAACGCAAATGGATTGCTTTTGTAGTGTAGACGCTCATGTAGTCGAATGTGATTGAACATCCACAAAAAAAAAGCCTACGTGTTTTAAGAATGCGCACCAAAACTTCACTATGATGCGCCAAAACACACGGATAACGATTCAAATTGCCATTTCCAGTTGTTTCTTTTCCATCTGCGTCCTTCCCCGCTCGCTCATAAGAAGCGTAATGGCTTCATTCATTACCATAACTATATTTGTGCGTCACTCTCTGCGCTCCCTTACGAGTGATGTAGAGTGTGACAAAATAATGCCTGCTACAGACTGTGTGACTTCGGCAATCCTATAAGATCATTATAATTCACACTGTACAACATGTATGTAGACTGTACAATAATGACACCTATTGAATCATAGGCTACGACTCAAGTATAGAAGAATAAAATATTATCAGCAAGCGCTAGTGGTAAAGAAATAGAGCAAGATAAATTGCACTTTGGCAATTGTGTTTTTTATGTGCGCTGAAAGAGGAGGAAGCGAAAGAAGAGAAGATGGACTAGGGAAAAGAGGCCAACTTGGCATGCTAATTTTGCAAATGGAGCTTGAGGTAAGCACCCAGACAGCAACATAGTGTTGGCCCAGATCCGGCCCACATCTGGTACGCGTTGAATCCTCATGTACCAGATGTGGGCCGACATTAAGTTGCTGTATGGGTAGTTTTAAGTTTTAGCGTCATGTCGCGTTGATCAATATGCCATTCCGTGTTGCGTTTTAATTGGCTAGTCAGTAGACGTAGGTCGTAGAAGCAAACACACTGTGAGATGATCATGCTAAATTTCTGACACTGTCGCAGGCTACTGTATCTTTGGTTGCAAGGCCGTGACAACGGCCGTCTTTGAACCTCTCTAACCCCTAATTTCCACCAACTGCGGAACGGCTGCGGAGCGGCTCCGGAACGGCGGCGGAGTCAATAGGTTTCCATTAAAGTCAATGTGTGTATTTTCACTAACTGCGGAACAGCTGCGTTCCGACTCCGGCGATCCGCAGCCCTCCGGAGCAGATACGCAGAGCTTCTATTTTTGCCGGATGCCGGAGAGCTCCGCAGCAGTTCAGCACTTATATCGCGCGATCATACGTGAATTTGCGAGATCTCGTGGGTCCTCGTGACTTCAGCGGTCAGTCATGGCCGCAGCCGTTCCGCAACAACTCCGGACCTGGTGGGTATTGAAGGACAGCGGAGCACGGAGCCGACACGCAGCGGAGCCGATCCACAGCCGTTCCGCAGTTGGTGGAAATCCGGGGTAACTGTACGACGTAGGACCACCGTTTATGAGCCACGAACACAGAAATCGCCACGATTGGTCATCTTTCACCTGGGACAGCCCAATAACGTACACTGTGTACCTGCCATAAGAGGGGAGGGTCTAGACCAGGGGTGCTCCTGGAGGTACGCTATCCTGCATAGTTTAGCTACACAAACCCACTAAAACAAACCTTAAGCAGCTAATCAAGGTTTACAAGGCAAACGTTCCAGGCAGATGTGTTGAGGCAGGTTTGAGCTAAACTGTGTTGGACAGTGGCCCTCCAGGAGCATGTTTGGACTCCCCTGGTCTATACAAAATCTGAACATGCATGTTAAGACCAGATGAAAACGGTACTGCGTCTCAGCTGACCACTTGTGATCAGATCACTGAAAATGCCTGCTGTAAACTGGGCCTTAGAAGGTAGCTGCAGATTTAGGCAGTAGACGACAAGGCAGCTCGCTAGGTTTGGTAACAGAGCTAAGGTGACCGTATAAGGCCATCGTTTTATCTCAGAGTGTGTGGGTTTATCTTGGGCTGAGCTGGTGAGATGGCACAGGGAGGAGGGTATTGTTTTGTCGTGTTTATCTGTAGGAGGCGTGAGCAATCTGACAGCAAATTTTATTTAGATACCTCCCAGTTCAAATTACACACTACAGACGTGATTAACATTACAGAACCAAATACATAGAAGCTGTTCGGTCCTGATCTCCTCTGCCGAGAACCCGTCACTCTCGTTTACTTCCTCACACAAATCACTGTTATATGTCAGTGGGGTGGTCTGGAAAATATGTCATTTGAGAATGCCACGGAATGGCACGTGAATGCCACACAAATGCCCGACCGGAGCTCCAGTCGCACCATTTTTATAAAAAGAAAGCCAGAGTAAAGTTCACTTCTATGCACGCATGCACATCTGGCTGCCAGGTGAGATGACCAAGGCATGACCTTTAGCAAGTGTCTCTGACAGGAATAATGATGTTCACTCTGAATGACAAAATGGTTCATACAATTGTTGCTCCTGTAGCTCAGCTGGTGGTGCTAGACACTAGCAGCACAGAGGTCCCTTGTGACCACACTTTTGCACTTTTAAAAAGAGTGCTTGATATGGGAAAAAATACTAATAATCTTGTGTGGAAACTGAATGTAATGTTTTCAAACACTTTACTGCATGTAAATTGCAATTAAATGAAAATGTTTTATAGATTCTATTTATATTAAATGCAACAACTTAAGGGCACTTTTTGACTCACTTAAGTAGGACTTAAGTACATCTTTATATGTAATTTCATATTTACTTCTATTGTCTTTGAAATACGGTTGTACTGTTGAATGTACTGGCAAGATTTATGGTAAACTAAAATATACTTTAATGTGTAATACCTTATTGTTATAAGATTTGAAGTAGACTTTTTCACAAGGGGTCATGGGTTTGATTCTCTCATGTACTGGTAAAATGTACATTAGTTGCTCTGTAAGTGGCTTTCAATATGTCTGCCAAGTTTAAACAGTCAGAATGACTATAATAAGCAGAATGGGGATCATTTTGGCAATGGTGTCAAAGAAAAACTTTTCAGTTTTAAGCATATCGTTGTCATGTAAACGTACCCTAAGACCGTGTCCTAACCAGGCACGACACAATTTTTCAGAGTAATTTGAGTTCCACACTGTGCGACCCAAATCACAGCTGATCATCAGAGCATGTTTGATGTCTCATGTGTTCACCCTTACATATAATTTGGATGTAGAAAAAGTATGCATATTTGGCGTGCTGTCTGGGATCCCAAAGCTCGGAATTTGGCCCGAACCCAAAGTACTCCTCCATCCCTGGTTGGGAAATGTTTAAGAGTGAGGAGTTGGGGCGGTGGAGGAATGCTGGAAAACTGTCTTGGGATAGAGGTAGGTCAGCTATATATATATATATATATACCTCCTCTCTTGCTAATTAGGTTGATTATCTGAACATGCTCCTCCCGAATTAAATAAAACATAATTTAATGTACAATTGAATGGAGCAGGATTTTGGACGAATTACTTTTTTTTGGAGGCAAGGCTACCAGACGCAACAGATATATAGAAAGCACACCAAATGTTGTGTTGCTTGTCAGGTTTGCTTCAATTTACATGGAAGAGATTGCTTAAATCACTTAGCTTAATCAAATGTTATTTCAGCAGCCATTTTATGCTAATAAGTTTGACTGTGACTAATATGTGAGTTTTTTTCTTTTAAATGATTCATTAAAAAGAACCAGCTCATGAAAATCATTTGTTCGTAATTCAAACTACACTTGCACTTTTTTGTGCATTCAGCCTGCACAATAAAAGAAAGATGTTTCGTCTTTGTATATTTTCCACAATTATGTAGTGGTGCCAGAATTTTCAGATTAACCAACATGGGGTTTTCAAACGCCACTTCTGAAACTACTAAGAATTGGCTCTGACACTATGGCAGTTGGTTTTGCAGTACACAGGCGTTTGACTGTGTATGCATCTGTGTCAGGGCTGTCGTTTGTTGTTGATGTGAATCGAGGCTTTGTTTAGCATCACTCTCTGTGATGATGTAAAGTCAGTGAGTGACAGACACGACCTGAGGCATCAACACACACCAGACCAACCTGACACTGACCAGTTACACAGGCCTTTCTGCTCTTTTTGGAATTGGTCCATGCTGTGGTCAGGTGACGTAGAGTCTCATAAACCCGGCTGTCTGAGAGAGCAAGTGGAGCTCACTAATAATGAATTACATTTGCAATATGCAAATCAGGTAAATGTATAAACAAATCCAAAGAAATGTGTGCTGTAGACTGTCAGCGCGCGCAGTTCCCCATCTCGCACGCCAGTCCTGAACTAATGCTAAATTGGGGAGAATGCCGCAGACTATCAAGATATGGCATGTGTTGCTCTTCTCCATTATATAATGAATAACTGCTCATGAATTATTGATCACTAAGAAATGTGCACAAACATTCCTTTTAAAAATGTTCAGTTTGCCATTGCTTTACATTGGCTGTGCAAAATTAATTGCACCATGAATTATCGCTGACTTGAATTTTTGAAATAATGTGATTTGTTTAAAAAAAGCAGCTGCACCTACTAACCCTCAGTAGGTATGTTTACATGCACTAGTTTTCGTCAAACCGAATAAATCCAATTCGATTCAATATTCTTGAAGTTATGCATACATGAACCCTAAACTTCACAACCAAATTCACTTTTCCCCCATTACATGTGCATTTAGGTATTCCGAACAATCGTAACAAATTATGCTTTAATGTAAAGTGTTACCAGTATAGTTGTTTTTGCCTTGATGACATAATAGTCGACTAAACATTAGTAAACGACAAAAGGCTTAGTCAACCAAATTTTATTTAGTTGGTTATGCTGTCTTCACATGCTATCGGAGATTTCATACTTCCTACATTTGAAGTCGACGTTTGAAGTAATTACAAGCTCGTCGCATTCAAGTGCTTTGTTGTCAAAAAGAACAGGAGGACACCAGGTTTATTATTGCCTATTTATTGGAATCTTTTTAAAGACAAAATGATATTTAGCATCCCATTCATTGACAACCATATAAACATTCTTCACTGCCCACTCACTCTAACTTTAACGTTAACCTAGTGAGTGTAATGTGTGCTTTTATTAGGCGCATATCCAAGTGTTCGTGTGGAGTGTAGAAGCTGCAATGTAGAACAATGTTACATATAATTCTTTCTCAGCCCTGAAATCATTTTCCAATGGTAGTGGAAAAAAATATGCGATGGGAGAAAAAAAAAAGTCAATAAGACAAATGTTTTGCGATCACCTTTTGCGTTCCCCCGAGTCATTTTGCGTTTGCTCGCAAACCGTTTTTTTAAGCAATTATTTATTAAGTCTTCAGTCTCGTCCACTGACCAGTTCATAAGACATTAGTAAACATATTCGCATGTTCATAAGAAGTGTATAACATAGGTTATATCGCTGCACTCCCTGCTCGTATCCATGCAAGACTACATGGATGGGCTGGGAGTTTTTGCCCAGAACAACCATACCGCTAATCCAAATTGTATGCTAATTGTCAGTTGTCTAATTGTATGCTAATTGTTATCGTATATAAACATATATGCATCACGACACTGTGCGCAAGGTATTTTCGAATCCGACTGAGCGTTTACATGGTTAGGTCTACACCACTCCTTCCAATCCGATTGAAATTTAATTCGGATTGACTTCAGTTGAGGTGTTTACATGAAGGCTTTTCAATCTGATTGAGTGTGATTCCTATTTGATTATTAGGGTGAATGTAAACACACACAAAATGAGATTGTACGGTTTGTATAAAAATTAAACAAAATAGGTACAAATTTTCATGAGACTGTTTTGGAATAAAGTGCAAATATAACAGCCTTATTTACAAAAACTCATTTGAATATGCATGATGCAGTGCTATACCAGCGCATTGGGCCAGTTTAAACTGGACTGTGGGTGGATGGTGAAAAAGAACATGCCGAAATACTCCATGCAAAAGTGGCACAAGCGTTTAGTGAATTTAAAAAAAAGAAACACACAAGATATGGGGATGTGTAGAACTTATTGAATGAAAATTCTAAAGGTGATAAAGTAGTTTTTGTAGACTATTGGCTGGTGGATCAGTTTGAAAACAGTCTGCACTGGGGTTTCCAGCAGGTAAAGATATTGTTTCTTAAAGGAATAGTTCACTTTAAAATGAAAATTCTGTCATCATATACTCACCCTCATGTTGTTTCAAACCTGTATGAATTTCTTTCTTCTGCTAAACAGAAAGGAAGATATTTAGAAGAATATCAGTAACCAGACAGTTTCTGGGTCCCAATGACTTCCACAGTATATTTTTTTCCTACTATGGAAGTCAATGGGACCCAGAAACTGTCTGGTTACTGATATTCTTCTAAATATCTTCCTTTCTGTTCAGCAGAAGAAAGAAATTCATACAGGTTTGAAACAACATGAGGGTGAGTAAATGATGACAGAATTTTCATTTTAAAGTAAACTACTCCTTTAACAAGTAGCCTGTGTATTTTGTTGTCATAATAGTGTGCTGGTGTCCTGCTAACCTTATCTTGTGTTTGGAACAGAAGAGCACAACTAAAGATGGAGAATGATGAATGTTCTTGATGCTTGCATGACCTCCACATACAAAACAAGCTAAACCCACATAAGTATGACTGATTTGTTTTTGATCAAATAAAAATAAAATAAATAATCAGTCAGAATTCAGCATCAATTAAAACTCTTTCTGACTCTCTGTCCCTTTCTTATTTTTATCTGACCGTCTATGTCTGCTTGCAATGTTCAGGCTGTTGTTGCGGTGTGCAGAGACCAGATGCAGCACTATATGCTGGATGACATTAGTGAAGTTACTGATTCTGTGCTTGGTTTGAGTTGATTTTGTCTTGTATTTTATTTAGTTATTAAACTATAGCAATTGCTTCAGCATTTCAAACCTAGAAAACTTCTTTTGGTGAAACATTCTGTTTGAAAAGTGCATAGGGAGAGCCAATGGATCCTTTGTGTTCATGTGTTTGCATATTCACCTGTTTCAATCGACCATCTGTAGGAAAATGAGGCGGGATGATTTTAAATACATGACACACCTTTCTTTGCACGATAGACAGGTTTATGTTTCACAAAGTGATTTATCTCTGTAATACTTTTTAAATATACAGTACTTGAGCCAAATGGCTAAACAAACTGCTAGACAAAAAGAAATATAATAATATTTTTATTTTCCCCTCATGATTTTCCGCTCTGTGCATTGTCAAATACTTTCATGAAGGGCTTCCCATTCCCAGAGGAAGATTTCATTTCTTATAGAATGTTATTGCAAAGGTCAGGAAACTTACTTCATTTGAGTTAGGTTTCATTGAAGTATCAACTCTTTGATTGCAGATTTGGTATTTTGGTAGTTACTTATTGAACCAGACTTGCGTATAGTGTTTTAGGCCTTAAACTCTGCTTAATAATATGGTATCGGATAGTAATACAATCAATGGCACATTGATTTATACCATGGTATATCATATATACATATATACTATATACATGGTACTTCAAATAAATCCCTTTCTAAAAGTGAGCATGCATAGTTGTGTTGAATGTGCAATTAAAAGTATATTTTTAAAACATTGTACTTGCAGCTAGTGAAATATAAGGGCTCTTAAGTGTGATAAGAGTACACTGTTTCTTAACACACTTAAGTAAACTTTTAAAAAGTGCACTTCATAATAATGTTACATTAAAAGTTTTACTTTAAAGCGCATTTTAAACCATGTTTCAATAATCTTTTTGTCATGCTTTAAAGAAGTACACTAAATTTACTGTGTTGACTAACACTGTAAACAATTTCTAACCCTCCCAAATCAAAAATTTCAAGTGACCGATAACATCTAAATTTTTCAATTGGCCCAAGTGAAATTCTGTAAATTATAAAATTAAATTTACAGATTTTCACTTGGGCCAATTGAATTTACAGAATTTCACTTGGGCCAATTGAAAAATTTAGATGTTATCGGTCACTTGAAATTTTTGATTTGGGAGGGTTAGAAATTTTTTACAGCGAGCACATTATAATTTCAACATACAAGTTTAAAATAAATGCTAAAGGTACTTAAGTCATAATATGAATTCATTTAGATTTAATAAAAATTTAAACTATAATACATTTTCAGTTTCTAAAAACATTGCATTCAGTTTGCACATATTCTTTTAAATTGCATTTTTCCATAATAAGTGTTCTTTTTAAAAGTGTGCTCCTTTTTCACAAGAGATACCATGATAAAACCATGCCTGTCCAAAAACATTGTTGTACTATACCATGTAGAAGCCCTAATACTACAGTATATTAGTTTTTGTGTCATATTTGCAGCGGGTGCGAGTTCTGGCTGATATTCTGGATAATAATGACTGCAATGTGTCTCAGTGTGGGAGCAATGAGCCTGGGGCATTCCACTATCCCTAATCCTCCTGTCATACCAGTCATTTATGATGGAGTCACAGAGAGAGAACTGCTAATGACTACTGTGGTGTCACAACATCACACTTAAATTCACCTGACAAGCTCGCAGCTCCAGATTCGAGAAGTGGTACAAGCACCCGCGGGGGTAACGAGTGTGTGTGTTTGTGATTAACACAAGCTTGTCACAGTGTGTGTGCGCCACAAATAGACATTATTAGAGGTTATTTTTGGTCCTCCAGCGGTGTGTGAGTGTGAGGCTGTATTTGTGTCTCCCCAGGGCTTGCTTTAGAATCACTGTAAATTTAATCAGCATTGTCAGTGTGGCCAGATTATAATGATAAACGAAACAGGCAAACAAACAAATAAATAAATAAATAAATAAATAAATAAATAAAATAACCCCATCATATTGTAAATGAAATTCAGTTAACCTCACTGGTATTATTAGAAAACAAAATTCTTAATGAGAAAGTGTGTGAAAGTATGTGTGTGTACAATTTTAGTTATATTAGTTATATATGCGAGGGCCTATGTTTTTGAAAATGTCCTCACAAATTTAGTGAAACATTGAAAATGTTCTGAAATGTTCAACATTACTTGAAAGACTTGCCAAATCAAGTTTTGCCTTAAAGGGATAGTTCAACCAAAAATGAAAATTCTGTCATAATTTACTCGCCCTCATGTAATTTCTGTTCCGTCATTAATGAATAACTACACAGGAACAATTGAGTAATGCAATATTAACATTCTAGTAACTACTATTAACTAACAAAAAAACTCCGATTAACAAATTAGTATGTAGTAGCGCTCAGTTGAATGAGATAGTTCACTATTTGCTAATCAGTAATTACTATTTTTTTCATAACTCCCAGAGGACTAAGAACTACTTTATACAGGTTCATAATTAATGTGAATAATGCACAATGTTTAATTAATTCTAAAGTAAAGATCATAATTTCAAACTTCTTGTATGGCTTTCTTTCTTCTGTGGAAGCTAAGAAGATATTTTGAGAAATGTCCGATTTCTTGTCTCTCCATACAATGGAAGTCAATCATCACCAAAACAAATTGGTTACAAAATAAGGTTTGGAATGACATGAGTGTGAACAAATCATGACAAAAGTTGCCTTTTTGGGTGAACTATCCTTTTAAATCAACTGATATCAACAGGTTTGTGAGAGAGAGTTATTATTAGGGGAAGGGTTAAGTTTAGGATTTACCAAATATCAACATTAAAAAACAACAACAGAGAAATCTATGTGGTGAGATGCCAAAGCTTATATTTTCTAAACCAAAAGCACAACCTCACCAAAGAAGGAAAAAAAGAACAAACTCAAGCATACAAATAGACAGCACACAAGTCAAATCTAACAAGATATGTGGAAAACAACACAAAATTGTGTTATGTGTATATGAACTGTTTCATATGGAGTTTCAAACACTGTATGTACAGTGTAAGTATTTTACAGAATCCTTTGTGATGCTTTTTTTGATGCTTTTTGTGCTTTTTTTTCCAAATATCTTCTTAGTATCTTGATGCTTTTTGGGGATGTATTCATTTATACAAACAGTATAAACATAAAATAAATATATATATATATTTTTTTTTTTTTAATTGTACAAATGCATAAAGTTATCTGTTAGGGTGTAGGTTAGGTGAACAGTATTTAGCTATATAAAAACTATAGAAATCTGTGTAAATATCCCCATTTAGATTAAGTAAACACGCTTGTACGTGTTTGTTAGTATGCTTTTGTGCAGAGGGAGGGGATGTTCATCAGATGCACATCTTGCTCTGTTTAATCTTGGTGTGGAAAGCATAATCTGCCAGTGATTAAGTTTATTACGTGTTTATATCCTCACCCACTCCTGCTGAATTCAGTAATAAATAAGGACTCAAATATACTTAACATTATGTTTTACAGCTGTTGAACACTTAAAATTGGAATAAAGAGAGGTTCACTCAAAAACGACAGTTCTGTCATCATTCACTCACCCCCATGATTGATTTAGTTGATTGAAACCTGGGGTGCGTTTCCCGAACAACGACGTAACTCGCTGCTTAACTACCATAGTACGATGCATCGTTGAAGGAATCAACTAGCTAGTCATGACTGTTTCCCGAAACCGTATTGTCGCAAGGTGGTCATTAAACCACGTTGGTTTATGATGTCACGCATGTGGTGGAGTAATAACTTCTTTTAATGAATCTGTTTGAGATCGAATTAACGCTAGATGTTTTGCTATAAATTACAGACATGGCATCTGTGGACTATTTCTCATTTTTCGCAGTTATTTTGCTTTATTTCTATATTCAATCATAGGCTCGTTCTTACATAGTAGCCTAAAGCACGTTAGCACATGCGCACTCTTCAAAAACGGTGCTTTAACTCTCTTGACAAATTAAAAGACGTAAATGACAGTTGTATGTATTCTAAATAAAAGACAGGTTGTACTGAATGTCAGCTTGCTTATTTTGCTCAAGATAATGATTTATTAAGTGCACATGTCATGCAAACTAAACTATGCTTCTAACCCAAGGTCGAGAGCTGTCGTTCCAACTACACTACTTTGCGATGCTGTTTGCGAATGTTCGTTAGAACAATGTTTTCGGGAAACACTGACTCGTTGAACTATGCTGAAAACGACGGAACTTGAACTGTTCCATCATTAATGAATAACCCAGGAGCAAATGAGTAACGTAATATTAACATTCTAGTAACATCTATTAACTAACAAGAAACTCAGATTAAAAAATTAGTATGCAGTGGTGTTCAGTTGAATGAGGTATTCACTATTAGCTAATCAGTTTTCTACTTTTTCATACCTCCCAGAGGACTAATAAAAACTACTATATACAGGTTCAAAATTAATGTGAATAATGCACAATGTTTAATTAATTCTAAAGTAAAGATTGTGGTAACCCACTAGTAATTACTCAAGTATTACCAAATCCTTCAGAAGAAATTACCAATAGTTTGGAACAGTATTCTAAAGTGAAAAGCATGATAGCTCTTTTTATTTTGAAACCATAGCCATAGTAATATACTGGTAACGAGCAGTGTTGTTGCACGGTTTTCAAAAGCTGATACTATCAGAGTTATAACTAGATATTTTGTCATTTCCTTTGTTACCTAAAATGAAAGAAGAACACTTCAAAACAATTAATGATGACATTTATCCATGTAACGTATCCGAGTAAGGTTTCATTTGGATGGTAATGGAATGGTAATTTGTTAATGGGGCAGACTTTTGGGACAGATTGTGGGACAGACTGATTGATAAGAAAAAAAGTAATGCCTACTTTGATGATCACATTGTTAAATTTGGTGTCTTTAAATTTTTATTTCAATCCTTAAAGCAATTTAAGGAATTAAATAAAACATCCTTCCAGCCTTACGCCACCCCCCGGTTGTGACTTGGTCTGTTCTGATGGCTCACAGATCATGTCCTCAAGTTTTAAGCCTCCATCGAATTCTGTCAGTCATCCTTCTCGACTCGACAGTGAGCTACAGCATCTGCGCCATGAGCATGCACATCTAATGCAGACCAATCAGGCTTTCCAGGCAGACTTCAGGGAGTTGAGAGAAGTCCGTGCAGAGGTCAGAGAATTAGTTCAAGTGGCTCAGTCCATTCGAGCCGCATAAACATTGGCGTCGCAGTCATCCAATCCCCCTGTGATGGAAACTTTGCTGAACTACCCCCACCACCGTGGCCTGAGCCTGACGTTGACCTGAGGACACAGGTGGGTGCCCTTGAACTGTCCGATTTGGGTGTAACTACTTACCAACTTGTCATGCCAGGGACTAGAAAGTATTTGTTTCCCCGGCTACTCAATCACACCCTCCTCAGTCATATGCTTCTGATGCTTGCAGACTTCCTTCCCCTCCTATCCCTAAAGAGTTTCAAGAGTTTCTAACACCTGCAGACATGCCCTTACCTACGCCCTCCCTAAGTTCATTCGGCCTGATCCGGGTGAGTTTGCTCAACTCAGGATAGCTTTGGTGAACTAAACTTAGTGGATCACCACAAGCTTGAGGAGGCTAGAATGATAGCGGATGCTTATTTGAACTCACCTAGCCCATTCAAAGATAAAATGGCCTTAGGCCTTAAGGAGGATTGCTATTGTCCTTGAGAGTTTTGACTTCAAGTGAGGTGATATCTCCACCTTCCAGAGGTTTGCTCTTCATGTGCAGTCACTAGTGGGCCTACTGAAGACCCTGAAACGTGATGGTGAACTGGAACTGAGTTGAGGGTCCCATGTTATGCGCTTCTGAGTTACAAGCTTCCTCCTGAGCAGTGAGCTGAGTTTCACCATCATATGTACCTCCAACCTGACATGACAAACCCTAGCTTGGCTGACTTATAGAACTGTCTCCTTTACAAAACCTGGTGCCACAGCTATGTTGCCAAGCCAATGCCTAGGGGCTTGCACACTCAGTCAGACTCTGGGAAGAGAACTGTGACCATCCTGCATGGGGTTGGAGAATCCCTGGTTGAGACTCCCTTCCCTCGCAAAGATCCTGTTTCACAGACCAAGCCTGCTAAAGTGAAACAGTATTGCTCTTTCTGATAAGACTGAGCATTACCTGAGAAAGTGTGCATTATTTGCCAATCTTACCTCAGACCAGGTCAGGACATGGGTTTGTAGTAACAACCGTTGTTGGATTTGCGCCAGGGCACACCATGCTGCTCAATGTGACCTAAAGAAGCCTTGCATCCTGGAAGGATTCAGCTAACATGGAGAAGAGCCTGACGAATTCTTCTCCGGATAGGTTCCCTCAGTCGGACGACAAGTTATGTTAAAAGTGTTTCCTGTGAATCTGCATTATGAAGATCACACCTTCGCTCTTCTTGTTGATAGCTCTGAGAGTACTATTATGCTCTCCACTGTGGTTAAGGCTTTGGGCATCCTGGGTGTATCTGAAGACCTTCTATTGTGGATGGTGAGAGATGATATTTAGGTGCTTGATGGTTCCTCCATATCCTTTCATATCTCTCCTCTCTGTAAACCCCAGACCAGTTATAAGATTGACAATGCCTTTATTGCAGATCATCTTAACCTACTGCATCATTCTTACCCTGTAGAACAGCTACAATGGAAGTATAGACATCTGCAAGGTCTTCCTATTTGATCGCTTAAGTACAGCCTTTACTTCTCATCGGTTCTGATCAACCCCATCTTATAACTCCTACAGAGCCTGTTCGATGGGGTGGCCTGTGCACCAGCTGCAGTTCATACACACCTAGGATGGACGCAGGGCCGCATACCTTCCATGGAGTGGTCTCCTATCACACAACTAAATCTACTACTCTGTTAAATCGTTCTTGTACACAGTTTTGGGTTCACAGTCAGTTCCCAAGGAAGACTTAATTAAACTCTTGCTGGAAGTAGAGGCAATTCTGAACTCAAAACCCTTGGGGTATGTGTCATCAGACTTGGCAGATGCTGACCCGATGAAGCCAAATAGTCTCCTCATGGGGCAGCCCGGTGCGCCTCTGCCTCAAGTCGTTTACCCAGATTCTGAGATGTTGGGTCTCCACAACTGGAAATATTCCCAGGTCCTTGGGGAACGATTCTGGTCCAGGTTCATAAGGGATTATTTTCCTAGCCACCAAACTCAGCAGAAATGGCAAGCCTGTCCTCCTGAGTTGAAGGAGAAAACATTTGTTTTGATCGTAGACCCTCAACTACCTTGGAACTTATGGCCTGTGAGACAAGTCATCAAGACCCGCCTTAGCCCGGATGGTTATATCAGTTCAGCTGATGTGGAGATAAAGGGCCAAGTTGATACTTGACCGATAGCACCTTTCATGGAAGCAAAGATGCTCTTTGCCAGTTTGAGGACACGCAATATGAACAAGCGCAATTGACAATGAAAGCCGAGGAGACTTATGAGTTGATGAGTTGATGTAATATGCTTTCGTTCATAGAGATTTTTAGATGAATACCGAGGCTTTTTAGGTTGGGTAGGAATCTGCAATCTCTGACCCAGTTTGTTTTCTGGCTGCAATACGCTGTATTTCCTGCCAACTGGCATCCCGGGGTGTCGAAATACTATTGGGTGAACTGGCAGTGGGCGAGATCACACAGACCAAAACAAAAACAGACATTCCAACACGGAACGCACATTTCAAAGTAAAATAACTGGCTGTATAAGTGTTTTTCAGAGAAACGAGTATATGAACTCAGCATGTTTCCTAAATATCTGCAAAATGCTTTAGTAGAGTGAAAAAGTTATATACACTCACTTAAAGGATTATTAGGAACACCATACTAATACTGTGTTTGACCCCCTTTCGCCTTCAGAACTGCCTTAATTCTACGTGGCATTGATTCAACAAGGTGCTGAAAGCATTCTTTAGAAATGTTGGCCCATATTGATAGGATAGCATCTTGCAGTTGATGGAGATTTGTGGGATGCACATCCAAGGCACGAAGCTCCCGTTCCACCACATCCCAAAGATGCTCTATTGGGTTGAGATCTGGTGACTGTGGGGGCCATTTTAGAACAGTGAACTCATTGTCATGTTCAAGAAACCAATTTAAAATGATTCGAGCTTTGTGACATGGTGCATTATCCTGCTGGAAGTAGCCATCAGAGGACGGGTACATGGTGGTCATAAAGGGATGGACATGGTCAGAAACAATGCTCAGGTAGGCCGTGGCATTTAAACGATGCCCAATTGGCACTAAGGGGCCTAAAGTGGGCCAGTGGTAACAAGGCATGATGGATCCATGTTCTCATTCTGTTGACGCCAAATTCTGACTCTACCATCTGAATGTCTCAACAGAAATCGAGACTCATCAGACCAGGCAACATTTTTCCAGTCTTCAACTGTCCAATTTTGGTGAGCTCATGCAAATTGTAGCCTCTTTTTCCTATTTGTAGTGGAGATGAGTGGTACCCGGTGGGGTCTTCTGCTGTTGTAGCCCATCCGCCTCAAGGTTGTGCGTGTTGTGGCTTCACAAATGCTTTGCTGCATACCTCGGTTGTAATGAGTGGTTATTTCAGTCAAAGTTTCTCTTCTATCAGCTTGAATCAGTCGGCCCATTCTCCTCTGACCTCTAGCATCAACAAGGCATTTTCGCCCACTGCCGCATACTGGATGTTTTTCCCTTTTCACACCATTCTTTGTAAACCCTAGAAATGGTTATGCGTGAAAATCCCAGTAACTGAGCAGATTGTGAAATACTCAGACCGGCCCGTCTGGCACCAACAACCATGCCACGCTCAAAATTGCTTAAATCACATTTCTTTCCCATTCTGACATTCAGTTTGGAGTTCAGGAGATTGTCTTGACCAGGACCACACCCCTAAATGCATTGAAGCCACTGCCATGTGATTGGCTGATTAGATAATTGCATTAATGAGAAATTGAACAGGTGTTCCTAATAATCCTTTAGGTGAGTGTACATCACCTTTAATGATGTGATGTTAATCTGTATTCTGTTATAATACAGAACGTGTGATTAGCATTATGTTTTGTTAAATGCTGCTCATTTATGCCACCATTATATCCATATTTGGGCACTGTATGTTATTAATGGCAACTTATAGCTTATGCCATGTATTTTGTGTGAGATACCTCGTTTCTGTATATTAGTCAAGTCAAGTCACCTTCATTTATATAGCGCTTTTAACAATATAAATTGTTTTAAAGCAGCTTTACAGTGATAATAGGAAATTAAAATATCAGAGATTGTTTTGGCTTTACAGCAGCTCTAAAATAAAGTTATTGTCGAGCTAAAGTTAGTTTTGATTCATTCACTTTGCCGTCGCAACAATCATTAGTTATTAACTTAGGGGCCGCTAACACGACACCGTTCTAACAGAAAAACCTTAATGCAATCCGGCCGCTCATTTGCGCAAAACAGTGCCTGGTGGCTCGAGAAAGCAAACCATGAAATAGGTTCCAAGGTGCAAGCCTTGAAAAATTTATAATACAGAATTTTTTATTGCTTCCGTGTAGCCATGTGAACTGGAATTATCCCGACAACGTTTTATCTGTACAGAGGTAAAGGGAAGGGAAGGAGGCCTTCACAGGGGAGACTAGTTCAGACTTCAGGACTGCGTTGTCATTGTGTCCAGGCGCAGGTCCTTCATCAGATCTGGATACGGCCTGGATCCGGCGGACTGCGGTAAACCTCGGGATAAACAGAGAGACTAATATTAGCGTAGACGCCATCCTTCTTATGATGTAACGAGTACATCAGGATTTATGGGAAGTGTTCCCGGTTCCAGCTGACCTAATCTATGCAGCCTAACATTGAATTATAGAAGTCTATAATGTGTTTTGTGTATGCTAGGTCAAAGTGATGTGTTTTAGTCTAGATTTGAACTGACAGAGTGTGTCTGCTTCCCAGACAATGTTAGGAAGACTGTTCCAAAGTTTTGGTGCTAAATAGGAGAAGGATCTACCACCAGCAGTCGGTTTTGATATTCTAGGTATTATCAACTGGCCGGAATTTTGAGATCGCGATAGACGTGAAGGACTATAATGCATTAAGAGCTCACTCAAGTACTGCGGAGCTAAACCATTTAGTGCTTTGTAAGTTATCAGCAATATTTTAATATTACACTATGTTTATGTATAGAAATCTCACTGATTGTTGAGGTTTTTTTGGGATTTTTATGTTGTATTATGTAACAGAGAATGCTTATTATTTTTTATATATTTAGTTTATTCATTATCTTTATTGTAATACATTTTTCTTCAGACTATTTACATCTTTGAATATACATCTGTGGCCCATCCCTCTACCTCCAGCTGTCCATTACCTGTCCATTACCAAATGTCCAGTACCATTACCTGTTGCCTAATTTCTTGTGCTCTGACAAGCTCCCAGGTTGGTTTACTCACCCATTACCTAATTAGAATCTAACAGTCCAAAAGCCTCTCCAACAGGAATATTCTACAAAATTTCTCTTTTTGTGTTCCACAGAAGAAAGTCAATCATACAGGATTTTAATAACACGAGGGTACGTGAATGATAGAATTTTCATTTTTGGATGAGCTATTATTGTAAGTTTGGTTACTCTTTATTTTAAGGTGTCATTGTTACAGTGTAATTATATATTTAAGTACTGAGTAATATTAAGCAACTACATGTACTTACTATAGGGTTAGGGTAGGATTAGGATTTGGTTGAGGGTTAGTTGCATGTAATTATGCATAATTTACTGTTATTACTATGGTAAGTACATGTAACATAACAAGGACACTGTCAAAAAAAAGTGTTACCGTAAGTTTTACTGCTTCCTGTTCCATAACACAAAAAGTCACAGTCAGAGTCACTGAACTGTTCTACTGTTTGATTTAGGTCTATGATCAGAGAATAACTTCACCAGGATCTGACAGCAGGTGTGTCGTTGCGTTCAGTTGTGGTCGGCTCTGATCATAGGGAGGACAGTACATGTTCTGATTGGACGCAGCAGTTGGAAAGAACTTGTCACATATTATCACTATATAGTGTGGGACTTTTTTACATTCCCCTTTTTCACTTTTTATGTGTTTACAGATCACTGAAAACTAAGTGAATTGTTTTGTCAGCTCAAAGCAACAAGCAGAGAAAACACACCATCAGCACAGTCTCCTGCTTGCTTGTGTGGGTTCAGTATGTGTGTTTAATCGGATCCATCATTTAATGTCATGCATCATGCATCCTGATAGTTCTCATTCATAAAAATACATTAATCTCTAACCATATCAAAAGGTCAGTACCAAAGTTCAAAGTGTAACAATCAATCACTGAATGTGCCTGATGTTTATTGCCCATAGTAAACGAGCAATTGACAAGGAGAAAAAATATATTTAGTTTACCAAGGTTGGAAAATGAGTCCTTATAAGGTATTAAAGAGAAGGATATTATTAGCGGCGTTTCCTAAATCAAGCATTCCTAATATTGCTCATATGCAGGGGGACCTTAAGTATGAGGTCAAGCATGATGCCTCAAGTTGTGCAGCTTGTTGAGGAATAATCAACTTTAATTTTTTTAGGTGATCAGATTTATTTTGATTGTTGTTATGACTAGATGGATGATAATGGATTAAAAAAATCCCTTAGACATACTAAAGGAGGGATACGAGTCATATCTAGAGCTCAGAATATTTTAGAGCAGTGGTTCTTAAACGTTTCATGCCAAGTACCACCTCTGATAGGTTGATTAAATCCAGAGATGTCATAGTTTAAGTTGGAACTTGGAGCTTGGAACATTTCTGTACAGTTTCATTAACAAAAAAAAAAAAAAAAAGTAGTGCAGCGTTTCTGATTGAGAAGCAATATCTTGCCTTTCGCAGATCAGCTTAGTTTTTTGATGCTTTCTTTTTAAGTACAGAAATAAAAATTGTATGCACACTCTGATCATTTCTGCAACAGCTGGAGGACATTGGTCAGTGTTTAACCTATTTACATCTCACAACTATTAGCCTTTGCAAAGCAGTATTATAATTTTACGTAGATTCGAAAAAATATTTAAATTGTGTGTGTTATGTGTGTAAGGTGTGTGTGTGTGTGAGTCTCCTAGTGCAAGAACATAGAATACTGTTTTAATAATCTCTTGTCATGCTTTAAAGAATACACTCATTTTGATGCGTTGACTATAGCAGACTAAAGCACATGTAAAGTACATGATTATGAATGTATATGTACTGTCATTTGATAATATATTTAAAGTAACTATATTTTAAATGTACTGACTTAAATATATTACTTCCATAATAAGTAATCTATTAAAAAGCATCACTGCCAGTAAGTGTTTGATTTTCACACGCTGTCTTGTTGTATAAAATGCAGCACAGATATATTAATGTGTGTGATTTCTTCAGCTCTATTTTTTCCTTCCTCTCTGTTGTGTGAGCGTGTGTGTGCGTAAGCGTGTGTGTGTGTGTGTGTGTGTGTGTTTGTGTATCAGTGAATGTGTGAAGCTGTCAGCTGGGATTTTTTTCAAACACTGAAGAATTAATTAAAAAGGTGTTGAAAACACATGACTCTAGACAACACAGACCCTTGCTCTCCTCTGACACCCCTTCCGCACTCGCTTCTCTGTAACTCTCTCTCGCTCTCTTGGCTATACCAGGATAAAAAAAATATATATGTTATTTTACATAAACAAATAATGGTGAGAGTGGTGATTTGTTAGGAAAACTCTGTATTATAAATATGAATGTAGAATGTACTGTACATTCATATTTATTCATATGTACAATGTGCTCCCTTTCTAGGAGTCAGAAATGACGATGACACGTGTCCCATAAGACCCTTGGGGTCACTGCTGTTTTTTTACCATTATTTCTATGAAAGGCACCTGTGACATGTTGGTTAAACAATTATTTTGACTTTCTGCACTGGGTATGAACAGTATATTTGCAGTAATGGAAACAGGAGGGGCTAATTTAGCAACAATTCAATAATCAAGCAGTTAAAGGGTTAGTTAATAAATATAGAAAATTCTGTCATTAATCACTCACCCTCACCCATAAGGCTTTGTATTTCAATAACATATTTCAAATCAACATTAAAGTCTGACAAGAATAGATGCTGTTTTTATCCTCAAATATCGCTTAAAAAACATTATATTTCAGGTCAGTCCATTCAATGGGCAGGTGTAAAGCAAAGGCTGAGCTCAAGTTTCAAGACACCAATTACTTTATGGCTGTTTCTATGGTATAGGGAGCTTCCAACAGCAGCTGCAGTGATGCTGTCATCAAAAAGCAAGTAGCCTACCGTAAAGATCAAGTGAAGACTTTAAATGGATATTTGTCATCATACACTGAATTTTTTTATTTTATTTTTTTTATTCTGATTACCAGTTAAACTAAGAGACTTTGCTATTGTTCCAAAGGGTGTGATGTTAGTTTTAAGAAGCTCAACATTGATGATTTTTGTGGAAATATTTATATCGATAATTTTGATGTTTCAAAACACCAATGTAGCAATAAGGTTATAAGCAATGTTGTTTGTTCTGTCTCTTTTCTTGCAGCAAGATTTGGTATTATCTATTATTGGAACAAAGCATGGATAGTGCAAAACAAGTTTTGTATCAGTAAGAAAACTAGAGTGTATGATAGAAATACAGGTACGTGTATTTTATATGTTTTTTATTTTCAGAATGACTGTGTTGAAAGTAAAGGACAATATATTTTACAGTTATTTACTTTATTAGGAGTATACCATATACATAAAAATATGTGGGCTCTTTATAAACAATTTTCCTCATTTTATAAATGAGATGAAACTATACATACAGTAAACCTTTTGGAGCAAACAAAAAAAGCACTGAAAACATGTAATGTTGTAAAAGCAAAAAAATGTGGCAGCTAATGTTAAAATGTGACTGTAATACTTACTGTTTTTGTGGCATTAAATAAAAAAAAAATAAAAAAAAGATGACTTTACATAATTGGCTCTTTTATTTAGAAGGTGGGACTTTACTAGATCCACCATACTGTAATAAAAGCAAAAGCTTCATAAAAATCTATTTTCTATGTATAAATTGTTCTTTCTGACGTGGAATTGTTTTTCTAGGAGGAGGAACTTGTTATGCTTGGAAAACAGAGTAGGCAGTGCTTTACGGTAAGTTACATCACATCCTTTCCTGGTATCTTCACACAGATACTGTATTAAAAAAGTAGTTCAGTTTTACTTTTCTAGCTGGCCAAGAGCAGTGGCGACTAGTGGATTATAAAATAGAGGAGGCACAATAATTGTAGTGGTCTGCGGACCCTCTCCAGAGGACTTTTTTATTTTTTTTATTAATCGCATTTAAATTGATTTTTTGGACACTTTTCGACATGAAATGTACAAAAGAAAATGACACATATACAGCAAGAAAATATAAATACAATTCCACTCACCTAGACTGTCAGTTGAAGAAAAATATCCATCCTTCTAACCTTTTAATTTAAATGTCTGTGTTAAAAGAACATGTTCAGCCATTTAGTGAAGGTGATTGATGTAGTCTGTATCCAAATTTGGCTTGCGGTCTTCCTTCATTTTTAATTTATAGCTGTTGCACAAATGATATCTTGGTAAATTTGTTGGCGATCAAATCTTCAACCAAGATACAACTAACCAAGGGAGGCTAGTCTAGTTTTTTAACTGCTAAAAGTGAAATACTCAATGGTGATTGGCTAATCTTACCAACGGAGGGAAAAGTCTCTGGCTATGAATTTGCCTCCCCCCTCCCTTTCTCTTTCCCCTCAGACTCGTCTTAGCACAGATTCCCTTCACGACACTTGCGTTGGAGGAGCATTTTATTAACATTAATTCATCCTTCTCCCATTTTTCACCTCAGAATATGTAGCCGGCTGTGCCTCCATTACCTCCCCTGACGAGTCGCAAGTGGTCACGAGTTACAAAGAGCCAGCTGAAGTTTATTCACAGTACTGCCTGCCTGCTAGACTTCCATTGTAAGTGTAAATGTGTTTCTTATTCATGTACACACTTGAAGTTATGGTAAAACTTTATTTGGAGGGTCCCTTTTGAACATTCTGTTGACTATAAGTAACTTTGCTACTACATGTCAACTAACTACCATTAGAATATTAGTATCAGTAAACTGTCTGCTTAATATCTGCTAACTCTTTATTGTGATGGTCCTCCAACAGACAGTGGAAGTGAAACCGAAGTTATTATCTGTAATTGACAGCGGGCCAACATTTCTTTAAATTCTAATCTGAGTATATGTTTCTCCACATGTTGGGTGCACAGCAGCATCTCTTTATAAGCCTCATACATTACTAATTTAATAAGCACTAATAGAGACATGTTCAGAACACATGAACGCTCTCTGCACTTTAGAAAAGAGAAAAGATTTGTACTGAGGGAATTCTTGTTTCTGAGTAAGAGAAGACACACACATATTTACCTTCCTATCTCAAACCTAATGTTGCCATAGGCTACTTCTCTCCTTCCCACTCATTTTGCGCTCTTTGTCTCTCTCCTTCTTCTGTCTTCCTCTGAGGAGAACACTAGGATTTCTGAAAGCTTCTCCAGTGAGGTCCCTGAGGGACAGACTCGACATGAAAACAGCTTCTTCTGCTCTCATATCTCTCCTACTCTGAACCAGCCATCACGACATGTACGGTAAACGCTTTAAACAGAGACAGCGAGCGATGATCTGACTTTGGCAGCTGGAAATATTTGGCAGCTGTGTAGAATTTGAGAGTTATAATTTGGAAGTCAGATTGCATTTGCAAGGAAATACAGTAGCAGTCCTTGCAGGGAGGAAAATAATACTGTTCAAGTTCAATTCAGTTTGGAAATCATACTGTTCGGAAGTTTGGGGTCAGTTACAATTATTATTTTTTTGTGTGTGAAGAAATGAATACTTTTATTCAGCAAGGAAGCATTAAATTGGTCAAAAGTGACAGTAAAGACTTTTACAAACATTTCTGTTTCAAATAAATGCTGTTCTCATGAATTTCTATTTATCAAAAATCCTGAAAAAAATGCTCCACAGTATCCACAAAAATAAAACAACACAGCTCTTTTCAACTGTGATAAGAATAAGAAATTTTCTTGATCACCTAATAAGCATTTACGGCCCGTTCTGGGGCCTCATTTATAACCGTTGCGTACGCACAAAACAGGCCCTGAAAGAGGCGTACGCCACTTCCGACGCATAAGTTGTGATTTATAAAAACAAACTTGACGGGAAAATTTGCGCACCTGCACGCAAACTCTGACCCATGCGTACGAACGTTTTGGAGATGGAGCAGTTTGGCGACACCGATGGTGAGCTGGAGTTAAGTGTCTTTTTGGTCACTTTTAGACAGAAAATCTAAAGAAAATTAAACATATACAGAAAGATAATACAAATATACTTTCACTCACCAAGCCTGTCACTTGAAGCAAATATCCATCCCATCTTAAATGTCCGCGCCAGCGAGCGCGTTGGGCCGTTTAGTGAAACTGACACAAATACCAGTTTAAATAAATAAAATAATGATTTAAACTATGTTTTACTTCTGATATAAACATTTAGATTAAATATGCCATTCAAATTAATGGAGTTAAACACTTAAACATGAAATCATTACTGAGAAGTTACAACATTTTTTATATTCAAATTCAATCAATAGAAATATTTTGTGCTGTGTTTAAATGTTTTAACCACAGAGATAATTGCTTATCATGATAATACCAGACTGTCTGAGAAAATAGTTTCGTGCAAATAATGCCCAAGGCCTATCTGCTTCAATTAAAAATACAATTCGGCCAGTGGGAAAGAGTGAGAAAAACTTTCTCTGAAATGTATTTTATACACTATTTGATTTATGTATTCAAAAACAAGGCAAGGATAGGCAACTACTTGATTTTTATTAATGTAATGTGTCTTGTACCGTTAAACGTTATCACGTGGATGAATAATCATATGCAAATGATATGCAGATGAGGATCTGCATAGTAAAACTAGGCGTTGTAAGCTCCATATATGGTTATTTCGGGGAGGAGATGCATGTGCGCACAATCTTCCGCTGACTGGGATTTACAAAGTGAATTCTGTGCAGGTTCTGGCGTACGAACGGTTTTATAAGTCTGAATATTTTTTTGCGTACGCCTTTTTTGGCTTTCGGGCGCACGTACACTTTTAGTAAGGTTCCTACGCACAGTTTTATAAATGAGACCCCTGGTTGGCTGTCAATGTTTCTTTATCATTCATCAGCTGGACAAAAATCGTTCTTAAATTGATCCCAACGACTGTTATTGTTCCTCTGTGCCGTTATCGTTATAGTTGTGGACTCTGCTATTCTTTTATATTTAGAACAACTTTCAGAACTATATTTTTATCATTATCGTCCTTGTTGTGCCTTTAGAAGGATTGAATACTGGAGTAATGGCTGATGAAAATTCAGCTTTGCCATCACAGGAATAAATTACATTCTAAAATATATTAATTTGAAAGCAGTTTATTTGAATTGTAATAATATTTAACAATATTACTGTTTTTACTGTATTTCTGAGCAAACGAATGCCGCCTTGGTGAGCAGAAGAGACTTCTTTCATAAACATTTAAAAATCTTACCGATCTCAAACTTTTGAACAGTGGTGTGCAGTTAGTGTTCATCCCATTCCAAACCTGTGCCAGAATGAATTCCTTGTATGCATTCCTTTCTTCCATGTAACAAAAAAGAATATTTTTTGAAACTGTTAAATGAATTAAAGTTACTAACCACTGACTTGACTTTTTTTTTTTTTTTTAGAATATCTTCTTTAGTGTTTTGCAGAACGAAATGAGTTAATATTTAGTTTGAGGCTGAATGAACCCTTTAAGGCTGAATGAACAACAAAAGTTTGAAGTTTGAGTGTAAACGTTAAGCAGTCTAATAAGTTTAAAAAGCAAGGTTAGGGCATACGAACAAACCCAAAGCAGAATGTTCGAGGAGTATCAATGCATTGCGGTCTTGCAAGCACTGTAATAAAGTTTGTGGTGTGATTAGTTGTGTGTGGTGGCGGCAAAGCCGTGGGCCTCCTCGTCTGGGATCGGCACCAACTCTGCAGTGACGTTTACTCCTGTGAGGAGCTGTCAACATTTAAAAGACGCACAGCAGAGATGGTTCACTGTGAGTGAATGCTTGGCACAACATTGGGAGCCTTCACTCTTTCCGTACTGGAAAAAGACAGAGGAAATGCGAATGGAACAAAAATGGGCAAAATGTGAAAAGAAAAGAGACAGAGAGGGAAAGTGTGAGCAATGATGGAGAGTAAAACTCATTGGAAAGACTGATCTAGTGTGCTTGGTTTTTTCAGTTTGATGGTCACGGCTTCTTACACAATACTGAAGAGAAAACAGAAATCACAACAGAAAAGTGCATAGATTAGAAGAGGGAAAGTCAGGCAGGAAAGAAAACAAAACATTAAGATCTCTTTTGCTGATTGTTTTCAATACTGTTAACATCATTTTTTCAACCCAAGTCGTCTCAACACCGTCATACTCGTTAATCATGAGGAAGGAGTGAAACTAGTGGAGTTAAGTGTCTGAAAACATTCCATTCAGTGTGTATATTATTTGTTTTGAAAAAAAACATTATTTTCGTAATAGGTACTCTTTGTAAAAGTATGTTAAAGGGTACTGCTTTTTCACAAGGGCAACCAATAAGCAATAAAAGGTTGCTCTAGATAATATGTAACTAGATTGTTTTCCTTATGTGAAATCTCTAACAGAGATTGGCCTTCTTGGAGAAGCCAATCTCAGAATTCACTGCATCGAGGTCAGTGAATTTTTTTTTTTGTTGGTTAGGAAATAAGGTATACAGTTGTGAAATATTTGAGTCTCTTGTTTACTTCTCAAGTCAGTCACATAAAGTTTCATTTTGGTTAGGCCTTAAGGACAAGTTCTCGTTAGCCATTTGCGCTGTTATTTAATGATTGTTTTGTGTACAAATGCATCAGACTTTTTTTTAAGAAACATCCTGATCCCAACATTCCGTTCCATTCCATTGTGCTCCGCCAAGCTGTTTTTGACCTCAAGAACATGTTCTATGTGAACTTTCCAATGGCTGCCTATGTAGTAGCCAGTGAGGTGACTCACTAGGATTTGGAAGAGAGCCAGTATCACCACACATGTCTATGTGATCTGATGTGATATCAGTCCAGTCAGACTCATACTGACCTTTGTCTAAAAGTGCAGAAGGTAAATGGGTTATTCTCGGTGTGTGTGTCTCTAATGTGTGATTTAACATAAAGGTCAGTTGTCAACTCTGAGAGATGTTAGATTTTGCCCTGTGGAGATTTTTTTAAATCAATTTATTGCTTGATAATATGATTGACTGACTAAATGTAGGTCATGTGATAACACTGGTACATTAAAGGGTTTGACGTCAGGCTTGTTAAATGCGTTTTGTTTGAGAGAGATGGATATCCTTTGCCCTCTGAGGGTGTTTATTTGGTTCAAGGTATTTAATTGTACACAGACTGTTGCCCTGCATTATGCTTTTATGATTTTTTTTGGTAAAGTATTGACAGAGTCGTGCTATGTTTTATGAAGTGTTCTCCAGACCCCCTCAGCCCCAGGCGTCACGCCCACGGACCGCTGGCTGAACATCTGATGCATATGGCACACTTAACTGGAAACACTTCAGGATTTTCTAAGTTGTCATCTGACTGGTTGAATTCTACAGGATGTCCTGGTGACGTGTGTGTCGCGTTCTTTAGCGGTCCGCCTGGAAACAAGGATGCCATGAGGCCAAACCCCCTCATGGAAAAGAACGTTGTTGTGTTTACAACTGTGACAATGAGCGCTTATCAGGATCTACTAAACACTGGATTTTTAAAAGTTATGTGAAGAATGTAAAGTTTGCGGCATAAACTCCTAGTGTTTTGCACACCGGCCTGTTATTGTAGGGACACTGGCGTTACATCTTCATGCCCCTGAACATGACATGAACAAAACTAACTGTGATTGGTTGCTTTACATGTTAATCAGATGGCCTCTGGCAAGTCCTTGGCCAATGAAAGCTGCTATGGAGTCCAGACCTTCTGGCATCAGTCTGAAAGTCTGACTACGCGAGACTACCCTATAGAGGGCTGCAGGACTGAGTCATAAAACCTGGAAATGAGTAAGCATTTCTGCACTTTTTTGGGTTTTATGAATGGGTTTTTGATTAATTGCCTGAAATAAGGTCTGTGGTTAACACAAGCTCAATACATTTTCAGTTAATTCTATGGCATAAGAATCTACTACTTGTGATATTCATATGGTTTTATGTGTCTCAGGTTTCCGGTGACATTAAACGTCATCACTCCAAACAGGAAAACTCATCTACTCACTTGTGTTTATAATCAGGCTCATGCAAACTTTTCTAAGTCAAACTTTCCAGCAGGATTTTAAATAAAGATTAAAAGAGTTGTCTGAAGCTTTGCGGTGGTAACGTTAAGCCACATAACTTGTGTAGTCGTTTTATAGCTTACTTTTAACTTTTTTACTTCTGCTGATTGCATAGAGGCTTCAGAATTCATAGAAGTTGTGTTAATTTGTTGAGATTATCATGATGAACAAAGTGTGAAAGAATCATAAACTTTTGTTTGTCACAGAGCTTATTTTCTGCAATTATCCAAAAATCACATTTTGCTGAGGAAACCAGGGTGATGCTGTCACTCATTATCATTCGTCATCACTCTAGTCTATTGACTTTCCAATCTAAATAATGATTTACAGCAAACTTGTGGCCAAATATATTGTGTTTTTCAGACAAAAAAAAATCCTTTGTAAATGACACAACTGTGTTGTGTAAATGCACTCTGAAAGTGCTCTTATACAATGATGACTAAAATACTAGAGAAAGCTTTGACCGAGTGTTTGACAGATGAGTATTATGTGTTCTGAGGGTGTGAAAAGAGCTGTCAATTTGACCCCAATTATTTTAAATGGGTTTATATGCATCATTTTATTCCAACAACTATTTCAAAACAGAAGCTCAATTTAATATTGACAGTATTCTTTGAAAAAAAAAAAAACTAGCTTACCTTTAAATTAATAGTGTGTGATTTTGGTCAGTTTGCCTCCATCTAGAAATAATAAACACTGAGTATTTCAGAGAAATAACTCTGATAGAAAACCAATATATTGCCAAACTAGTTCGAAAACCAAAAAATCCGGCCATATGCGTATTTTGCAAAACACTTCTATTAAAGGGATAGTTCACCCAAAAATAAACATTCTGTCATTAATCACACCGTTCCAAACCCGTAATACTTTCAGCTAAAATTCTTTGAAATTACATACTGTTTCAGTAGTGACTTCATAACAATGACTCCTCACTGTTTAAATATTTATTTTAATGTGTGTTACAGTGTATTATACTACAATAATTCATCAAAGGATGGCACCATATGCCTCCACAGATGTCTGGACTGGGCCCAGAATATCAACTGACCCTATAAAGTCCCACTGTGGTGTGCTCAATGTCATATTTGATATCACAATGAGTTTCTAAAATTACTTTTACAGTTCCTAACTTTAATATCTTGCATATACTTCAATCAGACGATTAGCATGAAATCAGATCTAATTATGGCTCCGAATATACTCAACTCCACACATAATGAGAGATTTAAAGAGTTAAATGTTCATCTGCTGTTTGTGATATCACTGCGAGCAGATGCTCTATGATTATTTAGACGTTGGTGAGTCTAAAAAAGACAACAAAGGAAAGAAAACCATGAGTAGAAAGATGACTGGCCAACCAATGTCAAATATAAGTGTCCTCCTCCAGAAGTGAAGCCAGAACAGCCCGGGGTGATTATGTGGATTTAAGGAAGTCTTTGAGGGCAGAGTTACGCTCCCTCTTGTCTGGCACGCACGTGCGTTTTCCAGACTCGGCAGAAACCACAGGAGGTTTGCACCCGGCTGCTGATTTTTAAATGGAAGCTAACGTCCCTTCCAGCAGATCTTGAAATGCCAGACGAACCCAAATATCTCACTTAATATAATGCAAAAGATGCTTAGATAAGTAAAGCAAGTCTGTCATAATCTGATCTGCCCACACTTCCCTATTAAGATGTATCAACCATTTAGGGTCAACAAAGTATTGAACTTAAAGGGACATTTTCTTTCATTTATTTCTTCTGTGGAACACAGCAGAAGATGTTTTAAAAAATGTTTCAACAGTTTTTGTCCATAAATGGAAGTCAATAGTGCCCAATACAACACACACTGAGACATTTTTCTAAATATATTATTTTGTGCTTCACAGAAGAAAGAAAGCCATTCAGATTTGGAGATGTGAAGAAGAAGTGCATTTAATTGTATTGAATGTGCACTTGTAGTGAACTTTAAATCTTAAAAATATATTTTTTTTATAAATGGTAGGCCTTCTTGCAGATAATATAATATTAATGAAATAAAAGGACACTTATGTGTAGGCCATATAAAGAGTTTATTTTTATTTCCATTACTTTTTATTCATGAATTTTAACTTTTTAAGTTAGAACACTTTTAAAAGGCGAACTTTGTAATAATGCCAAATTAATGTTTTACTTAAAAGTAAACTTCAAAGTAAACATTTTAGATTAAATTTAATATATTTTTCAGAACAAATCAGAATGATTTCTGAAGGATCATGTGACACTGAAGACTGGAGTAAAGATGCTGAAAATTCATCAGAGGAATGTAATAATATTTGGCAAAATTACTGTTTTTACTGTAAATAAATGCAGGCTTGGTGAGCATACAGTAAGAGACTTCTTTCAAAAACATTTAAATGTTTTCAAACTTTTGACAGCTGTCTGTACGTGCACATCTCATTCAGGACCCTGTATGCTACGAACATGAATGATACCTCAAAATGCAGCTTGTTGGTGTGCTATTACTTATGTAAGTAATCGTACTCTCTGTATAAAAACAATATACTGTAGGTCAATGGAAAGTATCCACCATGATCGACAACCAAATGTGTACTGTATGTTTGCACACATTCCACAGGCTCAAATCTCTGGACGCACAAGCAATACCAATGTTTACTGTCTGCATCTCTGAACAAACCCCTAACCTCAAGTATTAAACTTTGGCTTGTTACTCATTCAGCACATTTAGGCCGGGCTTCACAGACAGGGCTAAGACTAAGCCAGGATTAGGCCTTAGTTAAATTAGGACTTTTAAGTAGCTTTTATAAACATGCCTTAGAAAAAAAACATTACTGGTGTGCATCTTGAGACAAAACAATTCCACTGACATATTTTAAGATATGTCAGTGTAAGTTGCTTTCAGTTAAAACCGCTCAAACATGCATTTTAGTCTGGGACTAGTCTGTGAAACCGGGGGTTTATGCTCCAATTGGTGCAGCTTGTTGAGGAGAGTGTTACTATACCTTTTTTTAACCAATCCTAGGAATTATGAAATGGACGACAAAAGCTCATAGAATTATAATTCTTCTACAGACAAAAAGTAAGTTATACAGGTTTGGAACGACATGGGTGAGAGTGATGACAGAATTTTCATTTTTGGGTTAACTATTCTAGGTGAGCTCTTATGACCTGGGCAACTAAGTAACCGCCTAACAACTACCCAGAACACAGTAACAACCCAGAAAAGTGTGCTAAAAACACTTAGGCATCACTCTAGCAACAGCATAGCAACATCCTGGCAACCAGCCATGCATGACACCCTAGCATCATGGCAGGATGTAAGTGACATTCATGCTTTCTTGTTTCCCTGGAAATTTAAATCAAGTTGGAACTGCAGATAAGCCCCAAGCCAAAACCTAAAAACCTTTAGCATTTCAAAAAAGAAAAGAAAAGAAAAGAATAAACATTATTCAGTCTCTCGTAACACTTTATTTTTCTCTTCCTTTTGAAGATGTAAAAAAAGGAGTTTTTTTTTTTAACCAGAGTTGGCTTCTGGGGGCTATTTTGTACATAAAGAGGAATAGCTGGGTCAGAAGCAAACAAAACAAACGTCTAGGTACAGACGACCCATGCCACTAAAGCTGCCCCTCCTGACCACAGTCTCAGTGGGGGACTTCCTGTCCAGAAAAGCTCTCAGCCTGAGTCAGTCCTGCCAGATTCCCCATAACCCTGATGTGTTTGTGTGAGGGTTACTGGCTCACTCTTGGCTCACACACTCTCACATCTCTCCAAATGGATGCTTTATAATTATAGAAGCCATTTCTTTTTAAGACTTATGCATATTCATTTTGAAAATGGAGCCGTGGAGAACAATTCTGTCAGAAACATCAAGACAGAGAGTTCGTCTGCAATATTTTGGATACATAAAGCCTCAATCTCAGGAGTTAAAGAGCAGACCTACTCCAATATACCATAATAGACCCACAACACATATAAATGAAAGAAAGAGGATATGATCCCAAAGGACTAGAATACTGCCCACTGTGCTGTACTGTGTACTGTAGCAGTAGGCATTATGCAGCAATTTGCAATAGTACACGTTAGCGTCAGATGTAATATATAGCAGAGACATGCCACTCATATAAAAATGAATAAGAGAAATTGGAACACCCAATATGGCAGCTCTATCCGAGGGATACTCCACCCAAAAATGAAAATTCTCTCTTTATTTACCTATGCCATTCCAGATTTTTGTTTCCAAAAAAACATCAAAACTTGGGACAGCTATTGGACGCAGTGGAAGCAGAAATGAAAACATAAAAAAATGGTTTGATGTTAATAAATTGTCATTAAATATGACAATAAAACTAAATTTATTTTATTTAGTAAAAAATAAATAAATAAAAATGTCCAGATCAGAATTGAAATGACTGAACTAGAAATGGTAAGTGAAACTAAATTCTTAGGTGTCATTATTGACCACAAGCTCAGTTGAAAATCCCACATAACCTACATAAAGTCAAAAATTTCAATAACTCTGGATATCCTGTCCAAAATAAAACACATTCTTGATTCAAAGGCTCTAAACAAATAGTCTCTAATAGTGCCATACATGACATATTGAGTGGAGATCTGGGGAAATACATACAAAACAACAATAAAACCAATTGTTATTCTGCAAAAACGCGCAATACGAATTATAAATAAAACAGATCATTATCACCCAACAAACAAGCTATTCATAAACTCTAACCTATTAAAATGTAATGACTTAGAAGAGTAGAATTTAAAATAGCCAGAATAGTGTTTAAAATAATACATTTCCAGACTGTGTCCAAACCCTGTTTCAGATGAAATCTACTCCTTATGAGCTCAGAGGAACACTCATGTTCAGTAAACCACAGATCAGAACCAATGTCAAACAGAGATGTCTGTCTGTTCAGGGGGGGTAAACTGTGGAATAGTCTCAATGATAGACTGAAAACATGTAAATCCATAGGTAGCTTTAAGAAATTATATATAAAAAAAATAATAATACATTATACAAACCTGAATGAATTTAGCTTCTTTTTCTTTCAGTCATTCTTTATGTACGCAAGATGACTTTGGTGTTTGGTATTTTGGCGTTGTGTGTAAAATAAATGAAATAAGCATAAACTTCAGCCGACACCTTTTCGGTCAAGCTTTTTTTCTTTTAAAAATATTGTTTACACCGTAATTTAATTTTCGTTTCTATGTTTGCTTGTAAATTGTTTTTCTTTTTTTCCTTTCTTTTGAAGTTGACTGAAATACACTAAACTATCTAACTAACTAAATGTAAGTGTGTTGTAAAACTCACGCAAGACGTGACTGTGCTTCTGGGTCACTATTCATCTGAAGAAAGAAAGTCATATACATCTGGAACGCCATACCTTGTGCCCAAATTTTTCAGGACCAACTTGATATATACAGGATTTAAGCGAATTAAAGGATATATGAATGAATTAAAAACTAATTTATGTATCCAATACAGAATATATAAGGCTGTCACGTCACGTGAAATAAAAGAGACTCAGGGGGTGAACTGATCATTTCATTCAATCTGAAAGCCTATGCGACTGTCACATGACAAAGAAGGAACAACTCGGACCAAAAGACTCAGAAGCTGAACTAATCAATTCTGTTTCCTGATCATATCTGTAAAAAAAAAATAAAAAAATTTACACAATCAACTTTGAGTCAGTTGAATGTAATTTAAGTTGAAATTACTTAAACATCCAAGTTAGACTTAGCCTACATTAAACTCAAAAAATGAGTTGAATCTTGTATAACTTTTATAATTTCAATAAGTTATTTTGATGAGTTAAAGCAATGTAAAAACATGTCAATTTCTAATCATATATATATTTTTTTATAATTAGCTCCAAACGAAAGGTTGTTGCGCAAATGCTAATGCGTGGCCAACACAAAATGAACGAATCGCTCTCTGAGACAACTCCTTATTCCAGAGTCATACAAAAGAATCGTTCAAAATGAACGAATTGTTCATGATCGACCCATCATTAAAATGTTGGTCATTCATGCATATGGAAAATTCACATTACACATTCTGCATACTACAGAAACATAATATAAATAGTACGGTTACATGGTGTTTGCTATTGAGACCACAATCAAACTTTGTTATAATAAGGTGCTATCCATCTTTGTAAGTTTCTATCATACATTCTAAGAAACATAAGCATTTAAAATGTAACCATGATAATATAACTATGATGATATTTGCATATGCGCTTGCATAGATCATGTCAAATTATCTAAAGCTTAAACACGTCTTTTGCGGCCTTTTGATCACAGCTATTTCCCTCTGGAAATGCTAATGTCATTATTATTATTGCCATTATCTGAATACTCTGGCCACACTGTAAACACAGAGGCTAATAAAACCCTGACAGACACCATGCAGTTCAATTAACAGAGCTTTACTATAGCATTCCTCTCTTTAATGGGAAAGAGCAGTGGAAATGGCTGTGGTACGCCTCAGGGAGAGTTTATAGACACTCATACTTTTGTCTGTTTTCACTGATGTGATTCTTGTTAAATGTGGATGAAAAATATTCCCCTAATTCAGCACAATTTCTCTCTCTCTCTCTCTCTCTCTCTCTCTCTCTCTCTCTCTCTCTCTCTCTCTCTCTCTCTCTCTCTCTCTCTCTCTCTCTCTCTCTCTCTCTCTCTCTCTCTCTCTCTCTCTCTCCCCCCCACCCCTTTTCTGTCTTTGAGCTAAAATTATGACTTTTTCCCCCTTGTGGAATTAAATATAGAGTGCCAGAGAGCTCAGAAGAGTGTTTAAATAGTTATTTTTCTCATTTACACACACATTCTTCATACAGAGGGAGGAAAAACTCTCTTTCATTCTCTCTCTCACTCTCTCGGTTTCCTTTTATCTTTTTGGTGGGGCTGATTTTCCTCTGGCAGGACACAGCAAAAAAAAAGAGACAGAGAGAGAGAGATGCCTGCCTTTATTCTGGTCCACACGTGGCTTCACTGTCTCTCTGTGCAGTGTGTTAGTTGTGCTGGTTGGTCTTGTGGTCAGATATCAGTGCAAAGAGATCAAAATGAAGCTTGTTACTGTTTCATGGATTAAGGTGATAAATCTAGCACAGCTGGATCTCAAGAGGATAAAACCTGGATTTAACTCAGTTAAAAGTGAAGTGTATAATTACACTTATACACTTATATGTGGTGGCATCGCTGTAAAAATCTCCTTTTGGAACCTTTATTTTTAAGAGTGTATCCTATATTTCCAGCTAAAACATTTAAAGGTGATTTTCAGCAAATGACGTTGCAGCTTTACACAGAATTTTAGTGCTAACATGGTTGGAATGCGTTATGCAATCATTACATGTGTAAATGACAAATGTTGTAAGGCAATTTTACCTCAATTTAAGAAGAACAACTGCTTTTGTTCAGAGATAAAGGCTAAAGCCTGCTGACACAACAAACACACCCACGCTTACCCATCACATTTCTTGAGAATCTAATGGACACATGTCCCAGGAAGCAGATCAAAGCCTTTGATTACTAAAACACACACCCTGACCCAATGCAAAACATTTCCGCAGTATCCACCCAAAAACTGCTGGGTTTTGGAAAAACAGACATTGCAAACAGTGTTTGCAGTTTCAAATTCCCTACTGACTTATATTGACACACACAGACCAAGTCAACGCAAACAATCTGAGAAAATCTGTTCCTCTATACCTGATGCCCACAGTCAGACTTTAGTCAACCCTTTTGAAAAAGAAATACACACATACTGTATATATACTGTATATATATCTTTGATGCACATATAAGCAGTGTGTAAGTGAAGCAGCAGCATCACTGCAATAGCAGGCTCGCATTGTGCTTTTAGACAACAACTTCAACTCAACAAATCTTGAGCTCTCCTTTAAAAGCCTGGAAATATCCTCTGAGCTGTAGAAGTTGAGTTGCAGAGTCACATGTGGCTTTACGTTGTAGTGTTTCTAATCAGCTCTGCAGTTACTCATCATGAGGAGAACATGTGTATGTAGGGTGGAACGGAAACGGCTGGCCGCAATTGCACTGCTCAGTGTGATCTTTATCCCTTGATGAATCTAAGGCAAACTAATCTACAGCGGAGTATGGCTACTGTATCTGGCATACTTTACTGGGACTGCACAAACTCTCCAGCATTTCTCCACCACCGTAGTCTACCCAGACAGCAACATAGTGTCGGCCCAGATACGGTGGTACATGTGGATTTAACGCGTACCAGATGTAGGCCGGATCTGGGTCAACACTATTTTGCTGTCTGGGTAGGCACGTTTAGGCAAATTTACACTGCACCGACATACACCGACCAACAGCAACACACACACTTCGTAGGGTTTTGACAGATCAGTGTGTTACTCGTCACCGTCTGTTGGCATTGGTTGGTGCTTGTTTTTACCGATTGAACAGCGACGTACAGTAATCTGGTGATTGTCCCAGATGGTCAGTGTCTGTCGGTGCAATGTGAATTGGTCTTTTAATTAAATTAATTTAAGTTTCTAAACATACATTCCGGAAGAGTAGACATTCCCATCTAATCTTCTAATTAACCACCAGAGCATTCAAGCAGCCACTTACATTACTCTGGTGTCAGTTGTTCCGGCAACCCGCCACCTCCCCAACACCACATCTATACTTTAGGTGTCTTGCCTGTAATCATCTCCATGCATAGTAGTCCCATAGGGGTATATTAGAGCTTGAGTTGACCCTCCTCCATCGCAGCCAGCGAGATAAACTTGTTTAACCATCCATCTATTCTTCGCTGTCCTATGTAGGATTGCAGGGATGCTAGAGCCTATCGCAGCATCTTGGGCCTTAGGCAGGGAAACACCTTGGATGAATGGCCAGACCATCACAAGGATACAAACGTGTTTAACCTTTACAGTTAAATGATTAAATGGGAGTCGGGACTCATGAAACTGCAATTTAAAATGCCAAAAGTGCACTCAACTACACTCTACATCCAGTTATAACAATCTTCTCCATTATATGACAAATTACTGCTGTAGGTTTCCAGTCCAGGTAGGCATAAGAAATAAACCTGCATGTCCTTGTTCCCCAAAGTTGTGTAGACCATCTAAGACTGAAACCATCCAATCATTTCTGCCAGAACTTGACATTTTTTTGCCAATGGTTTTGGGTGGTCCATGGCCATGCCGTCTGAGGCAAACTGGTAACTTATTCAGCCAAGATAATGAAAAATAAATAAACAGCAGAAGTTGATCAGCCAATGGATGAGCAGAAACATGAAAGAGAATCTCCCTCTCCAGTCCACATTTCTCTGAGTGAGACCTTCAGCCAAACCTCACAGTACCAGAGGACCTCAAGCTGAATGTAATGCCTTACACATACAACTGACATTACCACATTTATGCCTCATCAGCAATGGATAGAGAGAGTCCTGCAGGAATAGTTCTGCCAAATGTGACAATTTGGTCATCATTTATTTACTTAAATATCTAGTGGTCAGGTTCTTCATTTAAATTCTTTCAACTCAGGAAGTGTGTGGGATTTTTTGTGAAAACTTGTTGCTAAATACAAAGAAACTGCAAAATTTTGTATTTAACTAACAATACTTGCATGTCATTCAGAAGTTCTTGGTTATGAATATATTTGAAGTATCTGCCTGATTATCTAACCATACGTTGGCATAGAGTAAGTGAACAGAGTTATAAAATGAATGTTCAGTTCAGATCATTTGCTCTAGGAAGATTTTGATTAAAAAAAATTGAGTTCAAATGAGATCTCTGACTTTTGATCTTAGCCTTTGGTATCTTGGCAATTCTGAGCACAGTTTGTTGAAATCTCATCTGGAACTCTAGAAGAGACACATTACTAGGTTATTTTTCTCAGGAAACAAAGCAGGATAATCTGTCTAGAATAAACAACTGAAATATTAAAGAGACCTCCTTTTCCTTGTGTCTTTGGATCTGATTCTTTCACAACTCTTTCAGTGAGATTATGCTTATTCTTTATCACAATCACGAGGTTGTTTTAGGTTAGTCTGCCAGCTTGTATCATAATAAGTAGAGTCTGTGAACCTTGCCATAAACCAAAGTGCTGCTGTTCATTTTTCCAGCACCCTTGCATTCAGCCATCTCAAATTTCCCAGATTAACTTTTCCTCCGAAGGCAAAAACACAGGTAAAAAAGCTCTGAAGAGACTAAACATGAGCGCTTGGCGGGGGAATGCCCTGTCAAAGGCTGTCACGCCGGGCAAGGAAGATGAGTACTATGATGAATGTTAAATGTGTTAATGAGAAAAGTAGCAGCACGTGCCTGTGCTCGCCTGCGCTGCCAGAAACTGCAAACCAAGTTTGAGAAACAGAAGACGAGAAAGAAAGGACCTATCCCTTACCTGGAGAGATCTCTCCTTCACTCTGATCCCCAGAATCTGAGTCCATCTCTCCACAAAGAACCTCTCCTCTCCTCTTTTCACTCCACTTCCTCTGTTTCTGTCTGTCTCTGTCCTGTCCCTCCTAACTGAAAACTGTTTTCTTGAGCTCAAATGCACCAGCCCTCCGTGTTCAGAATTTAACTGACTCAATGAGTGCGCGCTGTTTGCCGAGCGCCTTTTTTGTGCAGTCAGACTGCCTTCTTTCACTGATACTCTCTTGCTTCCACTTTCTCCTCTCGTTTGCTTCCTTCTCCACCCTCTCTCTCTCTCTCTCTCTCTCTCTCTCTCCCTCTGTCCCTCCTCCCCCTTCTCCCCTCGGCTCGACATTGTGATGCCTACAAAAACATCAAGAGGAGGAAAACTCTGTCTCTCTCTGAGTTGATCTCTTGCCTGTGAGGAATGTTTTGTATGTTGGGGAGTTTTTTTTTCATTCAGGCATTTTAGTGTGCTATTTAAGGGGCAAGTTTAGTTTTTAATGTTAGAAAATACTTTTTGGATGGACAAGTGAATGGCAAATGACAGCAGTGCTGAAGGTGCAGCTTTAGAGTGTCTTTGCCACACCATCCGGCTCAAAAATGAATAGAGTAACAGAGGGAATAGGTGCTGTCAACAGGTCAGAGTTTTGGCTGGCTAGTGTGGTTCAGTTAGCCCCTGCTGGTAGATGACGTAACTACACCATTATGGGGCAAAAAGCATCTTTCTCCTTTGATGGTCATTTGAAGTAGCTTTTCATTGTGATGAAAGAATTCCTTTTTCATTGTATAAAGTAGAGGCTGTATAGTTTTCTGAATTTTCCCCGTCTCCTGCCTTTGACATACAGCTCTGTATCATCGCTGGGTACGGGTTTGGAACTGTGTGCGTTCTCATTGTGCCATCAGTCATATTGTGCCATGATTTAATTTCCCGGCACCTTTAGATTGATTAGTCATAAATATAAAGCTTGAATTCAGATTGATTTCTGTCCCTCCAAAAGTAATAACTACATATTATTTTATAGATATATCTTAAGACTCGTGCCACATTCATAATGTCCCATGCAGGGCAGCTATGCAAGTACAGGTCATATCTTCTTGAATGGAAATATGAATATCATTTGTCGGAATTAAGTTTCTATAACATTTAAAATCCTGTTGTTGTCCCGTAGCCTACTCGTGACGAGCTGAAAGCAGATATGCTTCCCAAACATATGTTGTTGGCCTAAAAAACACAAGGGGGACCAAACACAATCACCTCACTTTTGTCTTCGTTTAAAGAATTTTTTTTTAACTTGTCCAAGCACAGACAGACAGACACACACGCACGCACGCACGCACGCACGCACGCACACACGCACGCACACACACAGCGGGGGAAATAAGTATTGAACACGTCATCATTTTTCTCAGTAAATATATTTCCAAAGGTGCTATTGACATGAAATTTTAACCAGATGTTGATAACAACCCAAACCCATACATACAAAGAAACAAACAAAAATAAGTTCAGAAATTACGTTATGTGTAATAATGTGAAATGACACAGGGAAAAAGTATTGAACACATGAAGAAAGGGAGGTGCAAAAAGGCATTGAAAGCCAAGACAACTGCTGAAAACTTACAGTAATTAAAAAGCAATCCAGCCCCCTGTCAGTGGAAATTAATAACAGCTGGTTCAGTCCCAAATGATGGCCTACAAAAAGGTCTCATTGCCAAGGAGTCACACAAGACACATCTCATGATGGGTAAAAGCGAAGAGCTGTCTCAAGACCTTCGCAACCTAATTGTTGCAATTTTAATGATGGCATTGGTTATAGGCGCCATTCTAAGCTTCTGAATGGTCCAGTGAGCACTTTTGGGGCCATAATACGGAAGTGGAAAGACAATAATTTCACCATAAATTTGCCTCGACCAGTGCTCCTCGCAAGATTTCTGATAGAGGAGTGAAAAGAATAATCAGAAGAGTTGTCCATGTCCAGATTAGTAACGGACGAACGTCCAGTTTTGAGTGGAGCATAGGGCACACCAACTACGATTTTAGAGTTCCGGCTAATATTTGGCACTAATTTAAGTCTACTTGGGATGTAAAGACAAAAAGGGAATTTCCATTTAGGACAGCAAAATGTTGTCAGAGTCTTACTTCTGTTTAATGTAATGTTACTCTAGTTTAGTGTGCGTGGGAAACCAAAGCTACAATCAGAGAAGTACTGTCTTATTGGTCGGATATAAATCTGTAGTAGTGGCCATGACCTCTGACTGAAGTAAACGTTACTTTAATTCAAGTATATACAACCAAGGGGGCTATACAAAATATCTTAGATAGAGTAAGCGTGAATGTGACCGTCTAAGATATTAACCAATTACCTGTTTAGTAACCAAAAACTGATGAGTTTGTGATTGTGGGCCCACATAATATGAACAGCTGGTGTGAGGACCCTGTGTGACTTTGGCACCCGAATGAATGAGAATAAGAGTAAAGAGTTAAACAGAATAATCAAATGTGCTGCTAAACTATTATATAAATGACCTTGGCATTCTAACCTAAATTCAAGGTTGTGATCAAATGGAGTCAGATAAAAGTTTAATTGGAATCAAATTACTTTGCCATGCGGAAAAGACAGTAACATGCAGTAAACCTTCACCAGCTTATCGGAAACTGTCGTTGGACCGATTGGGCAAGCCTTACAGTCAACACATCCAAATAAGTGTACTACTTTATAGCATGACAAAAAAGTATTAAAACTGAATGATTTAAAATGTACTTTAAAGTAAAACTTTTAATTTGACATTACCAAGTTGGTTAAGTTATGAAAGAGCACTCTCTTTTATTTCATTTATACTGTATTAACTGCAAGTAAAATACTGTATATACTTTTAAGATTTGAAGTAGCCTATATTACAAGTGCACAGGCAATACAATTAAGCACACTTCTTTTTCACAAGGCTATGACAAATTGTCACTTTGGACAAAACATGTCTGCTAAGTGAATACTTAAAAAAAAAAAAAATCAGTCTTGTCCAGATAATGCGCATGTCTGATCTAAAGTACACAAAAATACTTTTGGCTCTTTTTAGCAGTAAGGCCAGGCTTCAATCTCCATATCCATATTTCCCATTCATATATCTACAAGTGGACCATTTCTGACTTTTTAGTCTCAGATAACAGAAAATAATAATAATAATAATTCAAACAAACCTCTGAATGACTTTCACAATTTTGAAGCTCACACTGTTGGAAACAGACATTTGTCTACTGAAAACTCCGCCCACAGTGAAATGTCATTGGTGCAAAATCCTGTTCCACATCACTGTAAATTAAAGTCAAATGTGTTCTGATTGCTGTGAAATTCACAGAATTGTGTTTTCTTTATTAGCTTCTCTCTCTCTGTCTGTCTGTCTGTCTGTCTGTGCAGCTGTCGTTGTGTCTGTCTTGTGGTCTGTTTGTCCTTCAGGAGTGTCTGATAGCTCGTGGCTCTCAGCAGGGTCAGTGTGGTGGCAGATGGTGTGTAGGTGCCTCAGGCTGAGGGTGTGTGTGGTCAGCTGCCACATCTTAATAGACAGATGGTCATGAACTTTCTCGCTTTGAGTCCAATTTATGTCCCAGTCCAGTCCAGTGAAGCAGTCAATCGTCTCAAATCCCTCACGCCAAAGTTCAGTTTAAGATTGATAGTAAAAACGTTCATAGGTGAAGATGTTGTAGTTTTTATCCAATCAAGGCTGACTCTTCATCATTCATGGCATTTTCTTTTATTTGGTGGAACATGTTTTATTCCCTGTTGGGTTTTCAAAGCTACAAATGTGTTGAATGTATACATGTACTCAATGACAGTGATTGAAATTTGCCCTTTTGTATTCAGCACCTGGAGTCTCTCTAGTTTCTAGTTTGTTTTTCTAGTTTCTTCACAACCTACATTGTTGAAATTTTTTTTGTCTGTCTTTTTTTTTTTTTTTGCAGTTAAAACACTAAGAACAGCCACTACCACCTGCAGCCCTGGAGTAATGTAGTCTACAACAATAATATTATGGGACACTTAGAAACTAGTCATTATTAACAGTCATTTACGTTCCCCTGTATTGATCTTCTACTGGTCACACGTCTTTATGTGATGCGAATTCGCAGGTCAGACATCACCAAACTTGAACTTTGGAACGCAGCGAAATGCAAAACTTTTCGCATGAGCTTGAGTTTGCGGTCTGACAAATTCGCATGCATATGAATGGAAGTCAATGGAACGTAAATTGTAGTGTAACCGCCCCTTTAGTCCTGACAAGAGTTGCTATTTTCAGCACATTTATTACAGTGGTAGTACATCACAACCACTTTTTCTCCCTGCCAAGGTGTGCTCCCCAGCAATCACTGTCATTAAAGTCTTTCTGCATAGATTGCCATGGAAAAGTTCTAAAACCATGTGCATCCATTACAATAGCAGGCCTACAATGTGTACCAGTGTAATAAAAGTGTAGTATGAATGTTTTTTTTTCTTTTTTTTACAAATATTTAATAATAGCTAAACAATAAATTATGCAACATGGGAAACATCACTGCATATTGTTTAAAAAAATAGCAAGTAATATATTATACAGCATGTATTGTCCAGTAAACATTGTCCATGGTTACTGCTTATGTGACACAACTAACAACATTCATTAATTACCATTAATCCTGTACAGATACAGTCTATTATACACACACACACACACACACACACACACACACACACACACACACACACTTATGCAGCTGCCAGTGAGACAGAAAGAGATGAAACCACACTTTAATGGGAGTTAATTGCTGTCTAATTCACTCTGAGATTAAACCCTGGAGGGAACAGCATGGCTCAATAAGTTACTGCCAAATACATTCCCTGAAACCCCACCATCAAAAATACAATTCAAAATCTGCAATGCCAGAACAATCCTGAGTTCAGGCGAACCACAAAACTGGCTCTAAAAGCCTCTGATTTTCTGGTAAATGGCGAATGAACTTGAATGTGAGTGTGCAACTCTTATTATATCTGATAGATTTCCCTGTTATTCATAGAACTGCTTTTACAGGCCGTTTGGTTTAGGAAGCTCACGGTTCACTTCATAATTCCTGTGTGCTATTTTCACGGCAGGGTTGTTTTCTTCATTGAGGCAAGAGAGGCATTGCTACCTCAAAAAATTAGATGAGAAAATAATTGAGAGTACAAAAACAAAACAATTATGACAAAATATGAGACTCAACTTAGATGCATTTGAGAACAATGTGACTAAAGTTTCTGAAGTGCCGTCAGTAGCTAGCCTATATTCCATCCACCTATTTTTATGCGCATTTTGGGATATTGCATTAAAAAAATGTAGGTGGATAATTTTTTATCTGATAAGATGATTTGCGCATAAACTACGATGGAAACACATACCGGATAAATCCCTCGATGGTCAACAAAAATCTCACATGACTTTGCCTCAACAGAGAATGTGATTGGATAATTGGATTAACCAGCGGACCAATTTCATTGCACAGTAACTCAAATGTTGTTTTGGTCATTCTCAAATGATTGAGCCATAGTCTGTCATCAAAATGGTTGGGTATCATTATAATCCAGAATTGTCTCACAGGATTGTGCATGAAGTGCTGAAGTGGAGCGACTGTGGTGCAGTTCGTATATAGGTTAGCTTTTTATTTCTGCTGATTGTCTACTGATTCTGTTTTGTTTTGGCCTACACAAATATGGAAATCACCACTTATTCTCACGCCTGAATCGAAGTGACTTTCAACATGCTTAAATGAAAGCTAGGGCTGCAGTTTTTACTAGTTGATTAATGGTCTGAAAAGAAGATAAAAAAATAGTCAAACAACAGCAAGTAGTGAAACATAAAAGTTATAATTAAAAGAGAGAGAGAGAGAGAGAGAGAGAGAGAGAGAGAGAGAGAGAGAGAGAGAGAGAGAGAGAGAGAGAGAGAGAGAGAGAGAGAGAGAGAGAGAGAATGACAGTAGAACAGGAGATTTAATAAACAAAGAGCAAGAACACTTGTACCACAATTTTAACAACACAGAACTGAAGAAATTGGGCTTAAATATGCTGGGGTAGCCTAAACGAGAAAACTAAATGAGCAACAGACAAGGAAACTAGTAGGCTACTGCATCCCAATTCGCCAACTTATACTATGCCCTAAAAACTATGTAAGTTTTTGTGAAGAAAAAATACATAGCCTACTTCTGAGTGTGTAACTAAAGAGTTTAGGCAATTTTGGGACATTGCGTCTTTAACAGACAGCTCTGTCCTATAGTTAAGTGCATACTGTCACCGTTTAAACTGCCCTGGAGAAATATAAACAATATAGGCTATTATATAGCTATTATATTAAAGTCGCAATGGGTTGTGGGCAATATTAGCAGTGAGATTGTTCATGAATCTGCACACTTCGGATTCTAACCGTCTGTATTTATTTCAACATACTACAATCTGGGAAACATTCATTCTAATTTCGAATACCATTTAGGACAGATAGTAAGCGAATTAGCATAGGTCAACATACACATGGAGGAAACAGAAAAAGAACCGAACCAAACCAAATCACAATGAAACTAAGCTGAATAAAACATAATCCTAACATTTACTGTAATAAATATATTACAATTAAAATTTGTTTTAAAAAGCATAAATCTGATGAGATTTGATGTGTCTTTGTATTTAATAAATTATAATGTTGACCTATAGGCTAGATAAATGCTGTTTCATATGCCTTTAAGCTAGAAACATCAAATGGAACTGAAACATGACTTTATTTGACTATAGAGTGCATTTCCTCATTTCGTAATACACCACACCACTAGTGTGGTCCCAGAATATTTATGGATTTAATTTGAAGGCAAATTGCTTCTAAAGGTTTGTAAAGCTACTCTACTAAATAAATAATAATAATATGTAGGATGTTGTTCTGGGTTAGTTTCACACAGAAACAGAGGGCTCAGTATTTAGGCTTTCTAAAACCACAGAGTGTCTTGAGGATTTGATCTGTCTGATGCCAAAGCCAGATCTGAAGTGAAATGTAACTTTGATGTGATCTCAGAGCTGGAAAAATGCCCACGGTGAATGAAAGAGCTAATGGTTTTCTATTTCCTTCTGTCTCTCTGTTCCAGTAATTTTAATAAGAGGAAAAGATTTTGCTTTGATTAATGCAAAGCAAATGTCCTTGTTTGTCTTTGCCACAGAAGACAAATATATTAGGCTATAACTTTACTTTACTAAATGAAAATACTTTTATGGTGCTTTTGCATTCTTTTGGAGCTACGCATCCTTCGTTCCCCTTGTTGTATGAACGAGCAGCCTGGATATTTAATAAATTCTCCTTTTGTGTTCCGCAAATGAAAGAACAAAATTAGATTTTTTTTTTTTTTTTTTTTGGGGGGGTGAACTATTTCTGCAGTCCAAACTTCTGTTTTACAAGAAACACTTGTAATGCTCAGAAAAGTTTCCTGCTTTCATTTCTCAGTTTTCATACTGAAACAGAGAGACAGAGATACTTCAGAAGACTCAAGGACTTGTGATATTCACCGATGCTGATGATCTCCATGGTAACCAGCGCTAACATTTCAGCATCAGCACGCTTCATCATCAGTACAGCACTATATTAATACAAAGAAGAGTCAATGGAGGGCTCTGCAAAAATGCTTACAGTTGTCCAGCATCTAAGTGCAGTGTGTGCTCGAATATATGTGTGTTATAAAAATACCGTCTCTCTGTGTAATCCATCTCTTTTACCGATACCCGAGGGCTTTAATTTCTTCACACTCTCGGCACGTTACATCGCCTGCCACACGTCAGTACAACTGAAGATGTTTTCTCTTCCACAACAACTGCAACATTTCATGAAATGAAATTTTCCTGGAGGCACACAAACATTATTTTAAAAATTGTCCTATTAAACACAGCAGCTAATCAACTCGTTAGTAGAAGACCTAAAATGAATGACAAGGGAGTCATGATCAGACATCTAAAAAATGTGCACTGCAGGAACAGGTTTGGGCACCGAGCATCTTTGCCTCTTTCCATTAAAGCAAATACACCAACAAACAACAAAAATACATAGAGTCAGGGGCTTTTCAAGCCTTTCATCAGTACTGGAACATGCCCCCATATTTTAATACTTTTTTGATCCTGTTATGGGTATATGGATAAAAATTGTCTTTATGAGTCATTCACAAGCTACACGCACAAAAATCTGCTTAATCACTAACACAAGAAGACATTTCCATGTTTTGTATCCTAAATCAGGCACTAAAATGTTCAAATGTCGACATATCTTACGCAATTTTATATAGTTTATACTCTTTATGTACATAAATGAACCGTGATGATATTTAGACAGGGTTCTGAACCTTGTTTTGTTTTTAGGCAGTTGAATATAACTTTTTTTTATTTTATTGCTTCCTTAAATTTTTAACTTCAATCAATTTGGATGTTATTTCAACTTAACTGACTTAAAAAATGAGTTGAAACTTGTATAAATTATGGCTTATTTTGATGAGTTGTGTTGTCGAAACTTATTGATTACATAATTTTTTACAGTGTGCCACTCGTCAACAGGGGCTGTCACAGTTGCTAAGCGACGAGAACAGTCCTGTTTAACAAAGCTCAGTCCGATCTTCGCGACCTTCGAAGGCGTGGCCTTTAAAGCCTGAGTCCTTTGAAACATGCAGCCTTTAAATTGGGACACAGCCTATGTATTTTATATTTCTATGGAGCGGAATAATTCTTTCTACGCACACCCCAGATAGCAACATAGTGTCGGCCCAGATCCGGGCCCCATCTGGTACGTGTGGATTCAACTCATGGTACATTAGGATGCAATCTGAGGTCGTTCACCCTCTAATTACTGTCAACGTGTCATATTTTGTTGAAGAGTGGATGGCAGCACTGTTTCCTTGTGATTTGTAAGGTAGAACTTATTTTTTTTAGTGTAGTCAGTTTTAGTTTTTCTGCTTATCTTATCGGAAAGTTTCTTCCTGTTAAACCAGATAATTCTGTTTTTCTTCTACTTTATTGAGATTGGTGTATGAGTGTGAAACTGATGTGGTCTGGTAGGATATCAGAGGACATTTGTGGATTTTATCTCATTGTGGGATTTACTGCATTTTTAAATAGCCTAGACTTTTCAAGGCATTATCTCTCTTATCATTTAGTTTACCTAGAATTGGCAAAAGAAAACATCCTTTTGATATTTGACATGCTGGTCAACAAAAAGTTCGAGTGTCCCAGATAATGAAAAGGAAAATCTAGATTTAAATGTAGGACTTCTTAGAAAGGTTCTCTTTGAATTCATGCTAGTTTCATATGGTTTTGAAAAACCTTTACACCATTCTCAAGACAAGTTTAAATTACTCTGAATGTAATAAAGTAATAACCTTATACTCTGACTACATGAGAGAGTACAGATCCTATCATTATTTTCAAGTAAATACATATTTGTTAAAAACCTTAAAACACAAAAGCATAATGTTTTTGGTGGTTGTAACGTATGAAATGTTACAACCTGAACCAACCTTTTCTTGCATAAAAAGGTCAAATTATCCGACATTTTAAGAAACTCTACTGGCCTTCATTAGAGTCCTCTTTAAAATATAATTTCCTGTTTTATGTTGTTTTTTCTCGCATGTTTCTGAATGGTGGTCGCACCACATGACTTAGATTTGGTGTTAAAGGGATAGTTCACTTTGAAATTAAATTTTGGTATGTTTTAGCTTACCTCAAGGGCATCCAAGATGTAGGTGTCTTTTTTTCCGCAGTAGTTTCAATTTTGATATTTTTAGGTCAAACCGTTCTTGTCTGTCAGTCATTTAATGCAGGTCTATGGTCACTGTCTCAAAGAGCATGTACAGAGTCCAAATGAAAACAATTCCCCATCGTCCAAATTAAACAATTCCCCATCGTAAGTACACACTGATGGCCGAAGACACGAAACGAGCAGTTTGTGTGAGAAAACGAACAGTATTTATATCTTTTTTACCTCTTATACACAGCCACGTCCAAGTGATCTGAGGGCGTGAGCGCATCCTGGTGTGTGACGTGTGCGCAGACTGGTGCATAGATATATACACTAGATGTCGCCTTGTCTACGGCAGTTCATTGGAACGAATGTCTTTAAGGCGACATCTAGTGTATATATCTATGCACCAGTCTGCGCACACGTCACACAGCAGGAAGCGCGCGCGCTCTCAGATCACTTGGACGTGGCTGTGTTATAAGCATAGACTGTAAAAAATAAGTTATAAGAGGTAAAAATAACCTATAAAATAGGTTATAAGAGGTAAAAACGATATAAATACTGTTCGTTTTCTCACAACAACCGCTCGTTTCGTGTCTTAAGCCATCTATGTGTACTTACGATAGGGGATTGTTTAATTTGGATGATAGGGAATTGTTTAATTTGGACTCTGTGCATGCTCTTTGAGACAGTGACCATAGACCTGCATTATAGGACTGACAGACAAGAACGGTTTGACCTAAAAATATCAAAATTGAAACTACTGCGGAAAAAAAGACACCTACATCTTGGATGCCCTTGAGGTAAGCTAAAACCCTTCTTATACTGTCTATGGCTAAAACATACCAAAATTTAATTTCAAAGTGAACTATCCCTTTAAGTTTTTCAATATAAACAGTGATTAATAACTCATTTTATTAATAAAAGATCCTTTAAATATAACTTATCAGCTAATATAAATGATGTGCACATCAAAACTGTGCCATATTTGAATGGACACAAACGCAAATGAGATTTGCAAGCTGGGACAGAGGGGGAAATATGTTTTTTAGACTACAGAGCACTTGGAACACAGCAAATAAGCCATATTTACTGCTTTTATGCTGCTTTTATGTGCTATGTTTACCATTTTGTGGAGTACTGCAGCAACCATTCCCACCCAGACAGCAACATAGTGTCGGCCCAGATCCGGGACACATCTAGTAGGCTACATGTGGATTCAACGCGCACCAGATGCGTGCCGGATCTGGGCCGACACTATGTTGCTGTCTGGGCATTCATGAAAATTATCAAATTTTGTTTAAATTAAATGAGAAGAGGTAAACAGACCGGAGCTCTCTCTTTCTCTTTATTCATGTCTAGCTTTGTGCAGCTCTAGAGGCATAAATATCTCAATGTGTCTGGTGATAAACGTCTTCCTGTTTCCTGGTTAGAGAGCATTGACATGGAGATCTCTGGATCAGACAGGTGTGTGTTTTGTTTGAGTGTAACAATGTTTATTTGTCTACAGTATCGTCTGGTTGCCACGAACACAGCTGTGCAGGTTACCACGGCAATACCGAGACATGCGTCATATTCATTTCCGTGTTCATCTAAGGGTCGGCCAGTGATTCTCACAGAAAACAATAAGCAGTGCAGATCCGGTCTTTCTGAATGAATGCTGTGCCTTAAGCAGCCTGATTATGATAATAATACATCAAAACAACCAATTTAACTTATGAAACAATTCAATATGCATACCAAGTACTCCAAGGTAATTTTACATCTGCTCATGACATATTAAGCAGTGGTGTGTGTATGTGTGTGTGGCGTCCATGCTCTCTATGTGTTGGCTGACGGCTTTATGGGCCCCATATGGAAGAAATGGCCCCTAAAAGCTAATGGACCCTGAGACCCTTATGCTGCCTGCCAGCTAAACACAGGAGCTGAATGGGGTCTGTGGAACATCTGTTTTGAGTTTAACTAGTTTTGAGTTCATTGAACTCATTTAAAACTCGACAGCTCTGAATTCATCTAATCATCTAAATCAAACAGTTGTGAAGTTCATGGATGATTTATTTACAGTACATGCAGCGCTCACAGTGTCCATGGTGTGACAATGCCCTCTGCTGGTGAAAATTACATTATGACCGCATACACAAAATACAGAAATAGGCTGAGGTGTTTTAGCACACATGCAGCACAAATAAATTTCAAGTTATGAAACTTATAACCCCCCCCCCCCCCAAGCCAACACAAGTGTCTGTTTTGAACAATTTATACACACATAAATGTTACTTATATATTGTATTAAATATACAACATGTACTTCTTAAAGGGATACTCCACTTTAAAATGAAAATTCTGTCATCATATACTCACCCTCATGTTGTTTCAAACCTGTATGCTGTATGAATTTCTTTTTTCTGCTGAACAGAAAGGAAGATATTTAGAAGAATGTCAGTAACCAGACAGTTTCTGGTACCATTGACTTCCATAGTAGGAAAATAAATATACTATGGAAGTCAATGGTACCAGAAACTGTCTGGTTACTGACATTCTTCTAAATATCTTCCTTGAAATTTATACAGGTTTGAAACAACATGAGGGTGAGTATATGATGACAGAATTTTCATTTTAAAGTGGAGTATCTCTTTAAGTCTTCCTATATTCTCTTTTTAACTAACTATTAAGTGGCTAAACTTTTTATACCCCTGACTTAACTTTTACAACTTTGAAAAACCGGTGAAGAGGTAATGTACAAAAATATTGAAATATCAGTTTGGCTATCCAGCCAATATATTTTATTTTTATATAGGCATGATATATGCATTTTCAGTTTTATTTTCTGTCCTACAAAGGCAAAAGAAATAACTCGCTAGAGTGTGGAACTGAGAAAAATGACTAAGATTTGACGCCAAATATTTGAAATGACGGCAAATGAATTATAGGTAGGACACTGGTAATCTGAAAATGAGATGTTTTAGTAATGAAAATGATCTACATAAAAAAATCTTGAGCTCAAACTTGACTTTTGACCACTATTTTAAAGTTGCCATACTCTGTTTTGGCAGCAAAAAGTGAGACGTCATGCCAAGGCAAAATGCAGTAACTTCCACATTATCAATATTTGGTTGCTGATCATCATTTACAAAATCATTATAGTAACACCTGTATAAAATCTAGTGATCCTGGCATTTATTTTGTATGATTTACAATTACTTATACAGCCTTCTACTTATTGCTATCCTGTGCTTTGGTTGCATTCTTGATAGCATTATTAATACAGTAGACACGACAAAATACCTCCATAGCGGTGAAGATCGAGTATCTTCAGTTGGTAACGAGTGGCAAACTACAGAGGAAGTTTGTTTTGAAATGCGTTTATCTTGTACAAAATGCCACAAAGCCACACTTGTGGTGTTCCCAGTCAAAAATAACTGGCCTAAAGCATATAAATCTCTCGGTATGCTATATTATCACCAAAAATGGGATTCAATCTTTTTGTCAACTTGTTTTCTTTCAGTTATCTTTTTACTGATTGTAGGCCTCATTTTTGACCGGAAGTGTGACTTTGTTCCATTTTGTACAAAATAAAAGCATTTCAAATTAAACTTCCTGGTTAAACATTAAAGCACACTATTAGTCTGGCTATCACCAGACCAAGCTCAATCAAATCGCCGACAGATCAGGCTGGGTTTACCCAGTCTACACAGTGCAAATTCTTTACATATTTTGTTGAATATTGACGCAAGTAATGCTTTTTTTCACTCAAAAGCTGAGGTGCATACAGGCTCAGTGGCCCACGATCAATCAGTTCCAGAAAGAAATACAAAACCTTTAATAATTGAAAGAAAACAAAAAGATGACAAAAAGATTGAATCCAATATTTGGTGGTAATATAAGGAGCGATTTACAAGCTTTTTTTAAAAGGCTGGTCATTTTTGACAAGGAGCACAAAATGTGTTTAAACGTTTTAAACGTTTTGCACTACCTTTCTTTAAACATAGTAATATTACATAAACTCTTTATAAAACAATTAATTACAATAACACCACTTGATAATACTTTTATTACACTTTATTAACAGTAAAAAAAAAACAGTCTGAACCAGTAATTCACAGGATGAGACAATATCATACATTATTACGGAACCCCTAAAGGGACATGGTGAAGGAAAAATGTGTGATAGGAAAAAATATTTGCCTATATGTCAATGCTTTTACGTTCTATCACAGATGTTTCGCATTCCCCCGAGAAACTTTGTGTTCGCAAAACTTTTGAGTTCATTGCGAGAACACAAAGCTTCTCGGGTGAACGCAAAACATTTGCGAGAGAACGCAAACGCATTTAGCTTAACTACATTTCCTCCCATCTCATACTTTTTCTAGTGCCATGTCCCTTCAGGGGCTCCGTACATTATAACAATAATTACATTTACACTGCATACAAATCTAAAAGACGGACAGCTAAAAGCAGTAGATACATACATGGCACACTCTTTAAAAATAAAGGATCTATTGGCATCTATTGTTCCATGAGGAACTTTTAACATTCATTGATTTTTTCCAATATACAATAGGTTGTTTATAATTAAAGCCAAGACAGCAATATAGTGTCGGCCCAGATCCGGCCCACATCTGGTACGCGTGGAATCCACATGTACCAGATGTGGCCCGGATCTGGGCCGGCTCTACGTTGCTGTCTGGGAAGGTTCTTTAGATTTTTTTAAATGTTCTTCAAACTAAGAAAAAAATGGTTCTTTTAAGAACTGTTCACTGAAAGATTCATTTGGGGAACCAAAAGTGGTACTTCCATGCCATTGCCTATTTTGTGAGAGTGTTTTAGAGCACATATGACGGAGGTGAATCAGAGAGTGTTTCTCAGGATGAGCTGCACGCTGAGGCTTGACGGCTCCTCCACCGGCTGCTGAGACAGGTTGTTGGTTTGCGGGATGCTTTCTACAGTACAGTCCTTCACAGGGCACACGGAGAAACGAGACAACAGCGTCACAAGAACGGACTTCATCATCACCATAGCGATGTGCTTTCCCACACACGACCGCGGGCCTGATCCGAACGGCTGAAAGAAACGACTCGGCACCTTTAGAGAGACAGAGAAAGGTATTACTTTGTTGGTGTTGACATGGTCACAAAACATTATTTCATAACATAATGAACAAAATATTAAATTAAATTTATTAAGAACATTTATATAATGCCAACTAATAATATATATATTTATACAGTATATATATATATATGGGTGGTTGACATGACATGGCCTTTTTTTGGTCCAATGTGTCAAAGTTAAGTAAATTATAGAAAAATATGTCAAAAACTGTGGTGATATTGTTCAGAAAGTGCTGTTGTATGTGAACATACAGAACATTCATGGATTTAATCTTCCATTTTTTCACAATTTTCAGCCAAACCAGAATAAGCTCATATGGCGTGACTGTCCCAAGCACATTTCACAAATTTTGATTTTGAATAAAAACAAGAAAATGAATTTATTTTCTGTTTATTCAATCATATATTGATATCCCAGATGTCTACTTGTGAGTCTGCTTGACTATAAGTTCAGGCATAATATTTTGAAGCCACATTTTGTCCCAAAAATGGATATCATAAGGTGTGACGCCATATTCCTTTTATTAAACGGGCAATTGTTTGGAGACCTTTGGGGAGTGGGGGTCCTCCTTCTTTCAGGAGGAAGAACAACACCTCAGAAGGACACTGAAAGTTACAATGTGAGTTTTCTCTCTTCATGTTTTAAAAAAAAATCAAGAATATCCGGCACTCCTGCTTCAGTTCCCTTTTGTGCTGTCTTTTGGTGTGACGCATTTTACACAAAAATGCCCAAATGAAATTACTTTTCAGTCAATATTACCTTTTAAACTATATTGTCATATTGTAGTTAGCATGTTAGCATAAAAGCACTGCTTAATGTCATGCTAAGTACATGAAACCTCATATGGTGTGACACACAGGGTTTTCTTGTCACACCATATGATTATTTTGTCACACTATATGATATGAACTGCATTTAAATACATAAATAATGCTCTTAGATACATATTTTATAGCTAATAGTTAAATTTATTGAATATTTCGTCTTTTTTGAAACTATATTATTCACACATTTAATATCTATACACCAACTCAATTTGGTGAATCCCTACTTCCCTACTATCCCATTTTCAAGCTGAATCCATGTTAAACTACAGCATTTTGTCACTCAAATGTTTCCCTTTATTTTTTTTTATTTTTTTTTCAGTTTGAGGTAGATTTCAGTAGATGGCGAGATATGGCGAATACAGAAAGAACAAGGAAATGATACATCATCAGCTTGCTGTTCGGTCATTGTTTTACTCATCCTCATTTTGAAATTAATTTATGCATTAAATAAAAAAATAATGTTCACTGATTTACTAAAGATTAGTAGAATTCATGTAGTTAATATTCAGATTAAAATAAAAAGTGCAAGATCAAATGAATACTGTAAGTGGATTAATTAATGTGTTATAAACATGATTCTTTGCTACTTTTAGTAGAACCAGAGAAAGTCTAATGAGGGGAGAAGTGCCACTCAATAAACTTCCGGTTGCAGTTCCACTCTTGTTCCATATGAGGGCGCTCACATTACGAGTGCAGAATGAATGGAGGTCTATGGAGCTATACCGCTCAAAATCCACTTTTCTTAGGATATAATTTTTTGTCTAGTAATTTGAATGTTGTTTTCGAAAGGGGATGCAAAGAAATTACACATTGCTTGGTGTTAGATTAGAGTCACTTATTTGCTTTAAAAAGTCTTTCAAAATGTCAATGACGTCAGAATGCTGACGTCATTAGCAGAATGCTAGCTAGCGTGTTATGGGCAACAACAACTCAACCTGTAAGAAATCGAAAAGAAATAAGTACTCGTTCATTCAACTTTCGATCTATAACCCATGTTGAATGAACGAGTACTTATTCATTCAACTTTCGATCTATAACCCATGTTGAACTTGCAAAACCTACAATCAAATCTGAGATTTCTCAACGGCAATCGGGTGAGGGAGACAAATTTAGCCGTCTAGCCCCATAGACTCCCATTCATTTTGCACTCATGGCGAGCGCCCCCAGTGGAACTCTGATTGGAACTACAACCAATAGGACTTAATAGGGCGTTGGAGTGAACAGGCTTTCCGTAGACGGGCTTTGGTAGAACTCAATGTTTTAAACAATTTTGTGATTTTTGCTGTAACTGAAACAATGATTCACTTGTCAAACTAAGTTTGGTTGTTTGTTAAATGCAGCTAATACAGATTTTTGCATACAGATTGTTGTGTGGTGTGACATCATATGGCGTGACACCATGTCATTTGGTGTGACATTCAGAATTTTGAAAGAAATTAAGGCTTTTTGGTTATTAATCATAAAATCATTAATGTGACATATGGGGAATAGTGCCAGCAAAGGTTACAGGCATTTTGGTACTTTTATAACAAGGCATTCCCAAATTAATTTGAAGTATTGAAGTATTAGGAGTAAACATCTTTCTATGAGTGTTGATAAAGTAAAATAATGCAAAATGTAACATATTTGCACATAAGAAATGCTATACTTTTATATAGTAATGATAAAGAATCAGGATAAATGGACACTATCACATTATACCCCTTTTTAATTTAATACACAATAACATTCATGTCACACCATATGACAATTTTAGTCACTAAGACAGTAAACTAGTAAATAAATGTAAATTTCAGGACAAAATCTACAAGACCACATATATATTTGGAAATATAAGAGTTGGTAGAATATAACCCAATGAGTTCCATGCCTTACATTTAAGATTTTTTAAAATAATAATAAAAAAAATAAAAATAAATAAATAAATATATATATATATATATATATATATATATATATATATATATATATATATATATATATATATATATATATATATAATTAGTAGGCATGTTTTATGCAATAAAATAAAAGCTTATTGTGTTATAAATTACATTTAATATTAATCTATATTAACCTACAGTATACTTAGGTTACTACTTTTTACAGTGTATTAGTAATACTAGTCCAAATACTTACTAATTTTCCTTAAAGGGGGGGTGAAATGCTCATTTTCACTCAATCTCCTGTTAATCTTGAGTACCTATAGAGTAATATTGCATCCTTCATATCTCCAAAAAGTCTTTTGTTTTATTATATTTTTAATTGAAAGATTGGCTGTACCGAGTCTTTCCGGAAAAAAACGAGCGGCTGGGGGCGGGCCGTGTGGGCGAAGCTAAGCTGTGCTAACGTGCCGAGCTAACACACAGAGACATTTGTTCAACAGTTTTACTCACCGTTCCAACGCACGACCGCGAACCTTTATCATTGTGACTGCTCGATCCTGCTCGATCCTTAAGCATTAGACGATCTGGGCTTTGTTTATAAAACAATCATCGTCGAAATGCAGGGAACAACAGTCTTACACAACGTTTATGCTCAGGAAAACAAACTCCATCCACGGGTGCCTTAACGCCGGGTTCTTTGGAAATCTGTGCAGGGTTGTCTTCCCCTGAGAACTAAAAATACACTTCTTTGGTGACATTGACTTCCCAAAAGCCGGGCAGGGCGCTTTGATGGCGAACTGCTTTCACTCTCTTGCTCTGTTTTACGAGTGCGCGCGCGCCTGCGATCTTACCGGAGAAGTGCCCTTAGGACCCATATAAGGAAATTCCGCCCTCTCTTACGTCAGACAGAGCCATACTCGAAAAAAACTTTCCGAAACTTGTGACAAACCGGAAGGACAATTTTCGGAACAAAAATACTCCTTCAAACGTACAACTTAACTTTTGAAACTTTGACCATGTTTAGCATGGGAATCCAACTCTTTAACAGTGTAAAAAACTCAGTATGCATGAAACAGTAATTCACCCCCCTTTAATTTGTTATAATTTTACAATAGTAACAATAGCTTTTATATTTATAGTATTTTGGTAAAAAAAATTAAAATAATAATAATTACCACAGTGCATTTTTGTAAAGTTGTAAGAGAGATAAACATTGAATTCTGTATAAAATGATGTTAATGAAACATAATGCATTCATTTTTAAAGTAGTGAACATTGATTGTTACTATTTACTATATATTTTATGAATTTTATATTATAAAATCAAAGTTAAATAGCATTTAAATACAAAACTATTGAATCATAAAGAAAAAATATTTTAAAAATAATACAATTAACATGGGATCTCCATTGAACAGTCTCAGAATCATTCTTATTTATTTATTTATTTATTTATTTGAATGATGGCTAATTGATACTTTGCACGTGACGTCAGTTGTACTGGCTGGCGGGCAAGAACGTCATTCTCTAGCAACGAAAACCAGTTAACTAATCAAGGATCTTGCCAGGATGCTGCCAGTTTTAATATACAAAAGTTGGTGTTTTGAGGTGTACACGACATGCCAGATAGTTGTTGTGCGATTGGATGCACTAACTGCGTTTGTTGCCCGCCAGATATCACGTAACTGCAAAGTATCAATAGTTTAGCATGAAAAATGTTTGTGAGGGCTTTAAAGACCGAAAAATGAGACAAGAAAGAGATTTTATTATAATAAAGACTCACGTTCTTCTGGAAGTTGTCAAGACTGAACTCATTCGGTTTAGGGAAGAAATCGGATCGGTGCATTCGACCCACGTTTAATATGATGTTTGTTCCTTTCTTTACTCTGTAGCCCTCGATGACATCATCGTCCAGCGCCCGGCGCATGGTGAAGTCCACGACCGGGTGGAACCGGAGAGACTCGTTGATAAAACTCTCCAGAATGTTTAACCTGGACAGATGTGAGTGCTGCAGGCTCCGACCAGCTACAAAACACAGTCACAACATCATGTTTAAATAACCAGTTTGAAACAAACATTGACTACACAATCAAACATGAAGAATTCATCCAAAACGGAACATTCTGTCATTTATTTACTTATTTTCATGTCATTCCAAACTCTGATAATCCCTACTTTCATGATACTTTAATGTTGTCTTTAATGAAGTCTGTCACTAAATGGAAAAGAGTTACAAAAAGATTCTTCCATATTTTTGTGTAGGCCTACCACAGAATATATCTAGAAGGTTTGGAATGACATGGTGATGGTGAGTAAATTATTCCTTTAAAGAACAAAAATTACATGCATGACATTTAAGTTTCACTAGAAACATTTCAATATATTTTAGTTTACCATAAATGCTTTTTAGTGTATTTGACAGTACACAAAGGCAATAGAAGTAATTATGAAATTGCATATGAAGTTCTAAATCTTAATCTTTAAAGGCACAATATGTATTTTTTTTTGCTTTAAAAATATAAAAAAATCACTATATCTATGTTATATATTTTTTAAAGTTGTGTATTTACATTATCCCGACAATTCCAATTAACTTCTAAATCCAGAGAAATTAATATTTTAATTCGAAGACACGGACCGTGTCTTTATTTCCGTTATGTCGCAGTCAATGGCGTCATATCCGCGTTGTCCCTGGTTTCCGCCTATGGTGCCATGGTAACCAGAGCTATGAGCAGAGCCCTCTGATTAACCAAAGCGACAGACGCAGACATCTGTGGAGTTCGCAATGTCTATTTGCACGCTGTTGTTGTTTTGTTCAAACATTACGGACCATGGCAAGCAGACTTTGGATAAAAAAGGAGAACTAAAACGAGAATCAATATCAGCGCGGTGTTTTCGAGATGCATTGCAGAGAGCTCCCATAGACAGTATATAAACGAGAGCTCCACGTCCGAGACTTCGACACATTTACATAAAACTAATCAATGTTACTGTATATAACGTTAGTTCAACAATGATAAAATGTTAGAATATGATCTGTATGTTATTCTAATGTTGATCTAGCTTACTGCTAAGTTAGTCTCATACAGACAAACTAACACATACTTTTCAACACATTCAAATGCAGTTTAGTGTGATAGTGTAATGTTAGACCAGGTGAAACAGCGCTGCGTTACCTCACAAGTTTAATTTGTCTAATAAACTGACCTGTGAGTAGTAATTCTGCACTTGCGTGTAGTTCGGTAGAATGAAATGTCCGTATTCCTTTTATATCCGCGGGAGCTCGCGTCGCGTGTGGAGCTGATAGCTGTCTCTTAGCAATCCCGAACTGCTTCATATCACAGTCATGATAAAAGCATCGATGTATTCAGTCAACCATAAACATTATTAGATCGGCCGGCTTGACGTTGACGACAACATCCATAATTCTTAGCATGTGTTGCGTCATCAAACTACGCCTTTGTTATTGTAAAGAGGTTAGCGACCCCTAGTGGAGAAAAAATCCCATACTGTACGTTTAAGTCCTACCTCAAAAAAGCACTCTTAAGTTCAGCTTATTGCATTTAATATAAACTGAAGCTATAACACATTTTCATTTAATTGTAAATTACATGCAATTAAGTGTGAACACATTACATTCAGTTTGCAATTTTTGCATATTCTTTATATATAAGTATATTATTTCCATAATTAGTACTCTTTTTTTTTAAAGTATGCTAGAGTGTACTTTTCACATGGGATGAAAGACAAAATGACTGTCTCTTGTGTGTGCGCTCAGACCTAAAACAGTTTCCATTTCCTGCAGGATCTTCAACTCGACGTCCGGATTCTGTTTGAGTAACAGCAACATGAAGAATAGACTGATAGAGAGAGTATCTGGAGCCGCGATCAACATCTCCAACACACACTGCCTGACGTTCTCAGCGTTCAGCTCTCCGTGGCTCTAAACACACACACACACACACACACACACACACACACACACACACACACACACACACACACACACACACACACACACACACACACACACACACACACACACACACACACACACACACACAGGTCAGTCATTCTTATATATGCTTCAGGGGTGTGTGTGTGTGTGTGTGTGTGTGTGTGTGTGTGTGTGTGTGTGTGTGTGTGTGTGTGTGTGTGTGATACTGGCATGTCACATTCACCTGAGCAAATATCAACTCTGCTGTGAAGTCGAGCTGGTCGAGTTTTTCTGCACGTGTCAGCTGAACTTTCTTCTGCTCGATCAGAGCCGTGATGGCGTCCTGTAACTCCTGACTGAAACGCACACAAACACTATAAAACACTATAAATAAATAAAAATTCACTTTAAAATTCAGTCCTAAAAGAAGGAACTTCAAAGCTGAATGCAGCTTTTATGACAGTGTTCCTTAAAAAAAAAGCACTGTGGTCGTACCAATATCATGGCTATCATATTCATATAGCATAGTATTTACATGCATTTACACATTTCTCCAAAACAAAATGGCACTATCATGAACTCACGCTTCTCTCTTGTGCTTCTTGTGCAGCCAGTCCAGTCTGAAGTACACATCAGGTTTGATTAATACTGTCTGCCAGGTGTCAAAATATTTCTGAATCTTCTGAAGCAGATCACGCTCTACAACACATCAGCAAGACTCAAACAGTTAAGTATGTTATTTAGTGAATATTCAATGTATATCAGGTATTAAAAGCAATATTATGATCACAAACAATGCTCGTGTTTATACATGATCCCAGACAGCAAAATAGTGTCGGCCCAGATCTGGGCCGCATCTGGTACACGTGGGTTCAACGTGTACCAGATGTGGGCCGGATCTGGGCCGACACTATGTTGCTGTCTATGTTGGAACTTGAGGGACAAGTTTACAGTTTATGTCAAGTTTAGGCTTACAACCAGGGTTAGGTGCTTCTACATCAGTGTTATTCACCATCATTTCCCTCTGATTTTAGGGGTAAGTTGTGTGTAGGGTTAGGTTTAGGGATATGGTTAGGACAAAATTTTCAGACAAGAATGTTGCTCCAGGAACATGTCTTTCTTGGCAAAATCACGGTGCCCGCCAAGATACATAGCATATAAAACCCAGACAGCAACATAGTGTCGGCCCAGATCCGGCCCACATCTGGTAGGCATGGGGCCGGTTTCACAAAGATAGACTTTGACTATGGCTTAGATATAATAGATAGTCAGACTTCAGATAGACATCTAAATCAGACCGTTGCACAAAGCACTTAAGACTCTGACTATCTTAAGTAGGACTACACTGCAATGCATTCTGGGTAAAATAAGACACTTTTCAAAACAAAAAACATGGCGGATCGAGTAAGCGCATTCAACCGCTCAGTGCAGTTTACCCCGGCGGTGAATATGTGTTTGTTGGAGGAGTATAAATGACGGAGTATGTTTTTATGTTTCCACTGTTCGATCGCGCCCGTGCCATCTCTCTCTCTGAAACACACACACACATTCCAGCATTGAAATCTTGACATCGCAGCTTGTTATTATGCGTTCACACCAAACGCAAATAGAGTGTCAAATTCGCGTCTATCACGTCTAGTTCGACTCTTGAACATTTTGAATCCATTCGCGCGTTTTAACTTTTAATGAGAGCTAGCAGTGTCATTTGTGCAAACTCTTACACTGCACTCTTACACTTTTTGGATGTCTGCTAGCGTCCAAGGCGAATAGGACGCGCGTATAAAGCGAGCGTTTGAAGCGAAATAGACGGGCATTCAGAGCTATGACTCCACTATGACTCTACTACCCCCTGTTTGAGCAGACACGGTGTATTGAATTTCACGCATCGCCCATGACGCTTGCGTATAAAAAAAAGGGAGCACGTCGATCGTTGCTCGCGTTGACTATGTAGCGGCCCTAACAGTTACAAGGACATTTTACTTGGGAATGTAGTAACAAGAAGAAATGTTTAAATTATGAGCCATTTTCCCTTTTCTTTTGGCAGTTTGTAACTGATTGTTACTGCTGGTTTCCAAGGTAACATAGAGTCTTAGACCTAAGGTAGCCTGGGGGTAAGGTGTCTAATTTTTTTGGTCTAAATGAAGTCAGTCTTTATTTTTGTGAAACAGTCTAACTTGCATTAGACTAGTCTATGAGCAAATTTTAGACTTGTCTAACACGATAGACCGGTCTAAAATAGCTTTGTGAAACCGGCCCCTGGAATCCACATGTACCAGATGTGGCCCGGATCTGGGCCGACACTATGTTGCTGTCTGGGAAGCGTTTCACTTTATTTTGATGGTCCACTTTAGACATTCTACTAACTATAAGTAACTTGTCATCTAACTCTCATTAGAGTAGAGTATTAGTAGACTGTAGTAGAATAAGTTGACATGTAGTTGGAAAGTTACTTATAATTAGTACAATGCCTATAGTGGATCGTCTAAATAAAGTGTTACCTATAAAAGAAATACACTGTCATTCAAAAGATTGGAGTAAGATTTCATTGTCAAATATCTTCTTTTGTGTTCTGAAGCAGATTAAATGTCAAAGAGGTTTGTGAGTAAATGATGACAGAATTTTTTTGAACATTCTAAGTCAGACTTACAAATAAATGGCATCATATAACAAAAGGTTTAAGTTCCTATAGACCTTTTTGAGCTGTTGTATGTTAGTGCAAGTGTTTCTCAGGACTGACCATTGAGAGGGACTCCTAGAAACAGTCTGTTGGAAATGTCCACCACAATGCACCGCAGTAAATTGAGAATGTCCACCTGTCCCCGAGCATCCGTCAGGTGAGACAGATCATCCAGGTGTGTGGTTGTGGAAGTGGTGCAAATCTCTAAAGTTCTCTGAAGCCCTGGACCTGTTAGAGCTGATACACACACATACACATGCTTAGCAAACACTGCTAAAATCCAGTGGAATGAAATTAGATATCTAAATTAATTGCAAAAGAGAAAAGATACAAGTATATCTGTGACATAGAGATGTCAAATTTGATCATGCAATTTAAATCTTTTTATGCACATTTAATACCTTGCATATTACCAAAAGCATGCCCACCTTTAGCATAAAAGGTGCGGATTTTTTTCCAGAGCACCACATTTGAGTTGAATATGATGCCCTGTTCATGCATCCCAATACACTGCAGACCTAGTTTGCTCCCAAAGCGTGAGGTGTACAGAGATCTCCTCAACACATGACACACAGCAGATGACCTGTGACGCACACAGCATCAGAATAATACATTTATGCCACATTTGGGTTAATTTATCCTGGAATATTGTGTGATTGGTGCTGGCATGATCTGTCCTTTGTGAAAGAGACATTTCATTGTTTTGAACGTGCACTTGTGTACTTCAAAACTTAAAAGTATGTTTAAAAAACTGTACCTGCAAATATTATAATATTAATGAAATACAAGGTGACTTAAGTGCACTTAAAGAGAGTATACTTTGGTGACTATGTAATAATGTAAATTAAAAGTTTAACTTTAAAGTACATTTCAATCATTATGTATTAATATTTGTTGTCATACTTTAAAATTGACTTATTATTATGTGTTGACTAACATGCTAAAGCACATGCAACGTTCTTGATTATAATTTTAACTGTAGTGAGTTATTCGTTTTTGCATTTAAAGTTAATGTATGTACTAAATTGCAACTTCATTACAAATGTGTATTGATAAATATATTTAAATACATGACACAAGTTTCAATTGAAATTATATTAAAGTATATTTAATGCTTGTCAGATGTACACTTTAACCATATTTCAAAGACAATAGAAGTAATTATAAAATTACATATAAAGATGAGTCCCACTTAACTAATTGAATTAACATAAATTTAAACTATAATATAATTAGTTTAACTGTAAGTAACATACAGTTAAGTGTCTGAAAAGATTACAATCAGTTCACACTTAAGAATATTCTTTAAATTGAATGTATATTATTTCTGTACCTTTTTTAAAAAAAAATGGTATGCTAATGTGTACTTCTTTTTCACAAGGGGTGATGTGTGTGTCAGGACTTACCTGCTCAAGATGAGAGTTTCCTCACCGTTGATCCAGACCCGCACAATGTCTCCATATTTGCTGTTGTAGTAGTTGCTGGCAGTCCCGATCCCAGACCAGATGAACCGACAGTAAGAGAGAAAAGGACCCAGACCCAGGAAGAAACAAGGACCTGAATAAAACACATTGCAGCAAACAAGTAATTAGCATGATAACATGTGTCATGATATAATTCATCTAAATCAGTTTCATGCAACAGAGTTTTTATGACCCCATTATAACATAACAATATGTGAAAAATACACCATTGTTCAATAAATAGTCAAATGTATGGCTAATGATTGTTTATAGTGGCATTTAGCAAAACAATGTAGCAATTAGGTGCATTCATATTAAATGTGCTCATAGGTGTCTGTTTATAGTCAATTTACATTTGTGACCCTGGACCACAAAACCAGTCACATGAGTGTTATACACCATACGAAAGCTGAATAAATAAGCTTTCCACTGATGTATGGTTTGTTACGATAGGACAATATTTGGCCGAGATACAACTATTTGTAAATCTGAAATCTGAAAAAATCGAACCATTGAGAAAATCTCCTTTAAAGTTGTCCATTTATGTTCGCGATTGTGCAGCATTCACTCACAAAAATAAATGTTTTATATATTTACCATAGGACATTTACAAAATATCTTCATGGAACATGATCTTTACTTAATATCCTAATGATTTTTGGCACAATTTTGACCCATACAATGTATTGTTGGCTATTGCCACTAATATACCTGTGCGACTTGTGACTGGTTTTGTGATCCAGGGTCACATTTATTATGAACATTTATTTATTCAATCAGAATTTAGACCATCCGTTTTATAAATATACTTTACGTTACTACACTATTTACCCAAAACGTAAATAGCATAAATGATAAACACCACATGATAGGAGATGTAACCATTTGAAACCCCTCTTTCCCACAACCATCAGTTCAGAATGAAAATGAGTTCCAGAACATGCTGCAAAACAAAAAAGGACAAAATTTCAAACAAACCCTACCGACCCGGCACATGGGATTTCTCTGGCCGATGGTGTCTGATGGCCAGCAGCAGGCAAAGTAACAGCAGCAGTAGTGTGGCCGTGGCTCCACACACATTGTCTTGAGTCCCTTCAGTGCCATTATGGGCCCCTTCGACCAGAAAGTCAACCGCAGCCTCGCCGAGACGCACCGGCTTCATTCCACAGGGCTGGAGCAGTTCCGCTGCCATAAGAACAGATGGGAAATTACAGCCTCTTCAAGTCTAAAGCGCCACAACTGCAGACATACACTTTTATATCTGAGCGGTTGCATGGGATTGGATCAGGATAATTCAAAAGTCAAAATAAAAACTCAGCGTAACCTTGTGTGATCCTCGTGTCCTTGCGGTTCGAGTTTCCAAAACATTATCGTGACACTCGAACCCTCAGCTGTGCCAAACTCATCTCTGAATTTTCATTAAGACATCAAAGACTTTAAGAGATACGAGACATCTGTGGCATGACCTTCAGTCATTCTACAGGCTACAAAAAGGGGCAAGCATACTTGGGGTTACTGACTCAAACAAACCCAATGCCCCTTTTCTTAGCAAACAAACGTATAATTTTCCAATGGTGGGAAATAAAACAGAATATCAATGGATGGGCACTTTTGTTCAGGAAGCAACCACTTATACTGGTCATAACAAAAGATGTACGTTGAATGATCTGAACTTCATTGACTTAATCTTTTTTGTGATCAACTTTTTGCTGTCTTTAGACATAACAAAGTAACATCCATTCAAACAAACAGACAGGGAAAAGGTGGATTTAACAATCTGAAAGAAAAGGGGAAAAAAAAAAGTTGATAGGGTCATTCCTTTATATAATCCAATATGTTGGATGAAAAACATTGCCATGCATCAATGGTACTAGGTTTAGCTTTGTTAAATTGTGCTGCTGTACATTCACAAGTCACTATTCCAAGGAGGCTATGAATCCAAAACATTTTTGCACACGTTCATTAACTTAATATTAACACCTGTTAATATTAAGTGGTCATGGTACTTAAGAACACAATGTAAAGCCTTACCAACCATTCATATTCATTTTATGTATTTCTTGTATTATGTCTTAAAGCATCACGATTATTTAGGAATTTGATGGTTTTCATTATTCAATTTAAAACAAAAACAAATTGTTACAGGGAACACAACAGCTATTTTGTGTCTTCAGTTTGCCCTCTTTGTGCGTCTTTATCAGATTCAGAGACATTGTGAATTCACTGAACGCCCACTTTAATCGCTAAAGAATTTATGGAAATAAGCTGACATCTTAGTCAGAGCAGATGCACGCAGCATTCTGGCATTTTCTTTGTAAAGGGAGGGAAACTTTAATCAATCCCCCATAGTTCATGATTCCTTAATGCACTACTTAATTTTACACATTCGTCCTCTCTTCTTCACACATTGAACTTCTCATCTACAGTCCCAAATACATGTTGATTTAACCCTGCCCCATCTGCTGTATTGACTCTCATTTTCCTCACTTGTTTTTTGATTCTTAGTTATTATGTAGAAAAATGCATGCAGGTCAATATTTCATGGCAGAAGCTTAATGGATGAACTCTGGATGTTGCTGGTTAAGGCCCAAAGAGGGGTATTTGTGAACCATTGTAGCCTTGAGCAAAAACCTCAGGTTACTCCAGAGGACTTAAGCTGTAATGTTACTTTAAATAAGAAACCATTGGCTAAAAATCAATTAACTTGCATTACAAGATTTTTAAAAAAAATGTGAGTTCATCCATGCTAAACTTGTGTGTTGATTCTGTAAGAGCTCGCTAGTGTTCTGGGTGTAAGATATGCCCATGCTTAAGTTTCTATGGTCTCCTGGTCCCAAGATATAGCAAAAGTCTATGATTTTTTTTTTTCACAAACTAATAGTAATATGCATCTCTTCTCATTGCCTTCATTTTATATGACTGATAGTTATTAGTTATATTTGTCTGTGTAGTGTATCGAATTATGTGACTACACGGAGGTGTACGGGGGAATTTCTGTAGATGTCAGAATCTCAGGGTGGTCCTGGTAAAGACTCTGACCCTCTCATAAAGGAGGAGTCAACCCTTTTTGAACAGGCAACATCATACACTACGCATTTAGGGCTGGAATGTCTTTCTCGGAAAGAAACAAGAATTCTTTAATTCATTGGGGAACAAAGTGTCTGCACACTGAAAGCCACGTCACTTAAATATGTTGTCATTTCAATACAGCCTTTGTGGTCCTTGAGTTTCGCAGTTCTTCAAATAAGTTGTTTGTCCTCTGTGGCAAAACTGGGCAGGAAGCCAAAAGGAAAGGAATTGTGGGTACTGTCAACCATAAATTTATAGATCATTTATGTTGTTGGCTGGTGCACAACACAAGACATCCAAGAAACTGCTAATGATTGTGTTTGCGGAAACTGCATTTTGTGGTGAATATTAGTTACAAAACTTAGTAAGTAGACCAACAGGTTAATTTTTTCATGATTATGTCACACATGTCTGTAATGTCTTTCTTTATTGTCCATTCACTGAATTACTTCGGCAGCCCATCGCCGCACATGACATCCTGAGGAGACTGTGTATTGATCTCTGGAAGGTTGTGCGTTCAGCTTAATGAAAGCAATGCTAGCCGCACGACTTCTGTGGGTGGATATTTGTTCGGTTTCTCATGAGGAGTGCCAAGTGACAGAGAATAACAGCAATGTTTGAGACACAACGCACAGCGAGAGAAGCCAAACCACTTCCCATTACTGAAGACAGTCTAGTGTCCACTCAACTGACCCCTTTTGAGGTCTGAGGGCCTGTTATATAAATGTCTTGCATATATTGAAAGTATCTTTTTACAGTTTACATTGTTTAATAATTAATGTGCCGTAATTTTTTATGAAAATATCTAGCTTTTCATAAAAATGTTAATATTTTAAATTGAAAGGAAAATATTAGTTAATGCCTACTTGTTTGTGTAAATAAAGAGCATCCTATCATATGTAAAGTATGGTGTGCAACAAGACTGTTTTTGGCTCTTTGTAATTCCCTTTGTGCATGCTCTCTTTATGATATTAGGAAACATGGCATTAGTTTTTATTATTATACAGATGACATACATCTTTACATCTTCTCCAGCTCCTTACCAAAAAAAATTACCTGTGTTAAGAACATTAAAAAATCGAAATTCCAATAAAATGAGAGTACCGATCTTTGTACCAAATCCTTCAAAAAGTAAGCTGCTTTACTACAATCTGTGCCTAAATGGTACAGCAAACCACATGAGTACCAATACCACATCGGTAGAGCATGTCAAACAGTTGAACTAGATGTGATCTAGGAATCACATCTAGATGTGCATGTCATGTTGAATTGGACATTTGAAAGCAATCTTGTCTCTAGTACAGCACAATTTAACTACAGTATATTGCCTTTAAGGAACATCCTCTCAATTCACAATGCTGTCAAGTCAGAAATAATATGTACCAATTATTTTAAAGACATAACTTGTAAAATATACAATTAGTTACTATAGGAGTCTCAAAATTATGTTTGAAAGATTTAGGGTGCGTTTACACGACAGCGAGGACAGTTGTCAGAACGATCCCCGTTCACACGGATCCGCGAAAACTATTAAAAACGCAGTATTATGCATGCCAGGCCAGTTGTTGGCGATGTCACTTTGTAAAGAAACACGTCATGCGCGGCATGTCACTGTTTTCAGAAATTCGCATTTTTGTAGTTTATACGGAGACAATAAAATGGTATAATTTTCAAAAAACTTGCACTTTGAAACCCGTTTTCAAAAGTTTGTGTTTTCAGGCTCCAGAAACCAACACATGCTCATTGGAATAATGTAGGCCTAACTGGCAACATTTTTGCAAAACACAAAAGACATACCAAGACGTGTAAGTAGCCTATCCCGTAAAAGACGAGTCACGTTAAAAGAGCTAAAAGGTTAAAAAACAAGCTAAAATGCAATGATTATGAATGATTGCGTTTTTATGTCACATTTGCCTTTGTTAACACTATCGGGTAGGTCAGGGTCAGGCAACTACCCAGTGTCAGAGGGGGTATGCAGCTACAATTTTATTTTTCTCTCCTCATCAGCATCACACACCCTTTTTCTCTTTGTTTTTCTCTTGCCCTGTCTCTTCCCCTCCTAAAGCTGAGCTTTGACTGATTTAGACTGATATAGGCTTTTCACGTATGTCAGTGAAGATAGTAGGCTAAACATAGGGTCACCTGATAGGTTGATTTATGAATCATTTTCTCAGAAGCAATTCATTTACTGAAAGCTACTAGGAAATCTAGGTAACTAAGTTTATTAAATTCATTCACAATATGTACACATACACATGTACACAATACATGGCCGTAGACAGGGCTTTAAAATCAAAGAGGTCCTATTTGAGGTTGTTAGGGAGTTACATTTTTTATTTCTCTCAGTCTGATATGTGCATTTCAAGATGTTTGAAGGGCAAAAAAAAAAAAAAAAGTATAAGAAATAGCTTTAAAACCATGTTAGCGCCACGGGCAGTAGATTATATGTCAATACCTGCTCTCTCCTCATTTCCATCACTCTTTTTTATTTTCTCTGCAGTCTCCTCATTTTGCCCCGTCTCTAACCCTCCAAAAGCTGAGCTTTTTTTTTTATTTACTGAAGGCTACAAATTGTATTATTAATTCTCAATATGTACACATTCATTATTAATCTTGTGCCTAACATGATGAAAACGGCTCTGTTCATTTTTCTTTACCTCACAATGACAGTAACGTTAAACTAATTATTAGCCTACATTAAATTTACATGCGTCACGTTACATAGGCCTATTTTCAGTTCAAAATGGCGAAATTAGACAAAAGTTTATTAGTTTGCCTGATTATTTGTGTCATTCATTTAACATTTATGACAAAAAACTTGTCAAATATGAAATGTTTAGTTTAGCTACTTACATCTTATCTCGCACTTGACCGTAAACTGAAGTGTCGAAATGCTCTGCTAAAATTCGTGCAGAATCGCGCTCAGCACTGCAGCTTCTGTGAACATAAATCTCGCCTACTTTGATTTGATTGGTCATCTCAAATATTATGACATTGACGATTTTTTTATTATATATATATATATATGTGTGTGTGTGTGTGTGTGTGTGTGTATATATAATAAAAAAATCGTTATATATATATATATATATATATATATATATATATATATATATATAAAATAAAAAATCGTTTTATTTTATAATTTTATATATATATATATATATATATATATATATATATATATATATATATATATATATATATATATATATATATATTATTTATTTATTTATTTATTTATTTTTTACCATCGCTCTGGCGCCCCCACTTCCCATATGTGCCGCATATAGTGCATACCCACTTTTTGCGCCACTGGGGTTAAGGGTTTAGTGTAGGTGTAGGCCTATGCTATTTTAAAATGGAGCATTAAGCTTTTAGCACCACTCACCAGACAGTTCAATTCAGAACTGCGGTGATACATACTGTACAAACTCCAACATAAAAAAACATCCAATATTCCAGCCATATTCACATTAAAGGTGCTCTAAGTGATGTCACATGTTTTTTAGGCCAAAACATTTTTTGTCACATACAGCAAACATCTCCTCACCATCCGCTAGCTGCCTGTCCCCTGAACACACTGTAAAAAAACGCGGTCCCTGTAGACACCCCGGGCTCCACAAACGGCAAGAAAAACAAACTGGCACCACGAAACATAACAAACTGTTCCAGCCAATAACCGATAAGAAGGATTTAGGGTGGGGTTTGGGGGGTTAGTGCGCGGATGAGGAGGAGGGAGGGTCTAGCTAGCCTCCGTTTTGTTTGACAATACTTTAAACAAGAAGTGACGTCACCCAACATCACTTAGAGCACCTTTAATCTGTTCCGGAAAAAGACTAAACATGCTTTTAGCACCTCTTACAGTACTAAACTGTCACGAAACATTCACGACGCAATGTATTTTGCATTTTGCAAAAATGTTGCCACAGGTACGTACTTAATGAGCCTGTGTTGCCCAAAACGAAGTTGTCGTGTAAATGAACGGCCAAAACACATAAAAAGTTTTGGTTTCACTTTATTTTGATATTCCCTTTAACACATTCAGTTGACTATAAGTAGCCTGACATTGCACCTACATCTCTACTAAGTCTCATTGGAGTCTTTGTAGAGTGTAGTAGACTGGTAGGGTTAGGATAAGTTGACATGTACAGTAGTTGCAAAGCTAGGCTACTTATAGTCAGTAGAATGTCTGCTGGAGGAGCATCACAAGTTAGCAGACATTAAGCAGACAATCTACTAATACTCTAATGAGAGTTAGATGACATGTAGTTGCAAAGTTACTTAATCAACAGAATATTCAAAAGGGACAATCAAAATAAAGTGTTACCAAAGTTTTCTGTTTTTCGTTGATAACGGTGTTGTGTAAACGGCTCCTTATTTACACAAACTTTCTTAAATCCAGAGATTAGTTACTCCTCATAAATGCTCAGGGTAGCAGCAACAACTTCTGATTTATATAAAACTATGCACCATGACTGTCAAAAAGTGTGTAACAGCCAGCCAAAAAGACTATGTAATATGTAATATATATATATTTTTCATTTTAAGTATTAAAACCATTGCATTACCTTCAATTGCTGATAATAACTGATGCCTTACTGTATATAAAACCTCTTTAAAAGGTTTGAATTATTTGAATGAGCAGTTGCCAATCAAAGAGTTGTTATAATTTCCAAATCATTGTGACTATTTGATGACCATATTTTAATAAGTGAAATATAACACTCGTGTAAAATAACTAGTCTGACCAAGATTAGCTAATAACAGATATAAGATTAAATCCAATTATTCTCACAAGCCAGACTTCTGGCAACTTGCAGAGAAGTTTGTCTGAAGTTGTACCCAAGAAACGACTTAAAAGAATGACAGATAAACCTAACTGAACTGAAATGACCTCAACACTCCCTTCAGCGTAAGCACATGCTCAGCACAGTACAGACTCAACTCAGCACTGATACCTTGTTCCTGGCTTGCGTGATCACATAAAACCAACCAAGGAGCTTGTAGCCCAGCTTGTATGTTTTATTTGGCAATGACCTACAGCTGCAGGGCAGAGGACCACAAAACACAACAGACATCACGGCTTCATACAGCAGTGTACTGTATCAATGTTTATCAGAGGGAACTCTAATCTTTTAATGCACAAATCTTCTGGTTGTGCATAACATGATGTAAAATATATATATCATCGTACAACCAATACTGGCAATGCTTGCCATTTCCAATTATAGCAAGTGCGGATGTATTCCACATTCATTATATAACTACAGAAAGTGAAGACCGTCTCAGTGAGAGCGAGGTGCTAACTGACATCAGATCAAAACTAGAGCTAAATCTACAGAAGTGGGTCATGCTGCGTGATATGGGCAATATAAGAATTGCACGCCAGACCTTAAACTCCAGAACCAGCCTGAGTTCCCTTAAGGGTCTCGGCTCCTTTAGCTTCTGACATTTACTCACTCTGACATGTTCATGAAATCACCTTGGAGCTGAATCACGTTTTTTGTTCAGTAGTGTTTTGTCTATATTGTTCCATTGTCTCATATATGGACATACTTTTTAGAGTTTGTCAGATAAAATGTTTATTACAATGTATAGGTTCTGGTGTTAAAAGTTTAGAAGCTTTGAATGGTTAAATAATAAAGCGTCCATAAAAACACTAGACATTTGGAGATATTTGGACACAGTCTTCATGGAATTTGAAATGTTTCAGGAAAGTGTTTACTGAAATCTTTCTGTGGCTCTCAGATTGTGTAGTTTTCTTCCACATCATTGGCTTTTGGTGTCGATTGTGGATTATGCTGGTCAGCCCACGGTCAGGCTGAAGAATGGACTCTACTGCATATAAATCAGGTGACTGCACAAGAGGGGGGTTCTTCTCCAGCGCATCAGGACGGCACAAAGCCCAGCAGCCCTCAGTCGCACACAGACTCGACTCCAAACAAGGACTTCGATTGTCTTATCGCATCCAAAGACTGCCTTTTTTTAGGGGAACATTCTGGACTTTCATAGGTCAGCCTTATTTTTGAAAGTGTTTTGAAATTTTGCTTTGCAGTTTTTGAACACTTTTCGAATTTGAAGTCAGAATGCTGGATCCGCTGGCAGAGCTGAGAAGAACCGGAGGCTTTAGGCAATGTGGAGGCCGGTTGTCCTGGCAGATACGTTGGGTCTTGTACAGCGTGTGCGTACTGACGGTGATGAACTGTGCCGGCCTGGTGTTTCTCCTGGTTCAGCAGAGAGAGTTGTGGGCTCATCTGACTGAGGTGGAGAGGCAGATGGTGGAGATCTCTCAGAGCTCGGTGGTGGAGTTCATGACACAGGTGAATGAAGACGAAGCAGAGTCTCAGTACTCCAGAAACAAACGCAGCCGGCAGCATCGAGGGACACGACCCTTCGAGGAGCATGAGGGGAGTGTGGGAGAGGAAGTCTTGGGAGATTTCCAGTATAATTATCAGCAGCAGCAGACGCACGGGCCGGTTTACCAGCGCAAAACAGAAGAGCAGGATGGAATGATGATGATGATGACATACTCCATGGTGCCAGTAAGAAACTCAAGCCGACATTAACTGTGTATATTATTTTCAAACATTTCTCCCACATTGCTTTCCTTTTTTAAAGGGGTTCTTTAGGTTCTTTATTTCGCTACTTTAACTGTTTAATTGTATTATGTCTGAATTCCCTGATATATGGAAATGTTTCTTAGAACAAATAATAATGACAGTTACTATATATACAGAAATATTTAACATTTTATCATACACTATAACAAAAACATCCGTAGGAAAACAGAAAAGCCAGGACATTATCACAGTGCAACACAATGCAATTCATAATCCAAAATACGGGTAAAACACCGGTGAAAAATCAGTAGCCTACGGAAAATTCTCTCATATTAACACAGTACATTGTGCCCTATTTTTACAGACTTTTCTTTGAGTTTAATGAAGAAATAATACATTATTTATCTAGATAGCTTTTCATTAATATATAAACAGCTTTGTCTTGTCTTCTATTCTATTCACAAATAAACTTGAGATAAATGCTGTTTCGCTCCTTTAAATTGATGTTTTTAGATTCGCTTCAGTTGTTAGATGATTCTTCTAGATCATAAAGACTTGACTAATATATTTTTTTAAACAGGTAAAGATTCTCCTAGACATTTGCAACAGTACTAAAGGAGTCTGTCTGACTGGTGAGCATTAGGATCTATTGCATAATTTTTATTTTCATTTATTTTTCTTATCTCCTGAATCTTTAGTCTTTAAGTTCACCGTTTGGTTTGTTTTTGGCTTCTACAGGGCCACCAGGACCACCTGGAATTCCAGGTAGGAAATGAACTTCTAATGTTATTTACAGTATATGCACTGTACAAAAAAATGCTTTTACATTGTTTTAACTCATCAAAATAAGATAAGCCATTTTCAACTTTTTTTTTTATAAGTTTTACAAGATTTAGCACATTTTTAAGCCAGTTTAATGTAATTTAAGTTGAAATAACTTAAAACGTCAAAGTTGATTGTACTTAAAAATTTAAGGCAGCAACTTTTACTAAAAATAATTATTTATTTTTTACAGTGGTTATATTCTACCAGAAGAAAAAGAAAATATTGCATTTTGCATAAATTAAAGGCAGTACAATCTTTAAAATCTGATCTAGTCCATTATTCTACTAATTATAATTAATTCTGACTACGTGTCAATTAAATCTCATTAGAGTATTAGTTTCTCATTAGACTGTTAGTTAAGGTTTAGGTGTTGGGGTCCGGGTTAGTAGAATAAGTTGACATCTAGTTGCAAATTTACTTATAGTCAGTAGAATGTCTGTTAGGGGACCATCAAAATAAAGTGTTAGCAGACAGTGTACTAATACTCTACTAATATTCTAATGGGAGTTAGTTAACATGTAGTTACAAAGTTACATGTTTCATGAGATTCATCTGGATACAGCATTGGACCTACACATACGTATGTACTGTAGAATTCCAAATAATGTGTTCCTCAAATAATGTCATCTTTTGGAATTCTAGGCTTGCCGGGTGTGGATGGAATGCCGGGGTATAATGGAACAGATGGAATTCCAGGGTTGCCAGGAGAGCCTGGAGCACAGGGAAAACGAGGAAAACGAGGTCAGCTGTGTGCAAAAGAACATGGAAATCCATCACGCACATGAATGAATATAGTCTTCTAAAAAGGCCTTCTCAAAGAAAATGTCCTCCTTTCAAAGCTCTTTTCGAAAATTTGGCAGCTTTTATCATCCTCTCAGGAAGAGGAGAGGGGAAATTGATCCTGCTTCAGTCACACAGCAGGATTCAGAGATACTTAGATATCTCCCACTGAATAAAGCAGAGCTCATGATAACAGCTGACTGACTCCTCTGTTCAAGAGCACAAGAGCCCACAGACTTTCTAGAAGTATCATTCAGCAAATCAATTACGAAGGAACTGAATGAAATTCTTTGTAACGTGTTGGAGAGAATACTGGAAAATATTTGAATACAGTTTAACGATGATTCCATGTGTTCAGTTTCACTTAGCAAGTAGCAAGTGATTGTTTATTGACAATTCATGCATCAGAATACAGTTCAACACACACAGAGATCAGCACTGCTTACCTGGGATGCGTTTCCCAAAAGCATCGTAAGCCTAAGTTGATCGTAGAGACCATTGGTGGCAATTATTCTTCGATCAACTTACGCTTACGATGCTTTTGGGAAACCCAGCCCTGGCTAGTTGGATGTTACAAGCTGTTTGGAACCAACAACCACCCAGAACACCCTAGCAACCACCAAGAACACCACCTAGCAACCAACCACCTAACCACTCACTTCAATTCATAAAATGTATCTTTTTTTTTGCTTCTTTGTACTTGTATGCAGGTCCTCCTGGTGAGAATGGGGAGCCTGGTGAGAAGGGAGAACAAGGATATCCTGGACCCCCAGGACCCCCTGGAGAACAGGGTGAACCTTCAAATGATGTCATTGTAGTGGGTAAAGACCAGTTTTATTTCTAAAATACGGTACAGTACTAAAGACACGACGACATTTACAAAATGAACAGCACTTTGAGTGTAATTTTTCTATAAGAACTCCTGCCATCTATATAGATGTGCCTTTTTTTGACACAACAATGTTGGTGTGATAAGTGAGCTTCTGCTTTAATCTGCAGGTCCACCTGGTCCAGTGGGACCCCCTGGCCTCCCCGGGCCGCCCGGTCCTCCAGGTGCCCCCGGGCCTCAAGGGCCACCGAGACACAGGAGCCACAGGGCACATCTTCACACGGAGAAGGAGTCTGTGGGTGAGTGAAATGGGTCTGAAAATCACTAAACTGGTGAATTGTGCATATTCATATTTCTAAAAGAGGGCATTTCACCTTTCACCATTATTTTATTTTAAATTATATAAAAAAGGTATATTTAATTTGAAATACATTTGCAAACTACAATTGTAAATAGTATTTGTGCTCCATTATTTTTCTTAAATTCTTGGATTACAGTAAAAAAAAAAAAACTGTAATACATTTTTTTAAAAGTACTGTATGGTAACACTTTAGATTAGGGGACACACATTCACTATTAACTAGCAGCTAATTAGCATAGCATATTACAAGCTTATTGGCTGTTTATTAGTACTTATAAAGAACATATTTATGTCTTATTCTGCACGACCACATCCTAGATCCCTTAATCCTACACAACCACTACAACAACTACTTAACTTACAATCAATAATTTATTGAGGGAAAACTTACATTTTCAATAATCAGTTTACAAATTTTCTTTACGCTTTATAAGTCTTTTTTCCTTTTTGATTTTGGGGTGAAACCAATAACCTACCAGGACACCCTAGCAACCACCAAGAACGGCACCTAGCAACCAACCACCACTCACATTACTTCGGAAATTGTATCTTGACATTTATGTGATGTTTATTACATGACTTTAATGATACAATATATTTTGCCCTCTTGATTTTTGGGTGAAATTTGACCAAGGCATCCAAAATTGGATGACTCCCCCACCCACCCATAAGATGCATGATAATATGTAATATTATATGTAATCTCTTTGTTTATTTTAGGTCACCTTAATTCAGTCCCAAATGATGATACTATCAGCCAGAAAATGGCATCATGGAAGATAAACGGTACCAACTACAGCAAATTATTAGATGTTCTACATTTTTACACTACTACGGCCTTTATTAAACTTTAGATCGGATTGTGTTTGTGTTGGGCAGACTGTGTTATAAAGTCGGTGCAGAACCCCAGACATCTGATGAAAATGAGTAGCACGTTTGGAGCGTGGATGATGGACACTGCCACTCACGATGATGAGAAGATTTGGGTAGCAGAACATTTCTCAGGTACTGAAGAGAGATCAAATACATAAACCCTGCATTTAAACTCTTGAAGAGCATGACCCCATTAACTTCCATGTGCAAGTTTTAACTGTAACCAGAATGTTTTAATCTCTGGAAAAAAAAAAGGATGAGAAAATGATCTGACATTGTGCACTAAATGCCTTTTATTGGACCTTAAACATTCCTTTGTTGCTCATTTCAAGTTCACGAATGCTATTTTTTTTACAGGTCGTATCATAAAGCAGTACAACAGCATCGCAGCGTTCCAGAACAGCAGCAGTGAATCCATTGATGTCCGGAGGTTTTTCCAAGGTTGCGGCCACACTGTACACAACGGCTCCATATTCTACCACATCGCTGGAACTTACAATATTGCTAAGTATGTTTGAAGACGGCATGGGCAGATTTCCTTGATAATATCATAGTGAACTTATAAGTGCTTTAATTGAGCTTTCTTTGGTTGCACTCCTAGTCTATACAAACTTAAATGGAACACAAAATAAGAAATATTGCAGAATGACCTAAGTGCTCTTTTCCATAATGAATCTTCCCCATCTGACATATCTCTCAAACCTCAAAGCTTTGGAACAACATGAGACAGAAAGCATTTTCTTAAGTATATCTGTAATTTGCAACCCTCTTATAACTCATCCTGTCAATTCTCCAATAATTTTAGGTTTGACCTCCACACCAAGATCTTACACATGCTGAGCATTGACAACGCCCTCTATCACAATCGGTCTTACCTCCTTCAGAACTCAAAGACGTATTTCAAATTGGTAGCGGATGAGAACGGTATGTGGATCATATTCGCCTCCAGCATTGACGACAACATCATGGTGGCGCGACTGGATGAGAAGACGTTCTCCATCACCACCTACATCAACACTACCTATCCCAGGACCAAGGGTGGTAATGCGTTTATCGCCTGCGGGATCCTCTACGTCACGGATTCTAAAGACACAAAGGTGACGTACGCCTTTGACCTCCTGAAAGAGAAACCTGTTAGTGTCAGTTTGGATCTGAGGGCACCTGGAGGGGTTCTGTCCATGATCTCATACAATCCCAGAGACAAACATCTCTACATATGGGACAGCAGTTACGTCAAGTCATACCAAGTTCAGTTCTTCTCAGATGAGTAATCAAAACTGAGGGTGTGTTCACACTTGGCAGGTTTGGTTCGATTAAAACGAACTCGAATGGTGCGATTGCTTGGTTAGTGCGGTTCATCTGAATGAGTGTGAACGCCATCCGCACCCTATTGAGCACCAAACAAGCAGACCAAGACCCCTCAAAATTTTCGATCCGCTTGCAAAGAACTCTGCAGTTCGACTGAAATATGAACGCAACACAGACCAAAGACATCTAGACGAACCAAAAACACGATGTGATGTCACACAATGCATCCCTAAAACGGACGGAATGCTCAAGGATACCCGTTTTTCTCGTCATAGTCGCAATGTTGCCTATTACGGTTCGGGATAGGCGTCAGAACCGCCGTCTCCTTGCAGCAGATCTTCGTTTATGTGTGACGGAGGAATTCCTCGTGCAGTTTTCAATCTTTTGCACATTTCATAAGCAGTTCTCAGCTGGTAAAAATACCAAGATATGTACGCACATACAACTAGCGCATTTAGCCCATCATACAGTTTTGGATGTCCGGTATACAAAATATAAATCATAAAATAACTATGAGAACTCAACTACAAGTGTGAACACACCCGTGATTGCAATACTTTAGTGTTTTTTTTGTTTGTTTTTTTGTCATGTTCATGTATATTTATAAGCAAATAATAATTAATGCTTAAGTTGGTACCCATATTTTTTTTTCTTGAGTGGATAATAGATCAAGAATAAATGACTATTCTAGTGATACCTGTAAGATGTTTATGTAATCTATTTGGACACTTAAACCATGCTTAAACTTGGTCTCATTGCATTAGAAATGTCAAACCAGCAAACAAGCTTGTAAAGTGAGCTTGCGTCTCTTTCTTTAAAATAAATCACGCTTGGTTTGATAATTGTATCCTAATGTAATGATATTCAGGCATTTTAAAACGTGACTTGAGAATTTTGGGGCTACTATATTTATAAATTATTTGGTATAATTTTCACTTTTAAAAGTTGCATTTTCCTTCTTTTTTGGCAAATATTCATTTTTAAGTGACTATTTATTAATTCATGCAACACAAGCAGAACTTATTTTTGTGCAAATTGTTTGCAAACCATAAATTGAAAGGTTTTACAAAAAGTTTACACAGAAATGAATTCTCCTCGTTTCATGAATGAGACCAAACGAGTGTAAATAATAAATGGAATTTATATGTGTGTACTATGAATTTAGTAATTTCTCATATATAACCACTGCTGTGATATTTTATTTCAGAGCCTTACTTTAGGTAAGGATTTTCAAGTTGAAATCGTCAACATGATACAGTCTGTACTTATTTCTTCCTTAAAATGTCCTTAAAAAACAACAACAACAAAAAAAAACACCACCGGCAGCCATTTTTTGAATGGGACATGGTCTGACGGTCAAATTCACCCTCCAAAACCACCATTTTTACCATTATTTTGCTGTTTTCTAGTGTTGCTTTAGTATTATTTTTATTTGCTTTATAGCCATTCTGACGTCAGTTGGAATGTCATTTCAGTGGTGGAGTAGGTTTGGAGCAAGATTGCAAAAGACAAAAATTATATTTCTTTGGACATGCACTTATGAACCCTACATCAGATCAGGAACGTGCATTAAGTAAATAAGGTGTATTTTGATTTCATGTTGACTTCAGGTTGTGTTACACTGTTAGTATGTCTGAAACCAAATATATTTGCTAAATATTGTTTAAATTATATTGCATGCATATGTATCTACAAATGATTGGAAATCCTGAAATAAACCCTGAAATCTAAAGTGTTGAGTTGAAATAGTAAAAGTGAAATGGCTTAATTCAAATAAAAAGAATTTATTCAACTTACAAAGGTAAAACTTTGACCATGACAGAACTACCCGTTCCTTTGGAAATATCAACCAGTGTTTTTAGGGTTTGCATTTTTCACACACACACAGACAGATCAGGCTGTTCAATAAATACACATCAGACCATCGGTTGAACATTTAAAATACGTACAGTTGACATGGTGCCCAGCAAATCAGACAGAAACACAAATGTGATTTTAATAAACACCACATACATCAAACCAAATATACGACTATTCCAGCAGTTAAGATAAAATCAAAAATAATAATAATAATAATAATAATAATAAACTAAAAGCATTATTGTGTTTGTACAAGCTATTGTTGTAGATCAATTTTATATTTATATATATTTATATATATATTAATTCATTTAAAACTATTTTCACTTTTTACTACTCGGCCACACACAGCCAGACATTCATTTGTAAATAACAGTTTCCTCTAATAGCGCTTTTACCACTTGTAACGCAAGATTGTTATTGTTTCCCCAGATCTGAGTGCAAATATTTAGAATAGATAAAACATGAAAAAATAAATACGTAAATAAATAAAACACAAGTGTGTTGCACTTTGTCCCAGACATCTAAAACAAACCTTACATTCCTAAAGTTAAATATAAATACAAGCATTTGTAAAAGAACAAACCAAAAAAAGAGACATCAAGTAAAACAAGCAAACAAACAAACAAACAAATACGTTGTGCAAAAACGAAACGTTGTCTGTTAAAAGTGAGAATTTCAGGGCTTGAAAGATGAAGAGGTGAAACGCGTCATTTCCAGGAGCAAGCATCATCGTCGTCGTCGTCTCGCATGTAATGCTTAGCTGTTTGGCTGCTACGGAAACAAGCGTGTCAACAGCAGCATGTGTGCGCGTGGAAGGAGAGGGTGTGTGTGTCTCTGGGGCCGGGCCACCAGGGTACTGTGCCATTTTACACTCCGCAAATACATTAGCAGCCAAGGAGAAAACGTACAGTAAAAACAAAATCCAACAACTGGACTTACACTGATAGCAGAAGCACAGTGCTGGTATTTTAGATGCTAAAATGGCCACAAAATGAAGACACACACATACACACTTAAAAATGGAGCTTTGAGCACTTTTACGGAGCACGATCAATAACCTGGGAATGGAGTGCGATGACTCAAACAGCTCATGCATACGGCTTTCCTACAAACACATCATCCGGATCCGTCTCCGGGAATTACAGTACCTCGTGCGTGTTTTCCAGCGTCTTTCGTGAGGGGCGGGGGTGGTAAAGAGATTCTGCAGCGCGAAGATATTTGTTACCGGTTTACGATTCACAGCTAAGGAAACGAAGAGGTGCCGATGAAAGCGTTAGTGTTCTACGGCAGCTCCGGTGTTAGAGGATCTGGAAAATACTGGCCGGAATGTTGTAGCGGTCGGGGAGGACCCTCATCTTCAGGGTCCCGTCGGCTCCGCAGGTGAAGATCCGGTTACCCGGGCAGGTTTCGATCTTCATCACCCCAGCGCCGATGTTTCGGAATATGGACTGCTTAGCGTGCTCTGTGCTGAAGGAGTGCATGAGACCGTGACCCGCCAACTTCCAGACCTGAACCAGAACAGGAGGACGATTATTAGTAGTGATGTCACTTAATACATTTTTCACTGAGATTAAAGTTTCCATGAGAATATATAGCCTAGAAATCTAGACGCACCCTAGCGGCAGCAAAATGTATTTTGCAGCCAGGGTAGTCTAGCAACTCTCCATTGACTTTCGAGCTGCAAAAACCTAAATTGGGTCAGGCCAATCACATCGTGTATAGAGTAGGCGGGGCGGGCTTAACATATGACGACAGAGTTGCGACGGTTCCCTGTTACTTGAAAACAAAGAATGGCTGATGACGAACAGCGGTCTTTCCAATCGGCTTTGGCCACGACTCTGGAGGACTTGGAGTTAAGTTTTTCTTTGAGAAAAGAGCAAAGAACGGCACTTAAGTCATTCTTAAAAAAAGGAAGATGTGTTCGTAGTTTTGCCGGCCAGATATGGCAAAAGTTGAATCTACCAACTAACGTTAGCTCCGCTGTTGGGAAAACGCTCTGGTTGGTTGAAGCGCTGTCCTATTGCGTGCAGAGGGAATTTGAAAGACAGCCGTTTATCCTGTCCCTCGGATTGAGCCGTGTCTATAGTGAGTTGCCAGACCTAACATCTTGATTTAATATACATTAAATAATAAAAACAACAGGTTAAGAAAAAATATAATGAATATGTAGTGCTTTAGCAACATGTCATTTTTTTCTTGCCAACTAAAAAGCTTATGGATATTGAATGGCTTTCCTGAGAAATGTAACATTTCGTCACAGTGTTTACAAGCTGTTTTATTGACGTGTTTCAACGATTACCTGAAACATGATACATTTCGTTATGTTGTATGCATCTTTCAACATATCTTTTAATGTTCATTCATGTTTATTTTGTGCTATAACTAGTAGTAAAAAATAAGAGATGATCAGTTCAAGTTTGTTCCGTACCGCCGCTTTGCTTGACCTGAGGCAGCAATAGCATTCTGTCATGGCACTTTAAATAGTGTCGAAACATTTATTGTTTAAAGTTCATTATAAACCTGACAGAATTTAAAGTTTAGACTTTGTTTCATATCAAAAGTAACAAAACACAAAGCTTATTGCGATTATTGGATGGAAGGCGCTACAAATAATGTCTAGTGAAGTTTTATTTACGTGTGAACTGAAAACAGCATAGACTAAGAGATCTCGGTTCATCAAAATAAAGATATATTAAACAAATAAATCATATTGTCAACCCAGCCCTAGCATCCACACAGCTGACATGTTTACCTATTGTAGCTTATCTGCTTTATCTGATTAAATGCCACCATTTCGGTCAATGGTTTCAGTCATCCAAAACAATTCGATTGCATTGTTAGTTATTTTTTATAAAAATTAGGGACACATTTAGAGATTCTACTGATAGGTAGCCATGAGTACTGCATGATAGTTTGTCATTTGTATAGAGATAAAAGGTAGGCTATTGCTTGCTAGTTTGCGGTTTTCAGACACCCTACTGAAGATGACTTAAGACTTGGGGAGAAACAAAACGATCATTCAATTGGTCATTTGGCGATACTTTAAATTCAGTCTATTTTTTTGTTATCAATATAAAATGTGGCTGCTTTTTACGCTTTTAGCCTAAATATCCACATTGTGGCAACATGAGATGATTGAGGTAACGCGTGTCATTCTAGGGAAACATACCTTCATGTTCCCTTCGGCTGAGCCGGTGACGAAGAAGTCCTCGGTGGGATCCATGGCCAGAGCTTTGATGGCCGAATCATGCGCCTGGAATGTGTTGAGCAGCTGTCTCTGACGGATGTCAAAGATACAGACGAATCCCTTCCTGCCACCCGTGATGATCAGCTGCTGTTTAGGAGCATATTGAAGAACCGTTGCACCATTCTCATGGCACTGGAACGCTGGGTAGGAAAAAAAAATGTAAATGAATTTCTAAAATTGAAGACTATTTTTAAATTAGTACTGCATCTCAGATTCGTAAGCAAATAGGCACAGTCACCTGCAAAAGAGGGTAACCAAAAGAGTATATGTTGAATTAAGTTTAATTGAGTAACCAAAATACAAATAATATCTAGAAAGTTTTTTTTATGCATAATGATTCCAACTATATATATATATATATATATATATATATATCTATAATATATATATAAAACGTCTTCCCTCAAAAGTCTGTGAACTCACCGTGTATCATAGAGTTACTTGGAGAGACCAGAGTGTCCCATAAACAAACATTCCTGTGGTGAAAGGGGAACATTTCCTTAAAACGTAATATACAGTCTATTTATATATATTTCTATTATATACAGTCTCTTTCAGTATGACACTAAGATAAATCTTTTAACTGACCTGCCATCGTTGGACTGTCCCGCTGTGGCGATCAGACTGGAGGATGTAATGAAGGCAAAATCACTGCAGCTTTTACTGTGGCACTGCCAGCTCTGAGACACACACACACAGATGATTATTACTTCACACATAAACTATTAAACCAATGACTATTTATTAGTAAAGTTAGTTTCGGGAAAAGTTCAGATGGCACATGCTTTGTTATTATACAGTATCTAATTCAAAGACTCTGTTAAGTGTGGTCTTTATGTCACAATATTTGTATGCCTCTGTATAAAATATATAAATAGATTCTAGACATTTACAAGGTAATTATTTAACACGTTGAAGGCAGACTTTAGATGTTAGTGACCGTCGGTAATAGAAGGCGTGTGTGATACAAACACAAGGCTCTTACCAAATACGGTTTGGGGTTTGCGGAGGTCTGATTGACTTGCCAGAGGCTCAAAAAGCCCTCACCATCTGCAACGCCACACTGCACAGACAGAAAGAATGGAGGCATTTAAGAGTGCAGACAGTATTTTAAGCTGCGTATTACATAATGATTCAAATGCAGTACAGAAGGAACAACAGGACGCCTTTTCCTCTCATTACATAACACCGCACAGACAATAATAAACACAGCACTGACATATTCATTCTATTCAATGAAAAAAACAGCACATAAATGAGCCTGGAAATTATTATACAATACATAAGTAACAGTTACCAGCGGTCAATATTTTTGCTGTGCTTTTTCAATAAATGCTGTGTAAAATACGCATTTAAATGTATTATTGGTTATCAATTAATTGTATCATAAGTTTATATACTTAATTCTTAACATGCAATTGTTTTAATAATTTTTTTTGTGTAATTATTTTTAAAAAGTACTTATAATTACATATGAAGTTTTATTAATAAGATTATTTAATAAGAAAAAAAAAAAAGTAGAAGAATCGTTTTGGAATCGGATCGTGAGGTGCCTTAAGATTCCCACCCCTACTATACAATGTTTTATTGCTTGTCTTTGTTGAATAATACAGAAGATAAAGAGCTTAAAAAATAATCACATATTAAATCGCAATATTGGTCCAAAAAATCGGAATTCGATTATTTTCCTAAATCGTTCAACCCTATAATGGACGCTTCAATACCTTGTTGCCCTGTGAGTTGAAATAGAGGCGTGTGACCCGAGCGTTTCCGGCCTGTCTGAAACAGATCAGCTGCTGTGGACGATTCCACTCAAACATCCTCACACTGCCGTCCTGAGCTCCCGTCATATCTGCAAACATCACAAAGAAGTCAACTGGAGTTTCATCAAAACCCTACAGTGTTTGTGTGTGAAATGAGAGACACTTACAGTACTGATAGATGGGATGAGACGTCATTCTCTTCACGTTATTCAGGTTCCTCTTCATGATCTGACAGAAATGACACACAGTTAAACACACCAGAGATTCTCTCAAACACACACACACACACACAAAACACAATTTATTCATATTTTACAGTACAATTCACAATACTATATAGTCTGATTTAGCAAATGATTGAATCGTTTCAAATGAACCATAAATTAATGAATAAATAAATTCATAAATGACAGTGTCATTAGCATCTGATACCATCCCTGTTCCATATACCACCACAATACTCTTTGTGCAAGGCATTCAAATGACTGTTTTTGTGTTAGATCTTTGTTAATAGTTTGTATGAATTACACATTCAAAATGATAACGCATTCCATTCCGATAATTGTTTGACTACTTGAATTGATCAGTAGCATGTAGGGCTTGCTACTACAGTTTGAAAGTAGTTTCCCCATGTTGATTGTGTCATCTTTATCAACTGTGAATGAGAACAGATTGGAGGCTGATGACGCAGGTCTGTACCTTGGGCCGCTCGGACTGTCTGCGGTTTACTCCACCACCTCCAAACGCTCTTATCAGCTCAATACAGACTCATCAAGAGCTCTGTTGAGACCACGACTCACTGTTTGTATCAGCAGAACTGCTGATAACAGCCAAAAGAAAACACTCAGTAGCCGCTCTTCATCTGTGGTTGGAGATCTGTGGGAACGTGACCGGCATGAACCTGCTTCAGTGTGCGCGTATGTACAGTCGCCCAAAATCTGAGACGACTAGTGAAAAATACTTGTTTTTCTAATATAATACAAACTTTTAAATTACAAATTATATTCTTTGCTTAAAGTGTAACTCTCGCCAAAATGCAACCTAGGGTCTTTTTGTGAATCTTAAACTTTCGTTTAAAAGCATAATTAGAATGGAAACGCCACTTTTAAGTTTGACCATATTTTAGTTTTCGGTCAAATTGCCTTTTGAATGGGAGTGCTAGGGGCACGATCAAAATCTCTATTTTTAAAACACTAAGAAGGCTCGACACAACATGAAACTTTGCTCACTAGTATCACCATGAAACTAGTATCACCAGGGGCTCTACACATGAACTCGAGCATTGAGAACATTTTGTACACAAAGTTTACTAAAAAGAAAGATTTTGAACAACTCACTGTAGCTGTGTCCACCTGCATTTTGTCAGTCAAAAATAGTCGATCTCCGAATGCAACGTAACAGGGAGGAGAGTACAGATGGAAAGCTCCTAAAGCTTATAAATTCACCGATAATTTGTTGTTTTGTTGTTAGTGAAAATCAATATTGACCTTGTATTTGAAATAGGATCCTCATATAAGAAACAATACTAAAATTCAGTCAGTTCATTCGCAGAGATCGACTATTTTTGACTGACAAAATGCCGGCGGATGGAAACAACAACAGCTAAAGTGAGTTGTTCAAAATCTTTCTTTTTAGTAAACTTTGTGTACACAAACAATGCTCTCAATGCGCGAGTTCATGTGTAGAGCCCCTGGTGATACTTCGAGCAAAGTTTCATGTTGTGTCGAGCCTTTTTAGTGTTTTAAAAATAGCGATTTTTCATGCTATCATAGTCATGCCATTCAAAAGGCAATTTGACTGAAAACGAAAATACGGTCAAACTTAAAAGTGGCGTTTCCATTCTAATTATGCTTTTAAATTAAAGTTTGCCTTGGGGAGATTAACAAAAAGACCCTAGGTTGCATTTTGGCGAGAGTTACGCTTTAACTACTTGAGTGAATAGTTAAATTGAAAAAAGAACATGAATTCATTTGAGTATTTGGTTTGCTTCATTTTGGTTTGCAGTACCGAAACCAGAGGATCATGTTCTCCAGCATGAATTAAGAACCTTTTGAAGAGTATCTTATGCTTCAGTACAAGCAAGAAAATTTGACCTTCTGTACAAAAGATGTCCACAGATGTACAAATAAACTAAAATAGCCTAGCAATGTAATTTTTTCGTCATTTTATATAATATATAAATTTAAAATGTCTTTTGTTTTAAAGGGGCTAAGTAACCATTTTCATGCATTAATTGCTTTTTATTGTCAATGTGTGACCAGCTTGTAACAAAACTCCCCCAGACCTTCCCCAACTCCCTAGGTTGCCAATGAAAGCCTGTAGACTGATTTTTATGTTAAGGACTCGGGCCGGTTTTGCCGGGAAAATCAAAAGGATGTGACGTTTACGTGCGCTCCCGAGAGCCTCTTTCCGTTCTGTGATGCATAAAACGAATGCTTAATACAATATTCAGGATAATGCTGAAAGAGTCATGTCAATGTGTCATGCAAAGAAAATGGATTAATTCTAGATCTAAAGTCCATAGTCTAAAATATACTGTAAAGTTACACTGTTATGAAAGTTTGATTGTAATGACCTCATCTGTTGACATGATGCTGGTGAATTGCAGAGCTCATGTATGTTGCTACAAAGGTAGTATATTGCTGAAATAGTAATAGTATATTAATATTAGTATATTGCTGCAAACTTCTTTTTACTTTGCGAAGAACTCCTTGAATTGTGTTCAGTCTCTTGTAAGTTACGTGTGCACTGTGCACGTGTGTTAACACGAAAAAATTAGTTGCTGGCTGCAATTCACTTAACGGCCACCAGTGTCAGCAATGACAAGGGTTTCAGAATTCTACATACAGCCTCCTTAAATTTTTCTAAATCTTAAAATGCTCTTTATTTACAGATTTAGTAAAAATATCTCCAATGAGATCTGAAACTTAACATAATAATGTTCCAATAAGTATTAAAATATTTTCTTTTTGTTTGCCAGCTTCCATGGATATTTCATAGCAAAAATCAGGTTAAAATGTAATAGTTATTTTCATTACAAATCGATGTAAGATTTTTCTGGTTAGACAGGCCTGGGAAATAAAATTGGGTTTAAAGATTGATTTAGATAGTTGGGAAGAATGCCCTTGGAACATGCACGTTCTACATGTATATGATAAAGGATCTTCATTTTCCACTCTCCAATTTGTTAACTTTCTTTAATGCAGTTTATTTACAGACAGGAAACAGTCTAACATACCACACTGGCACCCATGCTGGTCTGCCCACTGCCCAACCAGGGCATGGAGGAGGACGCTGCCATCTGTTGGGGGGCAAAGGGACCGGCGCTGGCCTGGGCGATGTTGGTGTGAGACGAGCGGTAATCCACATCATCAGAGCTATAAAGAGAAAACAAGATGCTCATAGCAATCCTTTCAAAGCTGTCAGCTGAATGTTCCAAACACACAGACAGGTGACAAACCTGCGAGACTCCTTGTCAAATTCTTCTCCGATCCAGGTGTAAGGCTGAGCTGCGAGCAGCGTGGACACGTCCACTTCCTGGACATCATGAGTGGACGCCAGCACTATTTCATTAGTGTTAGCCTGAGATAAGAACACAAACACAAGTTAAATGGGATGTTAAAACATGATTTTTATATTGATCTTTTGAAAGACTTGTATTCAGCAATAAAAAAAAAAATGCATTGCTGAGAAAAGAGAAAAAATCAAGTCACATTTTATCACATTCAGAAATACAGTTCCTGTCAAAAGTTTGAAACATTAATTTTTTGGAATGTTTTCGAAAGAAGTCTCTTATGCTCACCAAGCCTTTATTTGATCAAAATGCAGTAAACGTTAATGTTGCAAAATAGTATTACAAATTAATAAAATAACTGTTTTCTATTTAAGTATATTTTAAAATGTAATTTATTCCTATGATGGAAACGACTCTGCAAAAAAGACGTCCCCCTTCAGTCCCCCTTTGTACTTGCATTTAAATTAATCATTTGATATAATGCACTTATTGTGAATGTGTACGTACATGTTTTTTACATTGTACTTGGATTTCAAAAAATATCTGCATGCAAGTACAGCTGTAATTTCTGTAATTACACCTTAACCCACCATTAAACCTAACCATACCACCAAACCTGCCCTAACCTTACCCATTCCCCACCTTAACAGCAGCAAAACTGTTTTGCAATAAATTATGAACACTGTACAGAACACTGTACATATTTTCTGCTGCACGTACATAGTAGTTAAAGACACCTAAAATAAAGTATGATCAAAGATTCAACGTGTAGTAGTCCACTGGAAAAACTCATGGAATATTGGAATATTATCATGGAAAACTAGTTGAGCAGCTCACAAAACAAAATACAAATCCGACATAAGACTTATTTATGGGCTCACATTCGGCACTCATTTATAGTGGAAACAAGGCTTTTTACTTCACTAGTGCCCCAATAAAAAAAAATAGTCGAGCTACATGCACATGCATTTGGAGTCCTCCACATGTGGTTTGAGTAATTAATTATGAACTAATCAACAATGAAAACTGTTTTCACAACAGCTAGCTTATTAACATTATGGCTGCCCACATTTACATATCAACATCTATTAAGTATTCAGCAACTTGGTCTGCTCCGATCAACAACTGCCAGTTAATAACAGTTGTGTTAAAGTTACATTAGCAAAAAACAGTGTGATGACTTCTAAAAGTCTGAGAGAAAGCGGTCAAAGGTCACGAAAAAGTGAATTTCAACCTTTATTGTGTAGAAAACTAATATCAAAAGTGGACATTAAAAGTAAAAAAAAAAAAAAAACCTTCCAAATGTCTAGAACAGACTCTGTCTATAATAGAACTAGAGATCGAAATTTCCTAACCTTGTTAATGGCAAATGCCATGATGATATCAGATTCTTTATGGATGATTTTGGCTTTGCCTCCAGGGTAACCCATATCAGCCTCCACCTGTAACATAACACACACACATATATAAACACACACTCACATTAGTCTGTTCTGCTGTTCTGCTGTTTTTCTAATATTTTCCCAATCACATCCACACACACACACAGCAGCAGTTGCAGGAAGTTTGCTGGCATGCAGATGAGACCATGTACACACCTCCACAGAAGGCAAAACATGAATTAATCGCTGTTATTGCTTGATCTTCAAAAAAGGTGTCTGAAGCAGAATCCGTCTGATAAACCACTTTCAGTGCCGTCGGTGGTTAGTGAGGAAGAGCAGTGCTGAGCCAGACGAGTTAGGGAACGTGAGGAAAGAGACGAACGTGTGTGTGTGTGTGTGAGGTCACAGAAGGTTAACAGAGGACAGAAGCTTAAAGCTTTAAGAGGGTTTCACAGAGAGACGAGTCCCATTCTGTGTCTCAGTACCTTGTTGGTTTTGCGAGCTCCAGTAATGCCGTTTTGTATGAGGTGGTCCACATGATCATCTAAAGACTACACAATACACACCACAACACACACAAACATTAACAAACACACATGGGGCACAGCACAAAAACACATGCACGAGTGATAGACAGATGGAGAAAAAACAAATTAAATAATAAAGAGCAAAATGAATCTCATTTGGAGCTTCGTCAGAGAGATGGTTTTGAGATAACATGCACATTCCCTCCAGTGTCTGTGTCAGTACTTACCCTCAACATATAAGATGGCTACTTTCTAAAGTTCTATATATTTTTTTTATACCACATGATAAACATCTTAAATAATAAAAAAAAAAATCTCTTGAAGTTCCTCCATACCTTTAATGACAATTAAATCTCAGCAGTCATACATTTTGGTTTGGGACTCATACTTAAAAAAAAAAAAAGTCTTTTTAATGATTTTATGCAGGCCCCACCCTCTATATTACATAATTCTGGCAACAGCTGTATTTAACCCTCATTCTACAGGGTGATCTGCCACAGCCATATCACCCTGTAGCCCAAGACTGGTTTCCCACTGAAGTAAGCAGGGCTGAGCCTGGTCAGTACCTGGATGGGAGACATTCTGGGAAAACTAGGTTGCTGCTGGTGGAGGTGTGGGTCCTAACGCCCCAGTAACGTGACGGGGACACTATACTGACAAAGAGCACCGTCCTTCGGATTGGACGTTAAACCGAGGTCCTGACTCTCTGTGGTCATTAAAAATCCCAGGATGTCCTTCGAAAAAAGAGTAGGGGTTTAACCCCGGCATCCAGGCCAAATTTGCCCATTGGCCTCTATCCATCATGGCCTCCTAATCATCCCCATATACATTGATAGGCTTCAAGGTCTCCTCTCCACCAGTAAGCTGGTGTGTGGTGGACTATCTGGCCCAATATGGCTGCCGTCGCATCATCCAGGTGGATGCTGCACATTGGTGGTGGTTGAGGAGATTGCCCCTTCCTGATTTACTCACCCTAAAGCCATTCTAGGGTATATGACATTCTTCTTTCAGACGAATACAATCAGAGTTATATAAAAAATGTCCTGGCTCTTCCAAGCTTCATAATGGCAGTAGATAGCTGCATGTCTTTGGAATTCCATCAAAGCGCATATTTTGATGATTAATGATCTATTGAGCTAGTTAATTTAGTCGATAAAGTTTTAAATATGGATATTTTTCTTACACGAACGCATCGCTTCACTTCAGAAGCCCTTTATTAACCCCCGGAGAGCCGTGTCGAGCACTTTAATAATGAAAAGATGAGCTTTCATGGACTTTCAAAGACATACAGCCACCCACTGCCATTATGAAGCTTGGAAGAGCCAGGACCTTTTTTTAATATAACTCCGATTGTATTCGTTTGAAAGAAGAATGTCATATACACCTAGGATGGCTTCAGGGTGAGTAAATCATGGGCTAATTTTAATTTTTGGGTGAACGATCCCTTTAAGGGGCTTTCGCACCGGGTAGTTCTAGGAACTTAGTTTTAGGAACTAGCCACTAGGGTGGTTCCTCGAGAACTAATGGTTCCCTTAGGAACATTTTCCTGGTTGCATTCGCACCGCCAGTAGGAACTCTGAAGTGACGACACACTTGTTGTTGTGACTTTTATTTTGACGGCGTGGAGAACGCCAACCAAAGCCTGAGCAAACAAACAGTGCTTGCATTCTCCATGTTCATTAGTTTACGTTCTGTCTAACAGTCCTGTCTAATATGATATTAGATACAACTGCTATCCATTGAAAGTAGACAGTATATGAAAAGGTATTAGCATTTGCCGTGTGGTTGATGTCCAGTGTTGCTAGATGAGCATAATAATGCTTCGCTTGGTCCTCTGAAAGTCGTGTTGGATTTTCTCCTCAGTGTAAAGGTTAAAAGGCCCATCTATCACTGTTTTCCATGTTCATAGAGTTAGTTTCTGGAGTAAATATAAAAAAAATGTCGGGTGCTGGTGTTTCGCATGCGTTCGGCCAATCAGCATACACTAACATCCCTGGTATTTCCTATAGTGCTGGTTTAGACCCTACTCTGAAGTAGGAGCTAAATTATTTCCTCCAAAAGGAGTTCCTAGAACTAAAATCGTTCCTAGTTCCTGCGGTGCAAACATGCCAAAATACGGTTACTTCCGCCAGTAGTTTTAGGAACTATGAAAAAGTTCCTCTGTTGCTGAAGCCCCTTTAGGGTTTTGGTATATCTCACTCTATGACTGGCCCTGCCCCTTTAAATATCCACCCTATTTATTCATCAGTGTGTGGTCGCACCCCTGTGTTCTGTAGTTACCTCGCTCTGCTTCCTTTTCTTAGTGAAGATGTATCGAATCAAAGTCTCCTGAAGCACCTCCTGTTTGACCAGGAAATGCCACAGGCGGCGAGCAGGGAAGGAGAGATGGTGCTTTGACCTGAAGAGAAAATTTGTTCACACATTTGCATAATTATTTAAATATTCTGTAATTCTTTGAGCGATTTGGCGCAAGCACTCACTTGAACGGTGTGTTCTCTGGCTCTAGCATGGCTTTGTGTCGAAGTATAGCTGGCCCGCCGCCTGCACTCAGGTCTGTCGGGTAGGTGTTGATGTAGTTTGGTGGAGGGCCGTCAAATTTGTTTATCTTATCCAGAAGAATCTGTTCCCAGTTTTCCAGTGTCTTCAGCACAGCATTGGCCAGAGGAGATGTCACTGGCAACTCTAAGACAACACAAGGGAGGTGCAGGAAATAGAAGTTAATGATTTCATTTACTTTCTGCCAGTTTGCATGTTAGTAAGAGTACGTTTCTCCTACTCCAGTACCTGAAAAGTCCAGTCCTGTCAGGGGCAGGAACGTCTTGACATTGTTAAGGGCAAGTTTGACCATCACTAAGCGGATCAGAGACCAACTGCAAAAACACAAACAAACAATCATCCTTCAGACAGGATATACACATCCTGAGCAGTGTCTTTAGCAGTGCTAATGTCATTAACACATATTGTCATATTTCATTAATTTCTTTATCCACTGTTTATCCGTGTGTTTTGTTAATTCATTTCAGTTTACAAAATGCATCACAGTGTTTAATTTAGTTTTACTTCTCCCTGTTACAGCCCTGCTTAACTCTCAGTTTGATGTGTTATAATCTCACCTGTAGGAGTTTGGATCGGAGTGTTCTGTCATCTGTGTGTCAGAGAGGAAGGCGTCATCATCATCCTCGTCGTCACTAGCGCCGCTCTCATCTGAATCGTACAGCGCCCCGCTGTCAGAGAGAGGAAGGAAAGGCTGGAGGAAACACACAAAGAAAGCAATGAGACACTCTGACACATGCTTTCTAGATTCATAAACTGAATAAACACTAAAAAAAGAGATTTGCATCAGTGTAAATAACTAGTTGTTGCGGTCTCACTTTGGCCACAAAGTAATCCCACATGCTGAGCTCAGGTGGGATGAACTTCTCCTTATAGGTGGGCCGCTCTACAGGGACGGGTGGAGGTGTGGCTGGAGTCTCTTTAACGGGACGTCCAGGAACAAGCATGCGCATGTTAAACCTGCGTCGCTGTCGGTCCACGTCCTCAGCAGGAGGGGTCGGTGGAGGGACTGCTGAAGGACAGAGAAAAACAGAGAGTGAGAGGCCCATTCACTACCTATAGTATATAGCAGGAAAAGGAGAAAGAGGTATGTTTGGAATGGCATACAACCTACTGCTTCAGAAAGAAAGTAGTATGCAGTATGTGTACTATTCACAGTATGTGCAATACAACAGTACACAGAGAACAGAATACTGAATCTCACAATGCATAAAATTTCTGTCATCATTTACTCTACCTCGAGTTTTTTCAAACCTGTATGAATTTCTTTCTTCTGCTTAACACAGAAGAAGATATTTTATAGAATGTCGGTTACCAAACAGTTGATGTACCCCATTGACTTCTACAATAGGAAATCAAAATACTATGGAAGTCAATGGGGTACATCAACTGTTTGGTTACCAACATTCTTCAAAATATCTTCTTTTGTGTTCAGCAGAAAAAGAAAATTCATACAGGTTTGAAACCACTTGAGGTAGAGTAAATGATGACAGAATTTTTTTTATTTTGAAGTGAACTATTCCTTTAATGCAATGCAATATCTACAGTAATTTTTAACTGCAATCTCTTTCTTGACAAAATTTGATTAAAAAAATGCCAAATAATATAATTTTATTCCCAAAATGCCAGGGACTCGCTGCTAGAGAGGTAAAAAAAAGAAGGGAAAAGTCAGGGTAATAGGCTAATGCACTCAATTTGACATTGAAAACTGAAAGAGAAGACAGAGAAACTGAAGAATCCTATCTCTGAACACACACTGATTCTAAAATGAGAGCAGATGGTCATGATTAAACACATCTACTGAACAGAGGTGGTTCATTACAGATGTTAGTCTTCACAGTAGGTCGTGCAACTGGTTCATGGGTAATAAAGCTGAGAGGGTCCCTGTGATCTGACGGAGAGTACGAAGTGATATCAAACTGCTCACACACATACACACAACACAAACAACAATCAACAAAACAAACCTTCCCTGTTATCCCGTTTCACTTCATCAGGTACAACTAAATATAACAAACAATACTGCAGTATTTATTATAAATGAATAATCTGAGCACATCCTTTTTTATTATTGTGCCCTCGTAATCTTTAATCAAAATAACTTGAATTCAGGTGTTCCAATCACTTCCATGTACAAAGTTGTATAAAATCAAGCACCTAGGCATGCAGACTGCTTCTACAAACATTTGTGAAAGAATGTGGTGCCGTGATAGGTTGCCAGCTGTGCAAGTCCATTCGTGAAATTTCCTCACTACTAAACATTCCACGGTCAACCTGTTAGTGGTATTATAACAAAGTACTGTAGAAGCAAATGGGAGCAACAGAAACACAGCCACGAAGTGGTAGGCCACGTAAAATCACAGAGCGGGGTCAGCGCATGCTGAGACTTTCTGCAGAGTCAAACGCTACAGACCTCCAAACTTCGTGTGGCCTTCAGATTAGCTCAAGAACAGTGCGTAGAGAGCTTCATGGAATGGTTTCCACGGCCGAGCAGCTGCAACCAAGCCTTACATCACCAAGTGCAATGCAAAGCGTCGGATGCAGTGGTGTAAAGCACGCCACCACTGGACTCTAGATCAGTGGAGACGTGTTCTCTGGAGTGACGAATCACGCTCCTCTGTCTGGCAATCTGCTGATGAGTCTGGGTTTGGTGGTTGCCAGGAGAACGGTACTTGCCTGACTGCATTGTGCCAAGTGTAAAGTTTGGTGGAGGGGGGATGCTTCAGCATACCAAGACATTTTGGACAATTTCATGCTCCCAAATTTGTGGGAACAGTTTGGGGATGTTCCTGTTTCAACATGACTGCGCACCAGTGCACAAAGCAAGGTCCATAAAGACATGGATGAGCGAGTTTGGTGTGGAGGAAGTCGCCTGGCCTGCACAGAGTCCTGACCTCAACCTTATAGAACACCTTTGGGATGAATTAGAGCGGAGACTGCGAGCCAGGCCTTCTTGTCCAACATCAGTGCCTGACCTCACAAATGCGCTTCTAGAAGAATGGTCAAAATTTCCCATAAACACACTCCTAAACCTTCTGGAAAGCCTTCCCAGAACAGTTGAAGCTGTTATAGCTGCAAAGGATGGGCCAACTGCATATTAAACACTACAGATTAAGAATGGGATGTCATTAAAGTTCATGTGCATGTAAAGCTTTTGGCAATATAATGTAGGTTTATGTTCAAAAATCTATTTGGTGGAACCGAACACATGATGAGAATAATTTGATTATTGTCAAAAAAATTTATTTGATTTTTAAAAGTGAAAAACTGAAAAAGAACCAGTTTAGTCCCTAATAGTGATTAAGATTGTGGTGTTTCAGATCACTTTGTATTATCATTGATGAGGTGGGGGATGTAACAAACCAAACACAGAAACACACATAACTAAAAGCTTTCATTTTCAAACAGAGTTTTGAAATGCTGCTTACAGTATACACGAAGTCTAGTATCTCATCTCTTCAGGTGTCTGGTGTATAAAGACCCTCTCTATCTCTGTATTTATGTCTTCTTTTGAGCTGAAAGGCATTTCATTAGCATTTAAAGCACATTTTGATTCTGATAGTGTGGAAAGTTTATCTCAAATGTAAAAGAGGACACATCTGAAGAGAAGAATCGCCTCATAACATCATCCTTCAAAAGTCGTGTTCAAAGAGAAATTCCTGCAGTAAGAGTCTGTGAGTGTGAGTAGGGGTTTATTTTGGAACAAAGAGCTGATATGAAAAAACAGACAGATTAAATTTACTGTGTTGATGATCAAAGGATCTGCTCTTTGAGCACTGCCAGAGAACACCTTGACAAAATGCCACGAGCCGACAAGTATGAAAACAAAACCCTTAATCACTGTTTTTTTTTTTTTTTTTTTTTTTTTTTTATGAATGTGGTCCTGTATTGTGACACCTAAGGCACTTTCAAATCAAGTTTAGAAATGCTAGATTTTGGAAATAACGACAACTAAAGGGACCATTTTCTTCACTTTATAACATTTTCCATGAAATTTATTTAAAAGTTAGCCATTAAAATGTAAATTCCAGTATAATAAATAAATAATTTAGATATTCCTTTTTCTTACTTTCTGGCCATTAGAATTTTGTAGTCTTAAGAGCTCTATATGTAAATGACATCTATTATGATTGGCTAACCTCTTTGTATGTGAAATGACAATGCCCTCACCAAGTTGCTGAATAGCCATTCTATGTTAATGTGGACGATCCTACGTAAACGAGCTCATGGTTGTGATGGTGTAAACCATGAAGATTACCGAACAAACCATTAGGCAAAACGGCTTTAATTGCTTATCACTTTCATATAGTGGTCAGTGCGAGGTGACAATGACAAAGTTTGGTGTCAATATGTCAAAGCATTGCAAGGTTACAGCCTCAGAATCATCTTGGCATTGTGCCATCAATTTAGTTAATTCAAGAACAGTTTGGTAAATCAAAAATCAGTTAATAATATTAATACATTTTTGTAGACATGGCCTCACAATGATCTGAGCTGATTTTTTTAAAAATCAAACCAATGGTCTAGCAGCAGTCTGAAGAAATAGGATTTTAAGAAAATTAAAAATGACTATGGCATAAATGTTGTTCATAAAAAATTTCATTCAACTCCAGTTACATTAAAGGTGCTGTATGTAACTTTTTCACTCTACTAAAGCATAAAAATACCATATGTTTGCAGATATTTAGGCTTGCTACGATAGTCGGTGTTGATGGTGTTCAGAAGCAACATCGGTTACATCACTTGCCCATCGCGGGACCACCCCCCACTGTCGATTTGCTTTTTCTTTTTTTTTTTTCTTTTTTTATCATTTAGTTCAGTTAGAGAACAGACACTACAATTAAAAAAACTTAACGTGTCTGCTTAATAAATCGTGAGCTGAACGAGAGTCGCAGCACAGTTCAGCAGAAGGAGTCAGATTTCATTTATCATGAGAGCGAGGAACTGACTGATAAGGAGGAGGAATATTTGGCGTCAAAGTGAAATGTAAAAGCGCCTATTTAAACAAATTTTTCATTGTACTGTATTGTTGTTGTGTTTTTCATTAAGAATAATAGGCTAATGAACTCACCATTTGAGCAATTTGCCCCTGAATTGGCGCCAATTTGAAAGCGAAACTAAAATGCGCATGGCCACACGAGCATTCATAACGGTGTGTGTCCACGGGTGCGGAGCGAGCAGAACAGAGCGAGCGTTTTCAGTTCATTCCTATACATAGGAATTAATTGAAAACGCTCGCTCTGCTCCGCACCATTATGAATACCTGTGCGGAGGTGCGCATTTTAATTTCGCTTTCAAATTAGCGATTTAATATCCCCTGCTTATTACTGGTGTTGTCACACGTCGATTAACCGGTGGGAAAATATCCTCACCGTCACATGCCTACAGATATTTAGGAAACATGCTGAGTTAACATTATCATTTCTCTGAAAAACACTTCTACAGCCAGTTATTTTACTTTGAAATGTGCGTTCCGTGTTGGAATGTCTTTTCTTGTTTTGGTCTGTGTGATCTCGCCCACTGCCAGTTCACCCAATAGTATTTCGACACCCCGGGATGCCAGCTGGCAGGAAACACAGCGTATTGCAGCCAGAAAACAAACTGGGTCAGAGATTGCAGATTCTACCCAACCCAAAAATCTCTATGAACGAGAGCATATTAAAATGCGGATAAATCAACTCATCAACTTACTCGTGAGTCTCCTCGACTTTCATTGTCAATTGCGCTTGTTCCTGTTGCGTGTCCTCAAACTGGCAACCCGCGTGAGCATCGAGTCTGAGGAGGAGGGGGTGGGGAAACAACGATCTCCGATATTTAGAGTTTGGATTGCAGTACCTAATTCGGCCACTAACTGTAATTCCTACAGACTGCACCTTTCAAAAGCTATTAACATTTTTGTAAATGTCATTTTTGTAATTTTTCAATTATCATTTTTGAACACAAGGTGACACTTAATCAAAACGTTTCGAGTACTTTTTTATGCTCAAACAGCAACATTACAGACTAATTAAAGTTGAAAAAGTGAAAAAGCATAATAGGACCCCTTAAAAGTAAATATCAAAGACGTCCATAAAACTCAAACTTATCACAGTCGACGGCGCGTTCATCAGTCAAATATTAATTAACCGTCAGGAGCTTTTACACTGACAAGCATTTGAGTCATGCCCAGACCACACAATATTCAGCTCTGATGGAAGACAAGAGACTGAATCTAAAACCTTCACATGACACCTCATTTCTCAATCTCTGTAAATTAACGAAACAACACATGAAAACACAGCACACACACACACACACACACACACACACACACACACACACACACACACACACACACACACACACACACACACACACACACACACACACACACACACACACACACACACACACACACACACACACACACACACACACAAGACATGCTTGTGTGCAGCACAGAGCGGTTGTTTCGCATTGTATGACGTGAAAGACAACTAGCTGCCCAGTCCGGTTCACACAGCAGGGGTTTGTAGAGAATGCTTCTGTGAGTATGAGTTACAGGTATGAGTTCAGTGACAGAATGCGATTGTCACTCCTGTAAATAACTAAACTGTGCGTGAATGCAACCATAAGAAGAAGACTCAAATACAATACTCACAACCATATTCTATTGCTGTCTGAACATAGTATCTGTAAAAAAAAAATATTTCAGTGCATTACTATTAGGAAGAGCACAGAAAATCCTGTTTTCCATGCGTAATCAATTTGGTTCCTCTATTAAGGTCTCATCAGTTCAGAATGGGAAAGAACCGAACAAACTCTTTGAACGCTGACCTCAGACAGCTGGTGTGCACCTGAGCCTGAGGCACTCACCATACCCCTACACACACACACACACACACACACACACACACGTCCACATCTAGACTGGAGTTAAAACAGGCTAAAAGGCTAAACAGTGAGACAGGTTGAGGGAGACAGTGTGTGTACCTGATTTATTGTCAGACTGGAGCTCTGCCTGCCTGTTTGACTCCACATTGGCTGTGATGGTCAAACAAACACACACACACACACACACACACACACACACATGAGATGACGAGATGAAAATGACAAAAAGCAGAATATGCACACAAACACAAAAAGGCTAGATGAAAACACACACATAACAAACTAAATATAATAAAGTAACAAATAATGAAATATAATATATGAGACAAACAAACATCACCGCAATCACACATAGCACCTCTCCACACACTAACAGGCTGACACACACGTCAGGTTGGTACACATATTGGTAACATTTTAAAATAAGCTCCCTAAAGGGTTAGTTCACCCTAAAATGTGTTGTTCTAATGCAGTATTTCCTTCTTTCTTTTTCGAATCACAAATAAATATCCCACTTGTGCTCGTTCATATAAATGGCAGTTAATAATAACCAGCATCAAGTTTAAAAAAAACAACAAAAAAACATGCAAAGTATTACAGAACGGTCCCATTCGACGTGTCGTATATTCCACAGATATATTCCATATTGTTCTGGGGGTGAATGATAGGGTTTGAAGAAAAACAAACTTAAATTGAATGTATTATTTAACAAAAATCCTGATCTTAGCTGTTGGTCTTCTGTGCACGACTGCACGTTCATGTAATGAGACTATTAGAGCTGCAGTTCTTACTCGCCCAGAAAAAACACACAAGTTGTTGAGAAATCAAGACGAATAAAAACGCCACTGAAATACAATCCATGTACTACTATCTTCTCTGAGGTGAATACATCTGTCGTGTTTGTCGCAGCAAGAAGTAATCGTGTT